>NC_045476.1:26649328-26973257 GCF_009650955.1 Corvus moneduloides | reverse complement strand
TAAAGATCTCTGAAACATCTATGAAGAATCAGTCCCTATTTCTTTCCACGGGCCCCGCTGTCTAATGCATGTTGCAGGAGACCCTACTGCAACAGATGGTGATGAATGCGGGCTGCATATTGATCCCTGGAGACAGCGACTATGATTTGTGAGTAAACTCTCTGGATTTCTCTTCTTGCTTTTGTTTTGCTGTTCCATAAACTATGGAGGAACCGTGGAAAGACTCATGGCTGTCCAAGCCGCATGGGGACATTTATCTTAAACTTGAAAAGATTCTTGAACAGCAATATGTAAATTTTAGCTTAATTCAGGCTCAAAAAGAACTGAGACACTTCCTGGCATGGTTGTTTAAAACCTTTTTCTACGTTCCTTGGGACTTGATTCTTACCAAAGACTTTTGGAAGAATGTTTGGACATAGTTAATTTCTGAGTCAAAATATATGCCGATGGAAGAATATTTCCGTGAATATTATCTAATTACGGAGACTGTTGAACAATATCAGCTGTGTCCTTGTGAAGGGAAACATGCTTCAGACACCGTGCGGCCTCGGCCACGTGTGCCGAGTGCTCTGTGGGCGGCGGCAAGGCAGTTCCCGCGTGCGGGCGGGCCAGTGCGAGCTGTGGTGTTGGCAGTGGACCCAGGCGCAGCGGGAGCAGCGCGATGGAGTGGACCTGGTGGTGCCCACCTGGCCCTGCACAGCGTGTGGTGGAGTGAGCCCCGAGAACGCCCGGCCAAGAGGGGTGGCACACGGGCGATGGCCAGCGGAAATGGTGGTGGAGCAGAGCTGCGCATAGGCAAAACACGCACCGGAATGGAGTCATTTACAGGGCGCGGGGTGGCCGCCGCGCGGAGGCCCAGCCAAGATGTGGGCGCGATGCCAGGCAGCAGCAGCCCAGCTGTGACCAGAGATGGCGGCAGCGGCGGCGCATGGGGAGCTGAGCAGCGCGGCCTGGCCCGGCCCGTGCGGCCCCGAATGTGACCCCAAGAAGTCGAGACTCTGCGGTGAGAGCGCGCAGGCATGGGCAGCCCTGGCAGCTCTGGCAGCTCCAATGCGGGAGCAAGCAAAAGCGAAAGTGAAAGCAGGAGCACAGCAAGACAAAAAACAGCACTGACATGGAAAAAAGAAAAAATTATCGTAGCTAAGGTTTTAGGAACAGTAAAATGGCATAATATCAAACAAAATTATGGTTTTATAATGAGATGTGACAACAAAGAAGACATATTCATTCATCGTACTGCCATTATGAAGAATAACCCCAAAAAATATACCCCAACTTAGGAGACGGAGAAGTAGTAGAGTTTAAGATTATACAAGGAAGGAAAGGCCCGCAAGCAGCAAATGTTACCGGGCCTGGTGGTGTTTCTGTGAAAGGCAGTATACATGCTGCAAATCGTAGTCTTGTCAGACAATATCCCCATTATAAGCAACCCATATAGTCTCCCTTTCCCAATCCTACCTTTCCCTTTTATCCAATATCCTATTATCCCCAGTGTATTCCTAATCCATTTTTTCACCCATGGTTTCCCTCACAAAACCATGCCTTTACCAATTGTTCTCCCAAAAATCCCTTTCCAATGCTGAGTGCGGGATGACAAGGGGGGGTGAAAGAATTAACTATTGTTGTTTAAAGTTTCAACAGGTATAAATGGAAGAAACCCTCTCCTGCCTCAGTTTCCCCACAAAGCATGCTCAGAGAGTCCTGTCTCCCTTCTTCCAGCCCTAAGATGTTCTAGAGAAAAAATCTGCTTGGACATTTAGAGACTCAGGAGTGTGGCTTGTTTTCTTTTGAAATTGTTCTTGTTATCTTATGTTTATCCAGTTGTTTTCAATGTTAAGCTTTAAATCTCTTTTAGTTAAAACAAAAGGGTGAAGTGTTGGGGTTCCCCCCCCGGCATGGGGTCTGGGGGGAGGGGACCCTGGAGTAGAGGCATGGCCTAAGGGGTTTCCCTACTCCCTGGTCAATCCTGTTCCCCATTGGTTATTTTGTGTTCCCCTGCCCGGGAAGGACCCTGGTTGTCCTGTGATTGCTCAGTTCTTCGGCAGTCCCCCGGCCATGTGGCTGGAGAATAAAGATCTCTGAAACATCTATGAAGAATCAGTCCCTATTTCTTTCCACAGGCCCCGCTGTCTAATGCATGTTGCAGGAGACCCCACTGCAACATGGATATATTAATTTTCCCCACAGATTTGTATTAGAACACAGTAATTTGAGTGTTGACAAAACTCTGATTCACGCAGGCAGGTGTGCAAAAGACAGTAGTGCTAATTAGGGCTAGGTTTTAACCTCACAAAGCTTTGTGTGAACTCCTAGTCTTGAGATATTGTAGAACTAAGGCTTCAGAAACACAATTTTCTAAATGTGAGCATGTATACCTGTAAAATTTTACACTAAGTAAGACACAATTATACCTCATGACTTTACATGCACTCACTTTTCTTCTAAAGAGTCCTTAGTAGCAAAAATGTGCTATGTGCCTTCTCTCTGTTATGAATTTCAATTTTTTAAGAAAAGACCAAACAATGGATAGACAACCCAACTGTACAAGGAACTTTCAGGCCATGAGCAGGGCTGTTTTCTTGAATCTAAATGAGTTGGAAGATAATCTTCTTGCCTGGTTAGTTTCTTCTTGCCCTGGCAGATTGGTAGATAGAACTCTATATCCAAGGGTCCAACAAACTTGTTAAAACTGAGGCGGATTACAAAGCCCTACAGTGAACTTGTTTGGGGAGCCTGGCAGTTTTGGCTGAAATGTTGTAGGAAATAATCACAGGAGCAGCTTTGCCAGCAGCTAAGAGTCAGGATAGATTTTGGCAGAGAGAAAGCAAGCTGGGATTTATAAGTTCTGCAGACACTTGCAAGGGGCACATCCGTATGGACTCCTGCTGTTACACTACACAAGGGAACAGATCAGGATTTTTATGGACCACAGTATACAAAACAAAACTAAATTTGCTCTCAAACAAATAGCTGCTTGCAGTGGGAATAAATCTCTTCTGTGGAGTCAACTAAAAAATATTTAAAATTAATTTTTAATATTTACTACAGGAATTGATACACAATGGCATAGAAACATTTGTATTCACAAGGCATAAATATTTTCTGCACTTGGAATCATTCTAAAGCCAGAGGCCAAAAGATTAAGCAAATTCTGGTTCTCATCCAAAACATCCAACATGTTTCACTGTGTCAGAAGGAGTTATTATGGTGAGCAGTCCAACAATCAGTGTAGTTCATTGCCCTGTCTTTTTCTGCAGTATGCTGGAGAATATAGAACTGTTACACTGTGCCTTAGAATAGGTTGGAGAATTTCTTCTGATTCCTGTCCATGGCTTGGAGAATGAAAATACATCACAGATCTGGTTCAAATGCATTCAAGTGTCCTGCTGATGAGTCTCTCTATTAATGTTTTTATTTATGCTGTTTGAATGGTGAAAAATCACATGGAAAAAAGTTTCATAAGATGGTTAAAATCTGTGTAAAACCCATGTAATTTTATGCATATTAGCTAATCAAATTCTCTGTTGCTTATAGCAACATTAAAATAGGCACAAATAAAATACTTCTATCTGAAGTAGATCCATATCATTCTTCCAAAATATGTCCTGATACCTTTAAGTCACAGATTCATCACTGATTTACGTTTCAGATAGTTGTAGTTTCTACTCATTGATCCTTATGCCTGTTAATGCTTTCATTCAAGAAGGAGCCCAGGAGAGAAACAGATGAGCTACGCGAATGCATGCCAGATCTTGTAGCCCTGAGTTTTCAGTAGTGCTGTTCGTCAAAGGAACATATATATGGTTGATGTGCAGCTGATTCAGCTGTTTAGAACAACCCAGTCCTTGAAACCAGGATTTCTTATATTCTGCTGAGAAAACTTTTAAGCAGATACTGTATTATTCTACTAATACTACTGTATGCCAGCAACAGGGGCTTAGGAAAGGCAGTTGATTGATTTTTCATTTGTCTTCCTTAGCCTGTCTTTGATTCTAGTCTCAAAAGGGGCAAGTCAAAATCCTGCCTAGTATTTCTAAGCCCATGTGTGGCCCACATTTTATTTTGGTGTTGGAAACTAGTAGTTCACATATTAGGTTTTTGATTTACTTATTTTTCCAGAGCTGTGTAGTAACTCAGTGGTACTGCAAAAATGCAAATGAATTTGTCTGGGACAAAACTGAACTCCCTTCATCCTTTGTCCTTTTCATACTCTTTCTGATGTCAGAAGCTCTACTACAGAGGACTTTAGCCTATGAAGTATGTAAGCCTACTGAGTTATGTAAGCCTACTGTCTGTAACGCAAGTTTCCTTATTCTGTTCTTGGAAAAGTTGAGAATGATCATCTAGCTGAGATAATGACTTTTTTTACAGATACTTCCTTTTTTGCAGGCATTTTTTTTAACATGATTTTCTCCATTTCTTTCTTTGAGAGACAGCCTTTCATCATAGAACAGGGGATGCAGATTTAGCAGAAAGGTTATTTATTTCTTATTCCTTCTGTTTCTGGACTTGTGGAGAAGTTGTCTCAATGCCACCTCTGTGCCCCATGGTGTGAGATGGCCTGTACTATACCTTTGTCATGTTTTTGCTCTGAAGCTGTGAAGCAGCTCAAAGTAAGATTGTAAAGGTATGAGATGCTGTTTGCTGCCTGGGACAAGTGCAAGCCTGCTATTTGAAGCAAGCCAGGTAATCCATAAAGAAATTCACACTCTGTGGTGTCAAAAAAAGGTGAATAAACAGGGCTGATCTCAAAAGTCTGTTTTGTTCAATCTGTGCTTTAGTTTAATTGGACTGCTTGGCCCACTTCCTATGCATGCATTGACAGCAGGCTATACTGTAAACCTTATGTCTAGTGACTGTTGTGACCTGGTGAAAATGATGCAGAATTAAATATAAGACTGTTTCTTAGCTTCTGTATCATGCTTCGCCTGTAGGGGACTCTGAGACAGTTTTGTCTGACAACCTAATTTTTGAGAAAGTTGGCATAACAAACTCTGTGATGAGCCCAGTACTAGGTGCAGGAGCCAACAGTGGTAAAAGAAGCAATACAGAGTGTGTCAAAGGAGAGAGTTGCATGGCTTGAGTTTTTACTGGAAAAGGGCAATGACACAGTACTTTGGATGCAATGAATTTGCTTATTAATACAAATCCGTGACTGGAGAGAAGATGGTTGTCTTTTGAGAAGCAATTGCCTCTACCTGCTAGCTTTCATACAACTGCAGGTAAAATTGACCAAAAGGTTCCTTGCACTTGCTTACATAGAGATAACTTCTTTGTGGTATGGTTTGGAATATAAAAACTACTAACTGAATAAATAGGTGAATAGAAGGTGTTTACTTCTTTGAAAACTGTTCATTGTATGACTGGTTATACTGTCAGGTATACTGGTTATAACAGCATTGCCAGGCAGTCCCAGGGAAGCAGGGGAACAAGAATCTTGGTGAGAAGTTCATGGAAGAAAAATCTCAGGGTGGTCTGTCCTACTCACAGCATATCAAGCAGTAGTTTCACTGAATCTACCCTAGTTACAACTCTAAATTTTTACCCAGGTATGGTTAAAACACCCCATATGGAGCAGTTTTTCATTGTCGTGCATCTTCTCTACTGCTGTTAGTTGGCAGGAAATGAAAATCACACCTAGTTTTGTGAGATTTTCTGTGTAATAGTCCATTCTGGGATATGCCAGATGGTATTTGCCTTGGAAGATTAGTCAAGTTTTTTGCATTATCCCTCCACTGTGTAGCAAGGCAGAGAACAGTGTTTGTTTGTTTGTTTGTTTGTTTTCACTTGGATGGAGATGATTTGCCTTTATGGATGGTATGCCCTGTGCTTCTGAATCCTGTTTGGGGAAACTTGTATTCTGATGGTTTGGTGACACAGCATTCATATAGTAAATATATATCTCACTAATGCTTTTTTTTTGCTAGTGGTTTGCATTATGTTATTGTTCATGTGCTTATACACTGCATGCTACTAGGATTTCTGCTAGTTTATATGGCACAACAGTGTGAAATAGAGAATGATTTTATCACTAACTTTCTTACCAGAGGAAGCTGTTAAGTGTCTGATTATTCAGGTTACAAAACAGTTTAGTCATAAAATTTTTAGTAAATGCAGAAGTACTTCTTAAGCAATGGATATATCTGTGTGACCAACAGAAACCAAGGAGGAGTTCTGTAGGTTTTTTTCTTTTTAAACCTATCCTGGAGCTTAATTCTGAGACGGCTACAATTAGGTGAGACAAACTCTATTACTGTGGATCATGAGGGAGAATATTTTTGCACTTTTTCATTTACAGTTACTATTACTATTACTGAACAAATGGAACTACAAAAATAAACTACTACACAGTAAATTCTCAAGAGTCTGATACAGGAATATATATTTCAATATCGTCCTAAGAAAATCAGTTGAGAGGAACTTCCTTTTTGCAGGTTTATACAAAAATACAAGTTTTATATTCTCAAAGCCTGCTGTGTTTTCTCTAATCTTAATGCAGTTACCAAGAAGAGCACTAAAGACTAAGAGTCACAAAAGACTCTTCTGGCGGCAGTGAGTTGGAAGAGGTAGTAGAAAGTTAGACATAACCTGGGCATAACTACAGTGTTTGCATTCAAAACATCCTCTCGTATCCTCTTGTTGTTATAGTCTTCTAAATCATAAACAAGGAAAAAAGCCAGAAACATTGACATCAGTGACAGCAAGTAAGGTTCTGGATTGATAGTTTTGCTTTCTTTGTTCCAGAATTCCAGCAGTGCTTTGAAGAACTCCTCTTTCAGTTGTGACAAAGTATCACGGCAAGTATTTCTTTCATGTTTCATGTAGCAGTGTCATGTGGTGCAGCGGTGGGTTTAGGCTTTGTTATTTGTGGTTGTGATTTTGTGGTTGTGAGTTCAGTCTTCTGCAAGATATGACCTGCTATGCAAGTACCATTTTATAATCCCTTTATGAGAAAACAACTGGGCATATTTACAGAGCTAGTCTTCTGATATTTTATTAAGAAGGACAAAGTTGTGCCCTGGAAAAGAAGAAGTTTAAGTATTTGTAGACTAACCTGTGAAATTAGTTGAATTACACTTATGTCTGTTGTCCTTTGGGACTGGTTTTAGATTCACTTCAGTTTTACTCAGAGCAGGCTTCAAGCTCTGCAGTGTTTTACAGATCACTGGTCAAGCTTCCAATTTGTAAACCATTTGTAGAATTCTACAGAGAGATGTGTACAGACATACGTACATACACATTTTCTATTTGACTCACAAGTTTGTTGTGCTAGTATTTGTCAAATTGCTTGTATTCATTTTGCTGCTTTTGCACATTATTGGTTGCAGAGATTTTTTCACTGTAGTTTTGATGTGAAGAATTCTGGTGAAGAATTCCATTTGTGTTCTGAACTGAATACTTTGAGCTCTGGAGGCATTTAATGAGTTGTAATTGTAATGAAATTACTGGAAACATCTGATGCTTGGCTGTAGGAGTTCAAGTTGCAATTTCTTCTCATTAATATGCCATGTTTCTTCTCAGCTGCATTGCTCTGAACTCCCACATCTAATTTCTTCACAGAAGCGCAGACTTTGATCACATTATGGAGGAAGGCTATGAACTTGACCTCACTTACATCACAGAGCGGATTATTGCTGTATCCTTCACTGCTGGTTGTTCTGAGGAAATTTACCTCCACAATCTACAAGAAGTAACACGAATGCTCAAATCCAAACATGGTGATAATTACTTGGTATGTGTAAGATCAGCCATTTGTGATGCATCTTCTTTTGTCATGCAGGAAGACTACCTGAGGTGCACATACACCATTATAAACTGAAAGTCACTCTTTGGTCCATCTTTACAGCCTTGTAAGCAAGTGCAAGATTTTCAGCAGTGTTTTAAGCTGCTAGAAATTGAAAACACTTTTTTTGCTGAGGCAGTGCAGTCTCTGTGGTGATGTGATAACGTAGTCAAATGCTGAAGAATAATTGCACTGACCATTTTCATTGTTCAAAGCATGCTCTTAAAAGATACACACCCTGCAATGTGAAGTGTGTTCTTCTTTTGTAGCAGTGAGCTTCATCTGGGTTCTCAGGTGGGTGTCTGATAGTCTCTCACCTGTCATGTCTCCACTTGTGAAGGCAACGTGTAAAAGTAAGGTTGCTGTTGTTATGGTCTGTCCAACTCTTTCTCATTATCTTGTTTTAGGTGCATTTTTCCTGCCATTTAGTTTTCTATAGGAAATTAAGCAAATATATAATGAGCTCCATGTGCAGATTTATTTTTTTTAAATTGTGATAACAAGCTGTTAATCTCCTATGCTGTTTTCTGGCTAGTGCCATGGCATGTATTGTCTCAGCTTGTTCTATGAAGGTGAATTTAAAACAAGGCCAATATTTTTTTTACTTTTTTTCTTGTACTGTCTTTTTAGGTAGTGTGTGACTTCAGGAACATGAACTTTACTCACAGTGGAAATCAGTTACTGGAGAGATTCCACTAATGATTTAAACACATTATCTTCTGCTCACAAACTGAGATGTCATAGGTGCATTATGAACCAGACCGAACTTGTGATGTAGACTGATGTCCTCAGCATGCTGCCTTGGTGCCCTTGGCTTCCCTTCCGTCAGGCACTGTGTAGTGGTTTAACTCGAAATCCATTACTTACTTATTTTGCTTCTGTGACATAAGAATTAGGAGAAAGCAAAGTAGGCACAAAACTTTAAAGAATATAAAGAAGTTTATTAACAGAACTAAAAGGAAAAAAAGAAAGGTCAGCATAAACCTTCAGAACACTTCTCCTCCCCCCATGTCTTGGGGTGACTTTATGATGTTGTATCCCATATTGCTGCCCTATGCCCAGAAATTAATTTTGTGCCTTTCTGTGCCTTTAAACTGAGCCTGAGAGGTGGGAGGAAAAACTGAGCAAAACTTCTTCAAAGCAGTTTTCAGCTTGTTCAAGGTCACACAGAGATAAGAGACGGCTCTCTGTGTTCAGCTGCAGCAGCAGAGGGAGAGTGGGGAAAGCACCCTGCTTGCTTTCGGCCAGTTTTTCAGCTCCTTTTTTTCTCCGGAGAGAGACAGAGAGTTGAACTTCTGTTTTCCTGGGACTTCATTTTTTTCCTTTTTTCTCTGCTGGACTGTTTCAACATCAGAATACATCGGGAGGAATTTCCACTGAGGCCTTGGCCCTGGAGGTGGGCCCACCACCCCGTCCCAGCTCCAAGGAGGGGGAGAGAGAGACTATGGAAGGACTCTGAGATTTTCCCAGGTTTTCTCTCTACAGCAAGAGGTTTCATTATTTAGCATTAGGTTGTTTTTTTTTTTCCCCCTGTGTATTTGTTAAATAAATAGTTTTTATCTCTTCCACTTTCCTTCGAGGAAAAAGGTTTTTTTCCCGAACCTGGTGGGGTAGGGGTGGTTTGTAACCTGCCTTCTCTCAGAGGATATATTTCTAAATTTGGCCAAACTGGCACACCCCACCTCTCCTCTCTTCTCCCACTGACAATGTAAAAAGACAAAACTTGGGATTTTTTCTGGTCAGTTTACCACGTCTATACTAGTCTTTCTTCAGTTCACTTAGGGAGAGGAGTCTCTTGCTCATGCTGTGGAGACATCTCCACAAGAAACAGTTCTCTCATGGCTTCAATGTCACAGCAAGATAGCCGCCTGGGATGGTTCTCTGCTCACATGTGAAAGTCCCTTCCCTTGACTTAGAGCTTTCCCCACAACTGTTTTTGAGGGTTCAATCTTTAGCTAATGGGGTACCATTTTAAGGATGAGCTGTTCAGAAGCAAAGGTTCTCTTCAGCTATCTCTGGGATCGTCTTCATCTCTGGGAACAGAGGTCTTCTTCTCTTTCCCTGGGAGCAATGGTCTTCATCACTAATCTCTTTCTCTGTTCAAGCTTCTTATTAGATCACAGCTACTTCAACATTTGCTTATTTCAGCACAGGTGCCTTTGCTCATGGTTGCAGTTTGAACGCTCCACACCCCCATGCTTTTAATGAAATTACAAAGGGTACTCTGATGCATCATAGTCCATCACCATAGCTTTACAATAGAATTTCAGCTTCTAAGCTTGAAGCATCTCCTCTTTCTCCTCTCTCTGGGCTTCAGCTCTTCCTTCCTCACTGACTTTGGTGTCTCTATGGTGTTTTCTTTACGTGCCTTCACCTTTCCCTTTCCTTTGATTTGTGAGAGGATTGATGTCTGCAGGCTTCATCTGTTCTGAGTAATCTTACAGCACTTGAAGAGTTAGTCTCACCCGGGCCTTGCAGCTGGAATTCGCTTTTCGCTGTTGGTCACGTAATCTCTGCCGGGCGGCGACTGGAGCTCATTTCAGTGTAGCATTTCATTTCAGCAGCTGCGCTGGCGGGGGGCCTGGCTGAGCAGCGCCGTGGGCCCGCCCACATGGAGCAGGGCTGTGGATGGAGCAGGGCTGCGTGGCTCCGGGGTGGCTGTCTCCCAGCTGGCCCAGGCCCACGCCAAGGGCCGACCTGGCCAGGCCGCGCCGTGCTGAGCCTCCCAGTTACCTCTCCGAAAAGCTGGAAGCAAGAGAGCTTTCCCCGGCTATGTTCGTTCTTAAATGTGGATCACAGAGGCATGTCGAGCTTCTTAAATGGCTTAACAGAGTTGTCAATATTCAAACTAGCCAGTTGATTGGTTCTGTCGGGTCTGGAGGAAGCTGTCTGCAGCTCCTTGTAAAAAATCACTTCCATGGCTGGTGGATTCCTCCTTAACTAAAACCCAAGCCGTGCTAAACCATGTCACACTGGTAGCTTATAAGGCACAAAATAGTAATAGTTTGAAGGTGACCTGTGTGTAAACCTTTATAGGTTCAAAATCAGCTGTTCTCTGGCCTTTTCCATGTGACAACAGTGTAAGCTTGTAGTCTGTCCAGTCAAACCTCACTTAATACTTGTTTGTATTATAAAAATCTGGTATATGGTAAGTCTGGTTTAGTGTCTGGGAAGGAGTGTAGTGTCTGTCTCTGAGAGGGATTGTAGGCAGTTTCTCTTGCAAAGTTGGGATTTTTTTATCTTTTGTTTTAGTTTTGTTCTATTTATTAATTTATTTTTTAACGGGCACTTTGGAAATGAGCTGTCTTGATAAAAAGAAAGCTTGATGCCATCTACTTCAAATGTGTGTGTGCAAATTTGCAAAATAACCTGACAAAGCACAGCCAGGTTGTAGATTCAGAGAGCTTGTTTTTAAACTATCATTTGTTTCTCATGTTTTGAATACCTCTTCAGCTTGCTCAAGAGGCACATGTATATCAGCAAAGAAAAAAACCCCAAAACCTCCACAAAATGGTATGCAAGTCTGCAGTCCTGCTGAAGTTGATGGGAACAATTCTACTCTTTTATTGGGTCAGGGTCTCAGCTAACAGAACATATACTACAAATCAGCATTTGTCGTTTTTTATCTAGTCATTTTCCTTTCACAGCAGTGAAAGGAGTGAGTGCGTTGTTTCCTGTTTGAGTTTGTTATGAAGAGTATGAAAAAACCCCTAAGTACCTAATTTTCTCTAGCAGTAGAGAATTATACTTTGACAGTCTGAGACCAGAGTCCTTTAAGGAGAGATGAAAGCCTGTCAATAGCTTACAGTAAATTTTTCTCTGCTTTGATGTTCTAAAAAAACATATTCCTTGTAGACTTCAGTTCCCAGAAGAAGCATGACTTTTCCAACAGATGAAAATTTAGAAACTGAGATTAATGCTCCTCTTTCTTGTACCAAAATATAACAAAGCAGACCTAGGATATGCCAAAAAGGGACCAAAAAGGATGCAGTTAATCTTCAGATGTGTCACAGTTTAATCCCAACCAGTAACTTGGCCCTGCACAGCTGCTCACTTGCTTCCTCACCAGTGGAATGGGGGAGAGAATCAGAGGAGTACAAGTGAGAAAATACATAAGACAAGCTTAATAGGTTAAACAAAAGCTTTACACACAAGCAAAGCAAAACAAGGAATTATTAATTGCTTTCCATGGGCAGGCAGATGTTCAACCATCCCCAGGACAGCTGGGCTCTGTAATGCATAATGGTGATTTGGGAAGACGAACACCATCACTCTGAATGTCTCCTCTCCCTCTTTCCTTAGGCCTATATGCTGAGAGTGTCATATGGTATAGAAAATCCCTTTGGTCACTTGGGGTCAGCTGTCTTGGCTGTATCCATTCCCAGCTTCTTGTGCATCCTCAGCCCACTCACTGGTGGGGTGGTGTGAAGGCAGAAAAGCTCTTGAAATGTGTAAGCACTGCCCAACAATAATGAAAACATCCCTGTTTTATCAGCAGCATTTTCAACACAAATCCAAAACACAGCCCCATGTGAGCTCCTGTGAAGAAAATTAACTCTACCCCAACCAAAAACAACACAGTGGCATCTACTTATACCATATGCTTCTCTTCAAAGACTTCTGTGGTGTCTTGTTTTGTTGTATGCAAAATGTTGGTTCCTGTACCTTCTGATCTCTATTCTGTGCTGTTGGGATTCTTGGAGTATCTCAGCGTGATCACTATAGCTTGACAGGGATTTGGGTACAACAGCATCTTTGAGTTTGGTGTCTGACCCAGCAGTAACAAATACCCATCATGAACAGGACTGTATCCTGACACACAGGAATTTTAAATTGTTATTAAGTTTAAATACAATAACAAAGATGAACAAAAAAGTTTTTGTCAAGTAGCCCTTTTTTTCCTGTGGAAAACTTTAGGTAATTGATTTCTTAATATAGCTTTAGCACTAATTTTAAGAATTCTGTATTGAGATCTGTATTGAGAAGTGCACCTCTCTGTTAATTTGTTTTCCAATTATTGAAGCTAATAGAAAATTACCCAAAAAATGGTGTCACTTATAGAAGACAATATTGGTTTCATTCCTGTTTTACTATTGGTATTTCAGGAAGGATAAGTATAGTGATGTAGTTACTTTAACCTGTTCAGGTTTTGGCTTCTTTGCTTAGACAGCTGATGAGAGCGCTAGTTAACGCAAAAGGGTAATACTTTAGAAGAGTGTTATACTTTAGGAAAGGGTCCTTAAATTGTCCTTGGGTAGCAGTAAGCTGTATAATGGACTTACCTCATATTTACTCTTTCTCATGTTTATGATCTGTTTATTCCATTCTCTCAGTGTAATTAATGAGAATTTTTTTAAATGAGTATGCCATCTGTACATAACTCGGGATGTGAAATTGCCCCACTGTGAAAGAGAATCTGCTTCTGTAGCATTGTTTCAGTTCTTGAGTATTGATATTTCAGCTTTTTGTTATTGATTGATACTAATTTAAGGTACTTTCTAATGAAAGAGTCAATTGTACTTGTATACAGTGCTTTCTTTTGTTAATTTCTGCGGTCTATCTCTTCATTTGTTCCTTATTAAGCACTAAGTGGAAGGTAACTTGCTGTTTAGTGGGTTAGCAGAAGAGTTAGAAGATCTCATAGGCTAAGCTATAGTTAAATAGGTATGTCATATCTTCCCTGCAAAGTTTTGACAGACCAATACTTTCTTGTCAGGCAGGAAAATTCAAATATTTAACACTGTACCACCCTCCCAGACTTCTCATTGTTAGTTGTTATGCTCTGTGTTGCATGCATGGTATCCAGCTCTCTCAGGATACCTCTGACTCAAAGCCATGCAAACTAAATAAGATGTAGTAGAATTTGAATTGTCATTTTTCAAAATGCGCATTTAAGTTTAGCTTTAGTTTTATTGTAAAATAATTGAATATCTAAAATACATTTGCAAGTGCTACCTGACATCAAATGTTAATTTAGTTTAGTAGAACAGTGGCCAAACCTGAAGCCATATCACTGTAGTTTCTTGTAATTTTTATGTTTCAAATACAGCTATTTACTGCATAAATTATAGAGTCTTGATGGTTAATATTTTTTTTCTTTCTTTCTGAACAGGTGTTAAACCTCTCTGAAAAGAGATATGACCTTGCCAATCTTAACCCAAAGGTACTGATTGTCTTCCATAACATAGCTTTCTGGTGTTAAATACAACTTAAATGGCCTGATAAGCCCTGAAGCTGTGCAACTGTTGATATACAGAGTAAGAGCAGAAGTTTTGGAAGATAATAAAAAAACCCACATGCATTGTACTAGTTTGAAAACAAACTAGTGGGAGACACCAAGTCAGAATAACAATTTAATAGGAAAACAAAAATAAGGGCAGAAAACACTGGTTCAAACTGACAGAGTCAAGATACAACCTGAGTCCCTGTTAGTCAGGGTGGTGGTAGCAGTCTGATAGAATGGTGGCTGCAGTCCTCTGAAGTGGTGATCCTGTAGAAAAAGGGTCTGCTCTTCCTCAGAAAGTCCAGTGGTGGCTGTGTAGCTCCTGTCCTCTAGAAATCCAGCGGAAGGGTAGTTTCTGGTGTTCAGAATCTCAGATTATATCCAGGATGGAATGCTTGGTTCCTCCCTCTGGGTGGAGCATCTCACAATGGGGTAATGAGTCATGAGGCCAAGTGTTGATGAGGCTCATTAACAGAAGATAGTCCGGAGGGAGTTATCTCTGAGTCAGGCGGCAGGACAATGATGGGCCATTAACAGAAAGATAGTCTGGGGGGAGGAGGCAAGGAAACACTGCCCCGCCTGATTTCAATTGCTCATGAGGATGGTAATAGAATACACTGCAACCCAGGACATGCATCCCTTTATATTTTTTCGCAAGTTCTGTTTTCTGTCTGTTAGATCTGTGTTTTACACAGCTGTTCCTGTTGTTTTCTTAGACTTTACACACAGGACCAGAAGCCTGTTGTGACTTCTGAAAAACTTCTATTGGGTGATAAAATTTTTACTTCGAGTATACTTTCTTTGTGCAGTCACAGTTTACTGGGGTTGTATACTGTAATATACAGTCAGCTGAAGCTAGTGAACTCGGTTCAGATAAGGACTTCCATTTTGTACTACCTTTGAATAGTTGCTTCTCTGCACAACAGTGACATAAGGAATGTCAGAATGATTGATGTCTGACTCTTGTTCCTTCTTACCAATTGATGTGTTTGTTGCTGTAAAAAATGGTGTGCAGGTACTCTTCAGCCTCTGTTATAAGGCCAGAGTAGTACAGATGTACATTTGCAGCAGTAGATGTACAGAGATAAGCTACCTGAGGAAAGTACTTAAACCCCTCTTAATTTTAACTTTTTGCATGCTTTATTGATCATGAAGGATGGTTCATAGTTGCTGGTTTTTTTAATATTAGGCATATGTTCTATGCATAATATGTATGTATTGCATATGTTTTGTTAGTAAATATGCATATAATAATAATAGGCTTAGTAAACTGTATGATGTAGTGAATAGAAAACCTGAACAAAATTTCAACGTGCTGTAATCTGTTGCACATGAAGGAAATAAATTGAAAACAAAATGAAACCCGTCAAAGATCGTTCTTTGTTCTAATTCTGATTGTATTTACTGTTATAAAATACTAGAAATTCTAACTGAAAAATCTTTTAAGAAATCAAGACCTTCAGAAATGTTGTCACTTTTAAGTAGTTGGTGAGATTGGGACGGGGGGAGGAGGAGGAAGATTTTTTTAATTTATTTTTTTAAAAGTATTAGTGTCTTAAAAAACAACAAATTCCCTCTTCCACTTAAGAGATCTGTAAGCATCATGACAATTGAATTGCATTATTATCTGAGATTGGAAAAGTTGTGGAGACTTTCAACTATGACAATTATTTGAATCCAGATTTTAGTATGTGATACTAGGATCAAGGTGTCTCTTATAAATGTTACTTGTTTAATTGCAGATTATGGATGTAGGGTGGCCTGATCTCCATGCTCCACTTCTTGATAAGGTTTGCACCATCTGCAAGGCTATGGAGTCCTGGCTGGACAATGATCCTCAACACGTGGTGGTGATCCATTGCCGAGTAAGTGCAATGGATGAGTTTGTATTCATTTTAAAAAACCTTGCCCTTTACTCTTCTCATTTTAAAAAATAAAAAGCTTGATCTGTTTTCAATGTTGGCAACAGTGTGCCAGATGTTCTGTTGGTGTAAGAAAGCTTAAATCCATTGGCCTTGCATGCTTCTTAAAGATTTCTTTTTTATTGTGACTGAAGTCCTAGCCCTTGCTGCAGGTATAGCATGCACCAATATTACTCCACATCCTTCAAAGGTCACCACCGTTACTTCTGTGAATGTATTTAGAAGCTTGAGGTTTTTCCAGCTTGATGGGAAATTCTCTGTGTTTTGTGACTCATGAATTTTGTTGCAGGATAAGGATAGGAACTGTATCACAGATCATCTCTTTAGACTGTTTATGGTAGGAAATGAGGTCATTGAGGACCTACTGGATACTTCTGAAAGGTTTTAACTGACAGCATCATTGCAGTGCCTTAGAGCAAAGCCACCAGTGTGCTGTGTTTCTTCCTCCTGCTTGCTCACAATAGACAGAAATAAAGAAAAACCTTAGTTAAATTTAGATAAAATTAATTCACAACTGGTTGGTAGCTGTGCTCGTGACACTTGAGGCAAACCTATCTCTGTATCACTGGCAGATGTTATGCTAAACAAAATGATGGTGATAATGGGATCGAAACTTGTCTTCAAGTCAGGTTGTACAGTCCCCAGTCCCAAATTTCTTCCAGGCAGAATGCCATTATTGTATGAAACAGCTGAAATCTTACTAGTTGCAAGAATGCAGCCAGGAGAATGGCTCATACATGGGACAAAAGAAAAGGGAACAAAGTATTTCTAGGTATACAATTATATACAAATTGGTAATGCATGTTCTTGAGAAATGCCTTTTGCTAATACTGGTTTCCAGCCACAAAGATAGATACAGCCAACTACTATCACTTGAGGGACTGAAAATATTTTGAAATCTGTGAGAATTTCTGCTTGTTAAATTTTACTGAATTTGTCATGTAAATTATTTTAAAATATTTTAGAACATTTTTAAGTTATCCATAGAAAATCAGTTACTATAAATCTCGGGCGCTGGGGAGATAAAAACGCGAAAACCTGTCAGAAACTCCTATTCGTTCCAAAATAGGTATTTTATAGCATTTCATCCTGGGAATTGCAACATTGTTTAGGCTTGTTGTGAATGATCTCTGGAAAAAATAACACGAAATTAGAATAGTTCATACAATTTTTCTTTTTTTTTTCCCGAGTTAATTCCTCTTAACTGGTAAGACTTGACAGGCATGCACATAGAAATCCTACTTAGTGTTTTTTTATGCCATTTGTCAGCCAGTTCACATTGACAGATAAGATGCTGCCTATTATTTCCACCTTTCCATCAGCACAGGGTGCATGAGCAAAAGGACTCTGAACCTCTTGCCTTAAAATTGTATTTAGTATGGGTTTTAAATAGAATAATGCTCAATAATGTAATACATAAAACAAGTTATCATTCCCTTTTTCCTATTACAGGGAGGAAAAGGAAGGATAGGTGTAGTCATATCATCATATATGTACTTCACCAATGTTTCTGCAAGGTAAGTGTGAATAATGCATGTTGTGTGGTTTTTTACGATAAATATTGGGAAAAAGCCCTTTTAGTTGACTACGGTCTGTCAGCTTACTGTTTGTCAGTTAAGGTTTGTCAGGTTTTCTTCTCAAAGAGTTTTGAAACATGGCTTTTTTAACATAGCCTGCTTTCATGACAGTTTTCTTGTACTCCTGCTTCCAACAGGAGACTAGACTAGGTGACAGCCTAAAGTCCCTTTGAGACTGAGTTTTTATTGGTTTGCAGAAAACCTTTCTAAAGGATGTTTTCAGATGAATGGTGGAATGTGAAAGAAATCATTGTTATGTAATGATACTATCTTTATTCCATTAAATCTATGTATTTTCCATGTCCATCAAGTGGCCTCTTGAATCAGTGAGATATTTTTCCTTAAGTACTTAAGGAAAACAGTTATTAGAAGCTGGAAACAGTGTTTGAATAGGGAATTCCTAGATGTTGATCCAAGTGCAGAATGAAGTGTAAGAAATAATCTAGACTTTATTTTGCAGTCAGTTAAAACAATAGGTGTGTCATTACTTGGTTTTAATTGTTTCTTTTGGAGTGTTCAAATTATGAAATGACAATTGACAATTTATATCAAAAAAGACACAATTTGATAAATGGTCTCAAAAAGGATGAAATGTTTTTTGGAGATTTTTTTGTTGGGTTTCTAATCACTAATTGCTTTCCCTTGGGGTTTTTTTATCTATATACATACATAAATGTATTAAAATAAAAATGCACTCTAAATGCCATGGTTAAATCAAATTTGGTCCTGAATTTACACCAGCCTGTCAGTAATAGATTTGATCCACTACTGTAGTTGATGGCATCTTGAATCACTAGAGGCTGATGGTAAATTACTCATGGATGTCAGTCAAACTAGAATTCTGGAAAATAATCTGTGTTCGTTAGGGTAAACCCAATTTATAAGTAATTACAGACCAAGAAACGAAGTGCATTGCATATACACACATTGGTGCATATACACCAATATGTGCTGAAAAAAATACTTGCTTCAGTTAGTAATTGTCAGAGTGATTGCCACAATTTCATATTTTGTTGAGAAGTATTGTGAATGACAAAAACTGTCAAGTGAGGGTAGTACAGTTGTTGTGGTGTGATTTCCGTGCTGCAGTATTATATCATCCTTAAAGGTGGTACCTGGCTATAAATACATTTTAGTAACACCATTACAGTCCCATTCAGGTGTTGTTTTGTTAAGCCCAGCAATGAAAGCTATCACCTTTTACCCCAAACAAATTCAGGATTCCTCCAGTGAAGTTGCAGGAGACGAGTGAGCTTGGAAGCCCTCTTTAACTTTCTTGATATCTGGCAGCTGCTATCCAAAACTTAACTTTTCTGTGTAAGAATGAGGTTGGGGGTTTCCCAGCTAGGATTTGTATATCCGTAGCATTATCAAGACTCTTGAAAATGGTACAAAGCAACCTTGCAGAAGCAGAAATTACTGCAGGTGCTGCTGTTGAGGGTGCCGTGTACTGTGTCTGAAGTGGTACTTAGAAGACTTTGAAGATGTTCGCACTAAAGAAAGTTCATAATTGTCAGTATGCATAGGTGTCCTGGTTCTGGCCAGGACAGGGTTAATTTTTTCAGTATGCTTGTGGGAGCATGGCCAGTACTGAGAGGTTATTCTATACTACCTCATGTCATTGCTGTGGGTGGGGGGAAGGGGATCCTTCAAGGGAGAAGGGATCCCTTCCTATTGAGAAAGTGTAGCAGAGGGAGCCATCCAGCATTGTCTGTTGTCGGGGGTCTCCACAGTGAGCAATAACGTTTCCTTTCTTCTACCCTCTGTCATTAGTATTGTTGTTGTTCCTATTAATTTTCTTATCTCATTCCTGTGTCCAGTAAATTGTTCTTATTCCAAGATCAAAACCTGTGATCTTTGCCTTTGTGCCTCCAATTCTCCTCTCCATCCCACTGCAGGGGAAGGGGAGAGGAGGGAGGAAGCAAGCAGCAGTGTGGTTTGGAGAGTTTCAGTAGGACCACTAAATTAGGGAATTCCATTCCTGAACCATGACAACATGCCAAAAAAATCTAGGCTTAGTGGAATCTAGTGAATATAGGCTTAGCACCTCTGCTGTGAAGATAGGCTAAGGGTTAGGGTTGAGGTTGTTCAGTCTGAAAGAAGAGTAGGCTCCAAGGAGACCTTCTAGTGGTCTTCCAGTACCTAAAGGAGGCCTACAAGAAGGGTGGAGTGGGACTTTCTCAAAGTAATGCAGTGATAGGACAAGGGGGGGAATGGCTACAGACTGAAGTGGGGTACATTCAGATTAGATATTAAATATAAAGAATAAATTCCTTACTGTTAGAGTGGTGAGACACTGGAACATGTTGTCCAGAAAAGTTGTGGATGCCCCATTCCTGGAAGTGCTGAAGGCCAGTTTGGATGGGGCTTTAAGCAACCTGGTCTAGTGAAAGGTGTCCTGTCCATGGCAGAACGGCTGGAACAAGATGATCTTTAAGGTCGCTTCCATGCAAAATCATTCTATGATTCTATGAAAAACCCTTATTGATGCAACCGCCCTTTAGTTATAATATCAAATTTTCTCATTTAGGAAGGAATAATGTGTCATCAAATTTAATGAGGTCAAACAGAGGTCTTTGCAATAGTTGGTAAACTCTATTTTAACAAGCAAAGTACTAGCAGTTTTTGGCCAGTTAAGAATGGGCTGCCTAAATTCTGGATGACAGTGTGGGTGAAGATGTATGAAGATATATGATGGATTGGGTGAGAAAGAGTTTTGGGTCAAGAATATTTTAAGTACACACTATGTAATTTTTAACACCCATGAAGAAAAGGCTTGACTTTATAGCCTGATCCCGCACCCTGTCAATTGGCACATTCTGATTAATTTTTGGAAAAGGCATCAATTTCATTTTTATCCTGATATGCATATGTGTACTTTGCACAGCTTTTTTTCCTCTGGTTTTCCTAGGTTTAACTAGTTGTGGAATTTAAAAGTTGACATTCTAATGTGTAGTTTTATTTTGGAACTTCCAGATCTTTTATATTCTGATGTAAATTAACACTGTGAACTACATCTGTTATGAGACATGTTGTTTTTATCTGGAATAGATAAATAAGAATCAGCATAGCACATTACTTGGCACATGTGATTAACAGCATTCTTACTAATTTTTGGCACGTCTTTTTCTTTTTTTCTGTAGCCTCATGCCTTCCTTCACCCAAAAAAGACCCACATCAGAGCCATTTTGGATAGAGAATAGAAGAAAATGTATTTTTTGGAATTTGTGTGTTTGAAGAGTTTGTGGTTGTCTGATGTAAAATAGTTCTTTTTCAAAGATAGTCTCTTTCATGGCTCAGGGTACAGGAAAAAAAAGGCTGAATGAATTGTTGACTGCTTAAATGAACCTCTATCCTGGTACTACTGTTCTTTCTGAAAAAGAAAATAAATTTATATTTTATAGAGAGAACTCCCCAGTGGCACACTCAAGAAATTATGGCAAGTATCCTTCTTTGGGAGCCTGAGCTGCTTGGTTTTGCCAAAGTTTTTTGCATTCTGATTTCAACGTATTCATTTTGGAAGTATGCAATCCAATTAATTGAATAAGGAAGTAGGTGCTTTGCTTAGGAAGGAAACTATCTTAAGGTGTTGAATGAGAAGGTATCAGTGGAATAAACATCATCATCCACAATGGCCAAAGTACTAGAGTTGCTAGTTAGGTGCTTCTTTCTTTTATTTTTCTTTACTTCCCTCCTTTTTTTCTTCCAAATATTTTTGCATATTTCAAGCAGTAACCTGCTGAATTTTCAAGATAACACTGAAGCAGAATAACTCGTGTCTCTTTTTTGACAGTGCTGATCAGGCTCTAGACAGATTTGCTATGAAGAAATTCTTTGATGATAAAGTTTCAGCTTTAATGCAGCCGTCCCAAAGAAGGTATTCAATTTGTTTCTAATTTATATCAACAGAAAATGTCATCATTATCTTCTGCTCCCATCCCTTACTCCCTCCCCAGCTATGTGACGGCTATTTTCACAAGATCCTCCAGTGCTTCCTGAATTCTCAGCACTTTATCTTATATTAATATTCCTTGATTGATGAGATCTCTCTTTCAGTTCCTGCATGTGGCCCCAGATAGACAAGGCCTTTTGTACCACACTTATCTAAATGGGTTCTCACTGCATTGTTTGTTAACAAAGAGATGCCACAATCTATTTCTTGATTCTTCCAAGATAACAATAAACTCATTTTTCTGTGGCATAATGATGAGTATGGAATGTGTGCTGATTACTGTGCAATAAAGATATTTTTACTACTTGTTTAGAGGATCTGCAGATTATGCCCTTATCCCATGTCCATACTAGTAAATGTTTGTCAAAGCATGCAATATCCATTATGTTTATCTGGATGTGTTACCATTTCAGTCTGTCTGTATGGCAAAGGTTGAGTTAGGATTCAAAGTAATAAGCAGTTCGGAAAGTGAATAGTTCTGGGATTCACTGTGTACCTTGTTTTGATGAGAGGTAATTGAAGGATTCAGTACCGAAAGAGACTGATATCCATCAGACGAGTAATTGTGATATAGGTGAATCTCTTTTAGAAATATAAAATATCATCTGGGTTTGATTTGGTAATTACTGTTCATTTTTTTGTCTTAAGCCACATGCATGCAGTAGGTTGTTTAGAAGTTGTTTAAAGTATAAGACTTTGCTAGTAATTAAAACAGAAAAATCAGTAGTAACAACTAGTGTAAGGTGTTTGGTTCTGTTAATCTCTAAATAAAAACTTACCAGTTACTTTTTAACCCATTAGGTGACATGCACAGCTCCTTTTACTTGAAAAATAGTAACACAACATTCTGTTAGGCCTGAAATAAACTTTTCATAAGTAGAAGTTTACTGGCCTTTTTCTGATCCGTTTTGTACTTGCATATATGTATATTGCATTTCAGTAATAAGGATTTGAGAATGCTGCTTACCAGACAGAAGTGTGAACCATAGCAGCAAAAGGAAAGAGGTGGTGTTAATCTTCTATCCAGAAGCCCTAGGCAGCAGGCATAATTCAGTGAGAGCCAGGAACCCCCACAACAGCCTGTGAATTGTGTATCAGGGCAGTTTTTCAACCATGTTGACAGGAAGCTTCAGTAGCTACTAACTTAGGTGAACTGTATGTGAGCCCTAAGGCTAGAAGTTAAATAGGTATAAATGGTCGCATCTATCTTTCCTACCCCCCTTCAAGGACACTTGCTTAATTCTTCTGGGGGTAACTGCGGGGAGAGGGTCTCAGAGATACTCAGTTTGCTTCTTGACTTATGGAGTTAGCATCTTTGCTCGCCAGTACTGAACTTGAGCTGCCCTTACCATCTTCCAGACATATATACATGCTTTGGAGTGTCATTTCTCATAAGAACAGAGGTGGTTCTCCAAACTGTTTGTTAGAACTGTTCTCCTGAATCTCACCTCTCCTACCTTTGCCTAGCCTGGCAGTGATCACTAATCTTATTGCAGAGAAAGGAAAACCAACTCTCTTAATATTTGTGGAAAATTTTATACTCTTTTGTTCCCATTCTGATCAGTCAGTGGCCTTTTAATATGCTTTTTCTCTGAAACCATTGCTGGGTAATTAATTAATGATATCCTTGTTAAAACCTAGTTGATGTATAAATGGGTATAATTTAAGTGGATCTCAAAATTGTAAAATATGAAAATACACCCATTTTTCACATTTTGAAACCTTTTCTCCACTAAATTTTGTATAGATAAAAATAAATTGTGGCCATTGAGTCACTTAGCTTTTCCCTACTGCTAGTTGGGTACTGTAACAATGACAAGAAAAGTAACTGTAAACCAGATCTATTTTGAATCCATTCTCAGATAAGCAGTTAAAGATTTGTCCGAATGAGAAATGCAGATACAGACCCTTCATGTGAAAAAAATTACTCATAAAGCTTTAGGATAAATCTTTGAACACTCGTCTCAAAAATAAGCCAACTGCCTGTAAGCCCCTTAAGTGCACTGCCTTGAGAAAGGTTTTCAAAAATTCAGTCAAATTTTTGGAATTTGAGCAGGTAGAGAGAAAATGTTCACACTGATATTAATAAACTCATTTATTAAATTCATGAGAGGTCACTGACAAAACATTTTAACACACTGTTTTTTTGTCATGTTAGGTGTGTCAATCTGTAAAATATGTGCTTTTGATGTACCAAATCCTTTCAGAAAGACTGAAGGAGGAAACAAAAAAAAAAGTTGCCTTTTCTTAACATTTCAAAATAAATTGAGCTTTGCAAACTCTCTGTAAAGTGAAACCTATTTTAAACCACCACAACCCCCATTCTGGGGTAGTAAAGCTGTTGTTACTTGGCAGGATATCCTTAGCTGAGGTGTTACCAGGAGTTCAGTTAATGAGATCTGTGCATAAAGGTGGAAAAGAGGTGATTTTCCTCTATACATTCCTGAGAATAAAGTTAAATGAAAGTCTTCTCATAGGCATGGAAGAAAAAGGGACTGAAAGCCAGTGGCAAAATTAAAAGACACTGCAGTGATGCTTACTTGCATGTATTTGCTCATGAGCTTGTGACCAAACCAGGTATTAAATCACAGAAATAGAGTAATTTTCACATTACTGTGGTAGTTTTCCTCTTGTTTTGTGCTGAATGAGATCACTTCTCATTATGAAGATGCTATTTAACCACATTGCCCTTAATGTTAAGATTTCTGACAAGGGCAATTCTTGTTTTAATGAAGGTAACTTCACTGTAAATTGGGTGGGGCACATATCATGCTGCTGTGAAAGACATTTAAGACTACAGTTGCAACTAGGAGTGCATACCAAAACAATTGACTTTACTATCTCTTCTACTTCATTTCTTACTTAGACTATTAATGTAAATAACTAAAATAAAGATATCAACAATAGCAATGTGACAGCCATGGATTTAATACAGTGGTAAATTTAAGTGTCTTTTCATGCTGTTTTGTGACGATTATTATTTTGGAGTTACGTGCATTGTCACAATGCTATTCATTACCCATAATCTGTAAATATCATTGTGTAAATAATATATTTTCCTGGTACTAGTGGTTTTATATAATTCAGATAAACTTTTTGTTTTTAGATATGTGCAGTTCTTAAGTGGCCTTCTATCTGGATCAGTGAAAATGAATGCAACCCCTCTTTTCCTGCACTATGTTATCCTTCATGGCATCCCAAACTTAGATGCCGGGGGAGGTAAATTATCTAATTTTTCCTATTCAGTTGGAGGATCAAAGTCTTGTTTCATTTTGGAACTTTCTAGAAAGCCTGCATGAATCTCAAAGTAGAATTAATATCTTCTTGCTAGCCATCCAAATATTCCCAATAAAGTAACCAGAAGAGAAACATTTTTAGAGTAAAAATTGAAGGAGGTGAAATCAATTTATTGTTCTGTGTTAAATGAATAGTTCATGCTCTTCATCTCTGCCTAGCTTCTGAACAGTTGTGGTCCCTGTTACTTCAAAGGATCTGGTGAAACCTGGTCAGGTTTCACAGTCATTTCCTCTTTGTTTCAGGAAATTACTGTAAATGTAATTTCTTTTCTGTTTTGAGATTGAATTTTGTGTGGAAAAGCTGTTTGGATAGGGTGTACTTACAGAATTACACAGAATCATTTAGTTTGGAAAAGGACCTCCAAGATCATTGAGTCCAACCTTTGACCCATCATCACTTTGTCAACTAGATCATGGCACTAAGTGCCATGTCCAGTTGTTTCTTGAACACTGTTCTGGATTGGCCAAATTTAGAAATATATCCTCTGAGAGAAGGCACAACCACCCCTCCCCCACCAGGTTCAGGAAAAAATAAATTTTCCTCAAAGGAAAGTGAAAGAGATAAAAGCTATTTATTTAACAAACACACGGGAAAAGGATAATAATGCTAAGTAATAAAATCTCTCCCTGTGGAGAAGAAACCTGGGAAAGTGTTCGAGTCCTCCCTTTGGTCTCCTCGGAGCTGGGGCTTGGCCCAGGGCCAGGCCCTCTGTGCCCGGTGGAAAGTCCTCCCAATGTGCTCTGATGTTAAAGCAATCAAGCAGTCCAGTAGAAAAGGGAGAAAATCTGAAATTCCAGGGAAGGAAAAATTCAACTCTCAGTCTCTCTCCAGAGAAAAAGCAGCTGAACCATTGGCCAAAAAAAACTGTCCTGGGAGCAGCAAGCTGGGTGCTTCTTCCCTCCCCTGCCACAGCTGGGAAACAAATTGCTCTCTGTCTGTGACCTTGAACAAGCTGCAAACTGCTCTGAGAAAGTTTTGCTCAGTTTTCCTTCCCCCTCTCAGGCTCAGTTTGGAGGCATCGAAAGGCACAAAAATTAATTGCTGGGCATAGGCAGCGATATGGGATACACATCATACGGTCACCCCAAGACAAACACCTACAGGGATGGTGACTCCACCACCTCCCTGGGCATTCCATTCCAAAGTTTAACAACCTTTCAGTGACAAAATTTTTCCTGATGTCCAAAAGGAACCTTCCCTGTGCAGCTTGAGGCTATGTCCTCTTATTGTATTATTAGTTGCCTGGGAGAAAAGGCTGATTCCCACCTTGCTACAACCTCCTTTCAGGCAGTTATAGGGAGCGATAAGGTCTCTCTGAGCCTCCTTTCCTCCAGGTTAAACAACCCAGCACCCTCAGCCACTCCTCATAGGACATGTGTGGAGACGCTTCACCAGGTCCCTTGAACTTTTCTGGACACACTACACCACCTCAGTGTCTTTCTTGAAGTGAGTGGCCCAGAATTGGACACAGTTCTTGAGGTGTGGTCTCACCAGTGCTACTAAGGTGGCTTGCTATACTAAGTGGCTTTAAAACTAAAATGATAGAATGAGATACTGTGCTAGAGCACAGTAAAGGAATCCAACTTTAATGGTTGCACTTGATGAACTTAGAGGTCTTAATGATTGATGATTAAATAACAGTTCTGTGTTTTTGTATTTATATAATCCCAAGGTTAAATAGCACTGGTCTTTTGTAATATAATCAGCATGAATTTGCAATGATTATATTGTCATTGTTGTTTAGTCTGATTTAATTTCGAAAATAACTTCAATAAAGTTAGGGTATTGTTTGTTCTAGGTAGACATTTAAGGGCCTTACTAATTTTGAAACTAAACTGAAGATCAAATAATTTGTTTATTTTGAAAATGTTTTTATTTTATATTGGGAGTTTGCATTTGTTTTGGGCATTATCATTCTTCCCTTAATAATCTTGTTTTCTTGCAGAATTTGTTTCCTTCCTTACTAGAATCCTTTGAAGTTCCTCCCTATTGAATTCAGAACCAGTCTGGAGATCAGGAAAAAGTGTCTTCCCCATAAAATAAAACACTTTTTTAGCCAATTTTGCTTGGACGGGTATTTTGACAGTCCAGCATTGCCACTTGTGTGCCTCTTTGCTCAGTCTGGATTTGCATGAAGCTTCTAGTTGTAATTATTTTCCTATATCTGAATACTACAAAGCACCCTTTTTTGTTGGCTTATTTTCAGCTTGTCGGCCTTTTCTGAAGTTATACCAGGCTATGCAACCAGTTTATACATCTGGAATATAGTAAGTTGTAAGCATTTTCCATTTTGTTTGAATTTAGGTTTTCATTTTCATGATTGCAGAATTACATAGCCTTTTTTAGTTTTGTTTGTGGGTTTCTTGTTTGTTTTGTGCTTTTGTGTCTTTAAACCATGTATTTTATTTTTCTTTTCTCTCCTGTTAAGTAGCATAGGGTCAGAAAATCAAAGTCGAATCTGCATTGCTATAGACCCTGCCCAGCTTTTGAAGGGAGATATTATGGTAAGTTAATTGTATGGAATGAAAATCTATCAACATGACATTTAGTTAGTAGCCTCTGACCTGTTTTGTGTTCTTGTAAAAAAAATTAATTGATGAAGTGCTTAGAGATACTGCAGAATAATTTAGGTTAATTTAGTCATCATCTTTGGCTTTCATGGGAATAAAACTTCTTGTAAAACTCAGACTGTAAGGATTTTAGGAGCAAATTGTTTCCAAAACAATTGCTCTCAGTATTCTCATTTTATAGCATCACCAAGTCCAGTAAGGCCTGTGTTGCTGTTTTCTTTATAAAGATTACTGTGGGGAGTATTTGTAATTTGGCATTAAAATATCTTGTCCTATAATTTGGCAGGCAGTGTGCACAATTATAAAACTACCTACTATAAGGAAAATACCTAAGTAATTCTAAATTGTTCTGGCAGTCAAAAAAGTGCAATACCAAATAAGGGATAGATAATGTCCTAGGTCTGGCCAGCACAGGGTTAAATTTTGCAGTAACCAGACAGGGCAGGGTTAGGACCCAGAGGTTATTTTGTACCACCTCATGTCATTTTCAGGGATAGGGGAAGGACTTCCTTCTGGATCAGGTAGAATGGTGGAGGGAGTGCTCGGGTATTGCTGGGGTTTCTGGGGGATAGGGAGGAGGAAGAAGGGGAGAGGTCTGTGAGCAATCATGTATGAATTGTCTGGGTTTTTTTTTCACTTGCACTCTCTGTCATTTGTATTGTTGCTGTTACTGTTTGTGTGTCCAATTCTCCTCTCCAACCTGCTGCGGGGGAGAGGGGGAGGGGTAGTGATTGAGCAGTGTGTGTGGTTTGGGGTGTTTCAGTGGGAACACTAAATTGGAGAACACCATTCCTAAACCATGACAGCCTTATCTGGCACCCAATGTGAGGCACGAAAGGTTAGAATAGCAACAGGTCTGCCTAGGTTGGGTTTGAAACAAATTTGATCTAAGCATTTGTTGCATTTGGTCCAGAGTCACTGGTCACAATGTTGCTTGATTTGTCCACGCGGTGTGGTACCTAACTGTATATATTTCCATACCTCATGATATTTTTCAGGTCAGGGAGAGGGATCAGGATTGTTTTGTTGATGTACCATGTGATACCAGCTTATAATGTGGTAACATCAAGGACAATGAGGGTCATTTGGGATGTGTATTGAGTGCTGCTCTCCTGCCCTTACCTCCAGCACTACCTTTGGGAGTCCATTAAAAATCATACCCAGTTTGTGAGGGGAACAGCGGAGAATGATTTTCCCTAGCTTTCCACCTCCTTTTTCTCCTTCAGGCCTGTTACAACAGTTTTTGAGAATTTTGAATTCTCCTTGGATATTTAGGAAAACATGTTCTTGTGGCTAGGTCTGCCAGCTCTCCTCATTGTGGTCCACACTATGTTTAGAGTTACAGGAGATTTTTAGGAGGGTCTTCTAGAGATCTGCTCCAAGGATGGGTAGTCATGAGTGGCATGGAAGGTGGGAGAAAATGGGCCAGCTTTTGAAGGACTGTTCTGCTCCAATGGTTTGTAAGTTCACCCCTGAACAACCACAGGACTCTGTTGAAGTGATAAAATATGCAAAAGAAAAATGCTGTGGCAGTTCCAGAGAGGCATGAAGGTACACAATGTGCTGGGCTTTGACTGCTATTTATTGGACATTGCTCAATACCAGACAGCACCCTCACTGGGAAGAGGAGGAAAGCAGATCAACAGGCACTGTGGCCACTCAAACTGCAGCTGAACCAGGGGAACAATGTGTGCTGGTAGCAGTTGCCCCTATACAGAAGAAGAAATCCGAGACCAAATCAGTTGGCATAATGAGGGATGAGGAGGCAGTAGGGCCCTCCACAAGAAGAAGAAGAAGAAGAAGAAGAAGAAGAAGCAGGGCCGGAGATAATCACCTGATCGCTGTCCCTGGGTGAGCTATGAGATATGGGTAAAGATTTCAGCCACCAGCTGGGTAGTCACTGGTGATGTGGCTGGTCCAGTGCTGGGATATTGTGGCCCATGATATGAAACCAGAGGGTAGTGAAGCCAAGGAACTGGGATCCCTGTCCTGGAAGGTGTACATTGGGATTGGGAAGAGGACAGAGACTCTCAGCCTCTGGAGGTGACTCCTGTCAAGTATAAGGAGTATCTTGTATCTTAACAAGGGTCACCTCTTACTGCACCGAGACAAGTGGAACACCATGGAGAAAGATATCCAGTACTTGAGAGAATTAGCTGTGCTGGAGGTACTTTATAAGGATTCAAATAATGAGCAATTCCCTATAAATCCAGATGAAGTCCAGTGTACACAAACACCACTTCTACCTAGGCAGAAGTTCCTAGGAAGTGCACCATCACCGTATGCGAACTCATTGACAGTGATGTCATGGAAAGAAAGGTGAACAGAGTGGATAATTTGGTTACCAAACTACGACTATATGAAGAAAGTATCTCTTCCTCCCCATGGGCCTGTGTCTTATCCATGGAAAGACTGTCCAAGGACCTCCAGCAACTTAAAGAGGATTACCAGCAATTTGAAGAAGTGTCCTATGCCCTGCCAGTACAGTCCAGTTTCTGCTATTAGCAATAAGTGTTGCCCTGCTCAAGAGAGAGGGTACACACCACGAAGTAACCTGTTGTTTTACGTGCATGACCATGGAGAGGACATATGGAGGTGCGATGGAAAACCCACCTCTGTCCTAGCAGCCACTGGTGTGTGAGTTGAGAGGAAGCACAACTACTGCAGGAAATTCTTCAGTTTCCAATAAGTCCTCAGACAGAATAGGAGGACTGATGCTACTTTCAATGCTCTTGAAGGGATCTCCATACTTACAAGAAATGAGCAACAACTACTGTTACCAGGAGGGCCCCTACCTCCAGCCAGGTGAAAGAAAGGGAAAATCTGATTTATTGGACTGTGTGGATCCCATGGCCTGGCACATCAGACCCATGTGAGTGTAAAGTTTTAGTTGACACCAGTGCACAATGTACCCTGATGCCATTAAGATATGTAGGGGCTGAATCTTTTTCTATTTCTGGGGTGACAGGGCAATCCCAACAGCTGACTGTACTGGAATGAATGTACTGAGCCTGACTGGGAATGAATGGCAAAACACCCAGCTGTGACTGGTCCAGAGACCCCATGCATCCTGGACATAGACATCAGGAGCGGGTATTCTGAGGACCCAAAAGGTCATCATGGAGCTTTTGGGATAGCTGCTGTGGAGACAGAGGAAATCAGACAGCTGAACACCTTGCCTGGTCTCTCAGAGGGCCCTTCTGCTGTGGGACTGCTGAGGGTTGAAAAACAGCAGGTACCAATCACTACCACAAAAATGTACCCTTGATAGTACCACAGCAAACCGGGAAACCATAATCCCCATGCATGAGATGATTCATCCACTGGAGAGCCAGGGAGTGGTCAGCAAGGCTTGCTCACCCTTTATTAGTCCTGTATGGCCAGTGCATAAGTCCATTGGACAGTGGAGACAGACAGTGGGCAATAGGCCACTGTTGAGTGCTGCTGTGCTGGACATGCTGGGACTTCAATATGAACTGGAGTCCAAGGCAGCAAAGTGGTGTCACCTTTGATATTGCTATTGCATTTTTTTCCATTCCTTCAGCAGCAAAGTGCAGGCAAGTTTGCTTTTACCTGGAGGGGTGTCCAGTACACCTGGAATGGACTGCACCAGGACTGGAAACAGCCCCACTATTTGCCATGGACTGATCCAGACTGATCTGGAAAAGGGCAAGGCTCCAGAATACTTGCGCACATTGATGACATCATTCTGTGGGGCTACACAGCAGAGGAAGTTTTTGAGAAAGGGGAGAAGATAATCCAAGTCCTCCTGAAGGCCAGTTGTGCCATAGAGCAGAGTAAGGTCAAGGGACCTGCCCAGGAAATTCAGATTTAAGGAGTAAAATGGCAAGATGAGTGCTGTCAGATTCCAATGGATGTGGTCAACAAAATAGCAGCTATGTCGCCACCAACTAGCAAGAAGGAAATACAGGCTTTCCTAGGCATTATAGGTTTTTGGAGGATGTATTTTTCAGATTTTAGTTAGATTGTAAGGCCTCTCTATCAAGTGACCTGGAAGACGAATGATTTTTAAGTGTGGTCCTGAGCGACAACAAGCTTTTGAACAAATCAAACAAATGATTGCTTGTGCAGTAGCCCTTGGGCCAGTCAGGACAAGATAAGATGTGAAAAGTGTGCTCTATACTGCAGCCATGGAGAATGGTCCTTCCTGGAGTGTCTGGCAAAAAGTACCTGGGGAGACTTGAGGAGACTTGAGCCCTGGGGTGCTGGAGTTGGGGATACAAAGGATCTGAGGCCTGCTACACCCCTACTGAAAAAGAGATCCTGGCAGCTTATGGAGGGGTTTGAGCTGCTTCAGAAGTGATTGGCCAAAGCACAGCTCCTCCTGGCACCTCAACTGCCAGTGCTGGGTTGGATGTTCAAAGGATGTTTTACTCATGCCACCAACACTTCATGGAGTGAGTGAGTCATGCTGATCACACAGCGAACTTGAGTAGGAAACCCCCATTGCCCAGGGATCTTGTAAGTTACCACAAAATGGCCTGAAGGCAAAAATTGTGTACTAACATAAGAGAAGCAAGAGGAGAAGGTGACGTGCTGAGAAGGCCCCACTATATAATCAGCACCAGAAAATGAAAAGTGATATGCTCTCTTTACTGACAGTTCCTGCCGTATTGTAGGGATACATTGAAAATGGAAGGCTGCTGTATGGAGTCCTATGCAACAAGTTGCAGAAGCTATTGAGGGACAAGGTGGATCAAGTCAGGTCACAGAGCTGAAAGGCATTAGGTATTGCTGAATGAGAGAAATGGCCAACACTCTATCTGCACACTAACTCATGGATGGTGGCAAGTGCTCTGTGGGGGTGTCTGTACTGGTGGAAAAAGACTAATTGATAGCACAGAGGTAAATCTATCTGGGCTGTTGAATTGTGGCAAGACATTGCTACCTGGATAGAGAAGTTGGCTGTAAAAGTACCTCATGTAGATGCACACCTACCCAAGAGTCAGGCTACCGAAGAATGTTGCACCAACCAACAGGTGGATCAAGCTGCCAAGATTAAAGTGTCTCAGTTGGATCTGGACTGGCAACATAAGGGTGAATTACTTCTGGCTTGGTGGGCCCATGACACCTCAGATTCTGAGGGAAGAGATGCAACATACAGATGGGCTGGTGATCAAGGGCTGAATTTAACCATGGGCTCTATCTCTCAGGTTATCCATAACTGTGAAATGTGCTTCAATCAAGCAGGCCAAGTTGGTAAAGCCCCTGTAGTATGGGAGACAGTGGCTGACATATAAATATGGGGAGGTCTGGCAGATTGATTGCATCACACTCGGGCAAACCCACCAAGGCAAGCACTACATTCTTACAGTGGTGGAAGCAACCACTGGATGGCTGGAGATGTACCCTGTGTCTCATGCCACTGCCAGGAGCACCATCTTGGGCTTTGAAAAGCAAGTCCTTTGGAGACATGACACCCCAGAAAGAAGTGAGGTGGACAAGGGGACTTATTATTGCAGGCCTAGGCCCTAGGGTATATCACCGTGTCCCGCAGCCATAGGGAGGAGGAGGAGAGAAGATCCAGCAGGCAGGAATTGTGCAGGAAGATTGATTGATTGAATTATTTTACAAACTCTTTTATAGACTTTTTTCTTCATAGTCTAATTGGACAAAGGATCAGCCACCCCTTGGGGTGATTGGCTAAAATCCTAAAACATCCATTGTCAAAATATTTTCTACTATACTATAAACAAGACTTTTCAAGGCTGCAGGTGGCTTGGTTGTTTACCTACTCTGCTACCTCTTCTGTGAGAGAGAAAAGTCTCTCACGGACTTAGAAAATAGCAAGAAAATCCTTGCTAGCAGCATTTTTGTATCTACAGGGACTCATTTCAAAAATCGCTTCATAGATAAGTGGGCCAGAGAGCCCAGAGTATTGAGTGGGTACCATGTACCATGCACCAGCCTCTGGGAAAACTGAATGTTACAATGGACTGTTAAAAACCAGATTGAAAATAATGGATGGTGGGACCTTCAAACATTGGGATCTAGCAAAGGCCACCTGGTTAATTAACACTAGAGCTCTACCAATTGACCTGGCCCTGCCCAATCAAAACCTCCACATACTGCAGAAGGGAATAAAGTCCCTGTGGTGCATAAGAGGAATATGTTAGGGAAGACAGTTTGGATTAGTTCTGCTTCAAGCAAAGGCAAACCCATCTGTGGGATTGTTTTTACTCAAGGACCTGGGTGCACTTGGTGGGTAATGCAGAGGGACAGGGAAATACGGTGTGTACCTCAAGCAGATTTGATTTTTGGGTGAGAACAGTCTGTAATGTAGAATTGTATAATATTTGTTGCTGAATGACACTGTGCGCCAGTTTGGATAAATTTGAAGGAAAATATCCTCTGCTAGAAGGCAGGTTACAACCAGCCCTACCCCCCCAGGTTTGGGAAAAAATAGATTTTCCTTGGAGGAAAGTGGAAGAGATAAAAACTATTTATTTAACAAACACACAGGAAAAGGATAATAATGCTAAATAATAAAGCCTCTCGCTGTGGAGAGAAAACCTGGGAAATTTTTAGAGTCCTTCCATAGGTCTCTCTCTCTCTCTCTTTCTCCTTGGAGCTGGGTCGCAGGCCCACCTCCAGGGCCAAGGCCTCAGTGGAAAGTCCTCCCTATGTATTGTGATGTTGAAACAGCCCAGCACAGAAGAAGGGAAAAATCAAAGTCCCAGGAAAACAAAGTTCAACTCTCTGGAGGAAAAGGAGCTGAAAAACTGGCCGAAAGCTGGCTAAAAAAAACAAGCAGGGTGTTTCTCTGCCCTCTTGCTGCTGCAGGACGCAGGGAGGAGTCTATGCATCTCTGTGTCCAAAACTGCTTTGAAAAGTTTTGCTCAGTTTTTTTTCCCCCCCTCTCAGGCTCAGTTTAAAGGCACAGAAAGGCACAAAATTAATTTCCTGGGCATAAAGCAGTGATAGGGGATACAACATCATAAAGTCACCCCAAGACACACTGCCACTGTATGCCATAACTGCCATAGACAATGAGGATAGACAGCTCCAGATAGACCAGTCATGGGCTCCTGATGGAGCTTGCAGCCACCCAACAGCACACCAGCCTCCTGCTGCGGAAGACATCTAGGACTAATAGAATTCAGAGTCATGAACTAAATGAACTCAGCAGACATCTTGGAGGGATTGGGCCAGTGGCTATGGAAGTTATACCTGTGCTTGTGTGTATGTACATATATATATATATGTATGGAAGGTGTGGGATTTGGGGATGATATAGATGGCATAGAATAAGGGCTGGATAATGACCTGGTCCTGACCAGGACAGGGTTAATTTTTGCAGTAGTCAGCAGGGGCATGGCTAGGGCACAGAGATTGTTCTGTACCACCTCCTGTCACTTTTTGGGGATGGGGAAGGGCTTTCTTCTGGTTTGGATGGCATGGTGGAAGGAATAGTTGGGTATTGTTGGGGTTTCTGTGGGGGAGAGGTTTGAGCAATCGTATGCGACTCGATTTTTTTTCTGTTAATAGTATTGTTGCTGTTACTGTTCTTTGTCTGTTTTCAGTAAATTGTTTTTGTCTCAGTCTGTGATCTTTGCCTTTTGTGCCTCCAATTCTCTTCAGCCTGCTGCAGGGGAGAAGGGGAGGGGGCGTAGTCTAGCGGTTTGAAGTGTTTCAGTGGGAACACTGAACTGCGGAATACCATTCCTAAACCACGACAGTGTCCCTGGTATTAGATTCCTTTTTTTATCTTCCCTCCCCATTCAGTTCTGTATATTGTTCTTTCGTTCTTTTACTGAAAAATGGAGATACAATTTTTAAATATACTCTTATAAAATGGCATGCTCTGGAGGTTTGAGACAGTTTCAAATTAAGGAAGTTTTGCTCCTTTTTGAAGGACTGTTGGTGCCTAAGAAAATGGAATAGATCACAACAGAAATCAGTCTGAGATAAATTCAGTATCTCTCAAATGAGATTTTAGAACGAAAAAAGAGCACGTAGCTTTTCAGTAATGCTTGCATAATTTTAAAAGAGATAATATTCCTTAATCTCATGCTATTATTTGAGATAATTCTGAGCAAACCAGTATCTGTTTCAGCATTTCAGTATTTCCTAAACAAATACTTCCGTTTTGAATATTTTTTTATTATGTCTAAGCAAAAACTTCAGTGGTGTCAGACAAAAATAATGATCTGTAAGATGCTCCACCTCCAATTCCAAAAGGTTTAACTCCTTGAAATGCATGTTTGTTTGTTTGTTTTTAAAAAGGGAAATAAAATATCCTTTCTTGTCTTAGCTTTAGGGAATTTGTTAACACAATGTGAATAGCATGTGGTGATACAGAACAGATGCAGCTGTTGAAAAACTGCACTGACTTCTGAAAACACATATAGGAATTTTCCAGCACATTATAGTGGCTTGCATTAATTCTTGATTATGGCATCAAAAGGTAATGGAGTCAAAATTCAAAGTTACACTTAGACTTCATTGAAAGCTTGTTATGCATATTGAGCATTAAAAGATATTTTTAGTCTATGGATATAGATGTAAAGTATTACTGATTGCAACAGAGGACAGATTTTCATAAAAAATTACAACTCTCTGTAAGTAAGTTCTTTAGGGGTAAAAGTATGTTAATTTTAATTTAAATTAATATTAATTTTTAGTTATTTAATTTTAAGTTAATGTAGGTCAAATCCAAGGCTGGTACTTTGAATTAGAAAGTAGAAAGAAGGAGGAACTCCTTCTCTCATTCAGCATTTTTAAAAATGAGATTATGCAAAAGAGTAAACCTAGCAACTGTGCGAAGCCAAAACTTAAATTGTGGATGAATGTGCATAAACTTAAAGAAGCTCTTTTCAAGTATTTTTGCTCATATCATACAATTAAATGGAATTATCACAGTTACTTTCATACCAATTCTTGAGCAGGTTAGTTCTAATATCTCTCATCATGGCTCTCTTAATTCTGTTTCTGTCCATTTTTCACTTCTGGGCAAACCTGCCTTTTTCATCCTTTATGATGGTATTTTGCCTTTACAGAGCTGCTTGGCATACTGGAGATCTGTTTATTGAGTCAAGCAGTCAAACTGTTACTCATACCTTACCTCTTGGTAATTAAAGTAGTGATGCTGGTAGTTGTGTTGGACTAAAACGAAGTAGATCCCTTTAATAGACAAGGGTTTTTACAAAATGTTCCTTTTACTGCATGTAAAGCACTGTCTGAAAAAAGAAGCAAACACTATTTTACCTGGTATTGCCAATATACGGTAGGGGATTCTCTTCTTAAAAACAAACAAACAACCTCGCTTTCAGATAAAATGAAGATTACATGCATAGAGAATCTCCCAGCCCTTATACTAGGTTAGGAATATGTGATTTGCGTACAGAATACTTGAAAAGAAAGCATTTCTGGTATATGGGCTGAAATATTTCAGAAATTGTCCTGTGTGCCATGTATATGGTCAGTGCTGATTAACTTCTGGAATTTAAGATATCACGGGGTTACTATAAAGAAGGCTAGATAGCAACATCTTATGTTAGATTTTTCAAGTTTTGTAGTGAGAAGAATTTCATAACTGTGTTTTAATTCCAACTTTCAGAAGCATCCCTTGTTGTTGCGTTGCTTAGTTTGGTTTAGCAAGCCGCAGCCTTCTCAGAAAGCACTGCGGGGGTGCTTAGGATAGAGCAGCAGTTCCGCTCTCTTGTAGTCCTTCCGGACGGCCCTGTGCTCCTGCTCCAGCTAGCTGACAGCTCCACAACACAGTGACAGTAAAGGAGGTGAGAAGGGTCTCTCCATGTGGACCTCAGAGGAACTTTTATTACATGGTGACAAACCAGTTCCCAGAGGCAGAGAGACCATGTGGTCAGGGAGCTTGGGGTCCTATCTGGGGATGAAGGGGGTGGAGAGAGCACTTGGACAAATGATCTCAGGGCACAGGGGTGGTATATGGGCAGAGTTGAGGTACTGGAACCAATAGGGAGAACCTGCGGGAGTGGCCAGGACTAGGGGCAGGGGAAGTGGGGACAATGTGGAAGGCAGACATTTAGTAAGAAAAGCAGTGGGGAAATAAAACACTGCACCTTGTAAGCTCCTACATCTTTCTTGCATCATTTAATTTGAATAACTCTATGCTCTTGAATTGTTTGGCATTTTATGTCTAGGATGCTTTTTTTATTCCGGCTTTAATAAAAGTGATATTTGTTGTCTTTTTAATGCATTTCAGTAATATCTGCTTTATCATAAAATCCTGATACAATAAGGATAATACAATAAAATTTTCAGTCCTGTGACTAAGGTTGCCAAAAGTTTTACATATTCCTGTAAGAATGCTGAGTGGCTTTGTATTACAGTAGACTCAGAGAATTAGTAGGTAAAATATCCATAGGTTTAGTCTCAGGGAAGGTGGTGTTAGAGAATAGGTATATTGTGTTCACTTTTAGCTACTGAAATTCATACTAGATGTTTTTGTAGAGTTCCATGTTTTATCCAAGGTGTCAAAACTACTATCAACTTCCTGTGGTAACCTAAAACAAGATCCTGTCATCACTAGAGCAGGTTTTTTAAAAGTCCTCAAATAGATATAATCAGCTTGCAGCGTTGCTTTGAAAAAGTCCTCATGTTCTTCACTTATTTTGAAATGTGTGTGCTGAAATTCATTAATTTGGTAGGGAAGAAGTCTGTCAGCACTTCATTATTGTACTGCCAGACGTTGTGATTCTGGCTCATAACCTACTGATACATGGCTGATAGTGATGAAAATAGTGATTATTATTTTTTACGTATCTAGAAGTATCCTGCCTTGGGCCTGTGTAATTTTAAAGGATAGAATAATGCATACCCTGCTTGTTTCAACATCAGAGGTGTCTACAATAAATTGTGTTGTGACTGCTTTAATTAGCAACTAATACATTCACTCATTTGTTCAGAATTGTAAGAAAGTACTTCTGACATAAAATGTTTTTCTGTCTTTCTAGATGAAGTGTTATCACAAAAAATACAGGTCGGCTACTCGTGATGTGATTTTTCGCCTTCAGTTTCACACTGGAGCTATTCAAGGACATGGATTGGTGTTTGGCAAAGAAGATTTGGATAATGCCAACAAAGGTACTTGTCTTCTGTTGTTGGTTGGATGTGTATATGTGTGGGCGTGCAGGCATGTGCATGTGATGATCTTCCTCAGCACCTGTTTTCAAAAGGATTCTTATTTCTTTTTTTTCCCTCCTTTCTTATTTTTGGGGAAAGGGAGACTGCTTTGAGTTAGTTAAATTATAGCGTGTAACACCGGTAAAACGTTAATGACAAGAAAAGCTCTTCACGTGAGTTAACTCGTCAGAATAATTCAGATACCCCTACATAGTCCTTATCACCTTCTCTCACATTTATAAAAATAACAGACATTCTCTCTTAGTCACCATTGAAGGAAATAATATGAGCTAAATTGTTCCCTTTTCTGGCTGGTGAAAACAGTCATAAAGTCTGATAATGTGTTTGTGACGTAGTCTGTCTTTTAATATGCTTCAGAGTATCAAAGAATGGACTCAGAGTTTTCAGACACACTTGAAAATGTGTCGTACTAGTCCTCATATTTTCCAAATTAAAACTTCAGTTTTATTATGTTTATATCAGGTTTGGAACTTCAGCCTATGTTACTAGCAAACTAAAATCAAGCTATTTTCCTGCAACACACAACATAAGACTACCAAAAATTTTGTGGTCAAGTATTGTGGTTTAGCTAATATGGGGAACATATTTGATTTACCTGGGTGTGTTTTCTTTATAAGCCATGTCTGTCTAGAGAGGGGGTTAGGAACTGTACATCTCTTCTTTTGGCTGTTCTAGAAAGCAAGCAAAACTCCAGCTGGCATTTATGTGGTCTTTTCTGGAAAATGTGTGGCACAAAGAATGTAGCTTTGAAAAGCAGATCACTAAGCTGCAACTGAGAAGGGAAGAGAGAAGGGAAGAAGGGTATATGTATAGATAGCTATAGAGAATCCTGATTTCTGAGTGTTCTGAAACTGCTCTCCTGGGAAACATCTTGCTGAAATCCTATCCTTTGTTCTCAGATGACCGTTTCCCTGATTACAGCAAGGTGGAATTAGTGTTTTCAGGAACTCCAGAGAAAATTCAAGGTGAGCATAGAGAACCAAATATATGCTTCATTTGAAAACAAATCATCATGAAATATGCATTTTTTTTAAAAAATCTTTTTTCCTCTTTTGTTCCACTTCTCTTGTAAAAAATCTGCAATTTTACTTTTTCATTAAAATATATTAGTTACCGGTTTAAATTTGAAAAAATTAATAAAGACTCTGCATTTATATCAGCATAGAAGTCACCAGATTTTGTTTTAAAGCTATGCCAGAACACTTGCTACAACTAGTAGAAAACATTTGTGTACCTGTGTAGAACATGGATAGTAGGTGGTTTGGCTCAGCATAAGTGACAGCAAGTGGCCTATCCCATAACCTTTTTTGGATGTTGTCATAATTGATTATGTTTGCAGTATTGAAGTTTGGACTATCTTCAGTTTAGCATAAAGAGATACAGCTATAGTTTTCCTGGAAATGCTTCTCCTTTGAAGTAGGCTTGTAGGATATTCTGCATGCTTCCAAAATTCTATTTTAATATGTTTAAGATTATGTGATAATTATTACTTACAGTAAGAACTTAAGATCATGCAGATCATTGCAGTTTAATTCTGTTAATGAATGTGTTTTTAGTCATTTTGTGGTGTCCCAAAAAGTATGGATTCTGCCTGAGACTGATTGAAAACCAAATACTCTTAACTGTCTGTCTTATACATATTCCCATTCAGTGTCCTCAGGGTCCTGTGAATTGCATGCTTTCCTCCTTTTTTTTCCACGAGTTTGATAATTTAGAAAATTATGGCAGCAGTCACTAAGAATTTGGATTGTGCCCAACTGAGCACAAAGATCTCACTTAGCCTGTTAGAAAGCCATTAAAGAAAACCAGTTTTATAAATGAATTTGTCTAGCTTGTTCTAAGTGTTTCTGGATAGTAAATGCTTGAAGACAGGCCAGTTGACACATCTAAAAAAGGACCAAGATTTTTTTCAAATTTCGCTTCCTTAGATGACAAATGAGAGGCTTTAAGCTGTTGGAAAGTAAGGCTCTAAGTAATTGGATATTTGTGTTCAATTCCTGCCTGAGGCATTAACTGGCTAGGAAGAGCAGCTCACCTTTGTTACTGAACAAGTTATATTTCTTTAAGAAGAAGTCTATGCAGCAGTCTGGGAAGATGTTGAAAAATTCTTTAACTTTAGCACTATATGATCCCTATATTTGTGGTTAATGCTTAGTTTTGCACCATACAGTGCTTAGTACAAATACCAGAGATTAATGTGACCTTGTGTTAATTCTCTACATCTGTGACTAACAAGTCTTGTGCCAGCTAATGCTTCCTTATTTACTTATATTAGTGATTAATATGTACTAGCAGAGATCTAATTGAGATCAAGGATTCAATCCTTGGGAACAAGGATTGTGTATTAGAACAAAGAATGATAAGAGAAGTAAATTATGGCCTCACCACATGTTTAAAATACTCTGAAAGAGAAAGGATTAATCAGAAAATCTGGAACCATATCCAAATAAGTCCACAGAAATAATTAGTATACATACATGTATTCAGGAAACGTGATGAGTATGTATTCGTTTCAGGAATATAACCTGGTCTGTTAGGTTACTGGGGATACATGCTTTGAGGAGAAATCCCCACGCAGCCAGCACTGCTAGTAATGTTGGCTTTCTAACCTATTAATTGGTTGGAGAGTTTATATCCCGGTTTTTGGTGATACCTTGAAATACTTATTTACAATTTCTGCAAAATCACTTTTCCACATCTGAAAATACTATAGAATTCTAGAATAAGTACAGGGTATCTGTAGTCCATCCTCCTGCTGAAACCAGGCTCATTTGTGAGATCAGACCATTTTGCCAAAGCTTTGTCCAGTCAAATAATGAAAAACTTCAAGGAAAGGATGTCACAGCCTCAGTGGGTGGGCTATTTCCGTGTCTGACTGTTCTCACAGTGGAATTATTTTTCCTTATATTAACTCTAAATTTATCTAGATTCAAATTTTGCCTGTTTCTTGTCTGTCTGCCTTGTTCCAACCTGATTGTCTCCTCTATGGCCTTTAGGAGGCTGTTGTCAGATCCTTGTCAAGACCATTTGTCTCCAGACTGAAGAAGCCCTGATCCCTCAGCTTTTCCTCACAGGGAAAGTCCTGTCATTTGCTTCACTTTATTCATATAGTTCTTGTATTCTGTAGCTTGAAACTGTACACAGTATTCTAGAACATAACTGACTGTGATGTTTTTTAAGAAAGAATGCAGTTGCCAAGAATATAAGATCCCTGAATATTTAATAATAAAATTCGTAAGTCTGCCTTGTGACAAACATCATCACAGAAACTCTACAGATGGCTTTTTCCAGGCTGCATATAAAGGTGCAGGACCATAGCATTCTTGTCCTAACTGTAACTATTTTTGTTTTAAAAGTCACAGCATGTGCATAATACTGTTGCTCTAGAACAATCTACAGCAGGAATTGCTTCTGTAGACACAGCCAAAGGTTTGATAACTGAGGATTTCTTTGTTCCCTAATCTAGATAGAAAAGACAAACTGTTTGATTTGTATCAGTATCAAAGCCAAGTTCAAGGTCATGAATTATTGATGCCTTGCATCAAGTGCTTTGATTCAAGTGCTTAGCATTTGAATGACTGGACTATACCTAAGTTCCTCACTGTATCAATTTAAAACCTGATCATTATTTAATGCCTTGTTAAAGGCACAAAAACATGGGTTACTGCTGAAAATTCCAGGTATGTTTGGCAGAGCATACTTAAACACAGCAAAACACATTGAAAGGCAGCTGTTTAGTCTCAGATTCTGCAGAGCTGCCACTTTGGGGGAACTGAAAGGGACATGAAGTCACAATTTTCAGCTCTCCCTATTCATCCTTAGTGTTAAATTTCTCTGGTATCAGAATGATAATCTGTATGAATCTGAATGAAATCTGTAACAAAGTCTAATTTTATCATTCCTTTAGAACCATCTTCTTATAGATGCTCGTGGTTCCATTCTCAAAAGCTCTTTATCATGTCTGACCTATTAGGGCTGGATGGATCATCTGTGTTATTTGTGTTTAGGGACTGATCCAAATTATCAGCCTACATCATAATCAAAAAGCTCAAGATAAAAGTCTCTGAATAATAAATTAACCTTTTTTTTTTTTTTTAAACTCTTTTATTTAACCTTTCTTCCCTTCTTGCTGCTTCTTACCTTTCAGAATAGGGTGTTGCCATTTAGGGAGCAAACGTCTGTCAGAAGCCTACATACATACATCTGTGTGTGTGTATAATTACATATGTGACTGATAATTTTTGGTCTCAAACATGTTTCATTTTAGGATGTGAACACCTTCAAAATGATCATGGAGTAATAGTTGATTACAATACATCAGACCCACTAATACGCTGGGATTCCTATGAAAATATGAGCCCTGATGGGGAAGGTGAGTACATTTGTCACATGAGACCAAAGCAAAATCTTTTGCAACTGTTCCAGAGTGTTTGAAAGAAGAAAGGAGACCTCATTTGCTTGAAGCTAATGCCACTTTACTGATGTCTGAAGTAGCTGTCTACCCTTCCCTATTTAGCATTAGTGGTTCTAATTTAGGAAAGAAAGCTGTGGTAGTTAAATATGATCCCTGTCAATACACAGAATGAACTGAGATGCAACTGACTGATACAAGTTACTTTATTACTTGTAAATTTGCCTAAAGACTTTATTCTTTGTTCAAAAGTTTCTGGTTGGAATTCTAATACAGAATTTTAAAAACAACAAAATTATATGGTGAGTTTGTAGCTTTTGGTTACTGTGTATCTGGAGTATTTCAGAAGGTGCACTAGGCTTCAAATAAATAAACAGTAAAGGATATGCCTATTTGCGTATCTCCATAAATGTACCATAAATTAGATTTTTTTTTTCTGTAACCAGATGGCACATACAAAAGATGAAAACCTCCAGTAGGTCCCTTCAGATTCTGACTCCAGTGTGAATGCTCTCCTGATGTTTTCTTGAGTTCATGCTGTGCTTTTAATGGATGTAGTTTTGATGTAAGGACTCAGAATGTTACACCTGTGGCTGCACACCTCAGTGCACATGCAAGCCTGACATTGTTCTAAGTAAAAACATGAGATAAGGTATTAAATGAATGCCGAAGTTCTTGCTTTTACAACTTGCCTGTTATGAAATGAGAGACACACAAAGCTAGGATATTTAATTAGCTTCTCTTTAGGTTCAGTTTCAATTGATTTTTATAATCTGGATTTAGCATTGACCATCTAATGACCATATCAGTGAGGGCAGAAGCTTACTGGGAGCTTGATCTTTTTCCACTGCCTCACTCTTGTAATAGGAGTATTTCCTAATGCACAGCAGATTCCAATCTGCAGAAAAGTGGGGGAATATAGAGGGTGGAAAGAGAACAGTCATTGCAAGTGGCAGGTAGAGCACTCCATTGGGAGTCATCAGAGTTGGATGAGACTGTGCAGTGTTTTTTAGAAAGAGTAGCATCAGAGAGACTGAATCTTGACTGGAGGTGATGTCTTAATTCCTATTCATGATGTTTCCATATAATTTATGATTCCTTTCTCTTCCTCCCCCTGCCATCCTCTCCCCCTTCCTTTGTATAGACCTAGCCCTCAACAAGCAATGCATTGATGTCAAATATTTTTTAATTGCTGGGATTGATTGGCTGGATGGATTTTACCTTCCCATTTTCATGCATTGCATTGTAGGTAACTACAACAGTACAGGAAGTTGAAAGCAGAGATAAACGTGCAGGCAGCACTCTGTTGGAAGATACAGAATTGTATGCTGCTGATGTCTTTGATAAGAGTTAGTCAGAGACCATTCACAAGTACAAGTAGCTTGTTTGCCTGCTGCTCAGAAGTCACATGTGCCATTTAATAGGTTTTTGTATCTAATTTGTGTGCAGGGTAGTTTTAAAATTATCTGAGATAGAACAGAAATATGATGTGATAGCATAGATATTGAGAATTTCATTGTAAATCTGCAAAAAAAAATCAGTTGAGTTTAAGCTAGAAAATATACCATGAGAATAGATGTTATCCTTTTCTCAAGTAAATATTTAGGAGGCAGACTGTTACCCTATGATATTGAATAAGGGAATTGCAGGCAGAGCAATGCCTCTGCATAGGCTGGGCAAAAGATCACAAGGAGCTAAAGCACGTACACAGACAACAGCTGTATTTTTCTCTTAAGGGTGGGGTCTGTACTTAACACAAGTTTGAGCTTAGTGTGCTGCTTAAGGTAAATACAGGGCAGTTAGGTCATCTTCTGTTTAAGATTTATAAACACCAGGACAAGCTTCTCTTTATGGTTTGTGCAGACGTTTGGTATCATGGTTGTGCCTTAAAAACGTATAATGCGTCCTAGTTTTCACTACAGGTGAGAAACCACTAAAAGGAGATGCTGATTTCACATCCAGAATGTGATCAAAGTCAAAAACCTTAGAATATGAAGCCTTTAGCTATAATCCTGAAGTCTCAGAGAGAATCTTTTCTGTACTTCAGAAAATATTAGGGTGCAAGACATGGTGCATTTGAAAGTGCATAACAGTGGTGGTATCTTTAAGGTGCAGGGAAGTCTCATACAGAGTGCCTTTTTCAGTTCTACTTTACATTAGGTTAAACCCCTAGCCTTGTGTAGGAACTAGTCTTCATGGTTTTACTTGTACCTGTTTTCCCACAGGAATTTCAGTAGGAATAGTATGAGATGTTAGTGTGACAGATGATTCTTATATTACAGTTATACATATTTTTGTTAAATTCAAAAAATGTGGGCCTATGAAATTCCTTACCAAGGTGGTCAGGAAGGCTACAGCAGAGACTTGTGAACACTAGTTTCTCTGTAGGTATATGTATATGTATATGGAATGGCTATTTCCAAGTTGATGTGTTAAAATAGAAATTAGAAGTGAATAAGATAGTAGTATCTCTTTTGACATTGTACAACTATTTGGCTTTATTACGCAAAGACCAAAAGATGGGAATACATGATAAAGGAAAAATATACCCAGAGGCTCTTGATTTGCTGGCATGATACAATATTGCAGACATAAGCAATTGCCTTTTAAATTATCTTGAACCCTTTGTTAATAAGATTGTGTACATAGGTGTTGAATATGGCCAGGCTATGGACAGTTTGCTATCTCAATTTAGTTCCTTATCCTTCATTCTTAATATTCTTAAGGAATTTTGACAATTGGAAAGCAATAAATTATTTGCATTTCTTCTTATAAATACTTTTTCTTTTCATATCCCTTGGGAAGTGGTCATCCATAATAGATGGAAAATTATATTAAGTTCCTAATTTTCAATTTGTATCAGATTTCATCCTCTTTGAGCAGTACATTAGCACAGAGACTTCTGTTACACCGATTTAAAAGTATGCAATTAAGTGTAGGATTTGAAAGCAGAAGAATTGGATCTTCCTACTGCCATGTCTGACATAATTACCAGTGCTTTTCCTGTGGTTTTGAAGTCAGGAAGGGCTTTTGAGATAGAAAGGAACAGAAATTACTTTTTGGTCTTTTTGAGCACTCTTATTTTTTTCTTTAAATATCACTTACCATACAATACATACATACATATTTACAAAAGATTGTTCATTTGCTGCAAAATAGTAAGGTATAATACCTGTGGCCGCATACATGTACTATCTTCCAAAATCTCTCTCTAATATGAAATGACAAATAGTTTTGAAAAAAGCTCCCCCCTCCACAAACTAGAGGGATTGAGGTAAATGGTAAAGGTTTGACTTGTCTCCTGTTGAGGTTTTTTTTTAGTTCTCAGTGATAATTTCCAAGATTATTACTTGGCATAGTACATAAGAAATACTGTTCTTAAACACTTCCCTCCTGCTGAAAATGCTAGTCTTTTGAATAGAAACCACCGGTTTATGTGAAACCTGCCAGTGGATTCTGGTAAAAGCCTGGGCTCAGAGGTGTTCTGAAAATTAAATCAGATTAAAAAAAGATATTAAAATTAAAAGATACTAAAGTAATATATATTGCTAAAGAGCATAAACTCGTTTTAATAGAAAAGGTGAATTATTGGAAGGACAGATGAATGCTGCTCTTCCTTTGGCACTGTCTGCTTTATCTCAGGTCTATTCTAAGTATCCTGATAGCACGCTAAAATTATTCTAGAGAGAAAATGCCATTTGTGTGTGCGGCATTCAGTTGGTTGAGATACAGGATTGTAGTGGTTTGGTCCAAAATACTCATTACTGTTTACCTTCTGTGAGATAAGAATTAGGAGAAACACAAAGCAGGCACCAAACTTGAAAGAATATAAAGAAGTTTATTAGCAGACCTAAAAGAAGAAAAAAAAAATCATACCACACTTTTAGAACTCTTCTCCTCCCCCCACCTTTCTCCCTTCTCCCACTGACAATGTAAAAAGACAACCCTTGAGATGTTCAGTCTGTTTACCACTTCCATAATAACCTTGTTCAGTCCATTTAGGAAGAGGAGTCTCTCTTGCTCATGCTATGAAAACATTATCACAACGAGACAGCCGCCCACTTCCAAATAACTTTGCTCAGTCCATTTAGGAAGAGGAGTCTCTCTGCTCGCATGTGAGTCCCTTCCCCCAACTTGCAGCTTTCCCGCAACTGCTTTCGAGGGTCCACTCTTGAAGTTTTTTGGGGTACAATTTAAGGTTGAGCCGTTCAGAAACAAAAGTTCTCTTCACCCATCTCTGGGAGCATTTCATCTCTAAGAACAGAGGCCCTTCTCCTTCCCTGGGAGCAAAGGGTCCTCCTCATCTTCATCTTTAGGACTATCTCTGGGAGCATGTCTAGGAACTGAGGTTTTCTCCTTTCCCATTTGGAGCAAAAGTCCTCATCGCTTCCATCTCTCCCTGTTCAAACTTCTCATGAAATTACAGCTGCGTCAGCATCTGCCTATCTCAGCACAGGTGCTTTTGCTCGCAAGTACAAGTTGAACGCTCCACCCCCCATATCTTCATGAAATTACAACAGGTACTCTGATATATCATAGCTTCACAACAGAATTTCAGCTTTAAGCATCTCCTCTTTCTCTTCCCTCAGGTTTTCAGCTCTTCACAGCACTAAAAGGGTTAATCTCACCTAGGCCTTGCAGCTGGAATTTTTCTTATCACTGTTGGTCACATGACCTCTGCTGGACAGTGGTGCAGCTTTAGCTGAAATCTTGGCCTTGGCACTGGAGGGCAGGTTTCCGAGCTGCTCTGGCTGCCCACAGCCCTGCGGAGGGGGGGGGGGGGGCGGTCCACAGGTGGATCAGGGCCCATTGGCTCCAGGATGGCCGTGGCCCGGCCCAGCCTGGCCCGAGCATGGCCTGGGCCGGGCCCACTGGCCCCCCCACAGGGCCCGCAGCCACCTGTCCCAGCACCGGAAACGAGAGAGAGCCTCTGCCTCAGGGTTTCTATTCTTAAGTGTGCATCACAGAGGTGGTCACAACTTTAAGTGGCTTAAAGAATTGTCCATATTCAAACTGGCCATGTGATAGGTTCTGTCTGGTCACAGAGGAAGCTGTAAGCACCCCTTTGCAAGAGCATCACTTCCGGGACTATGCTTGCTAACCCATGACAAGGATTTAAATTTTTTTTTAGTAAAGAAAACTGGTAAACCCGAAGTTTATTGTTGGCCAAAATAGTATTTGTTTTGGTTCGACTGAATTCAGTGGATTGGCAACAGAAATGCACATGGTTCTTGTTCTGTGTTCCATTTTAAGACATTTCACTTACTTTAACAACTGCTAAATCCCTCTGCACTCTTTTGTCTTCCAGCTCTTCAGTCTGTGGAAAGAGAAGCATATGTCCATGTTAGAAATTGCTTGAAATGATAAATGAAGGACTTTGATTAAGTCTTTACAAAGCAGATACTTAAGTTTCTTTCTCAACAAAGCCTTGCTGTTTGCTTCCTAGCAAAGTATGTTTGCTTGCTCACTGGTGTTTAACAATTAGAACAGAAACAGCTTTGGCAAAAAAAAGATGTTTTTAATTTAATCCAAATAGGGTAGGGCTGAGCGAACCCAAATTCCTATATCTCAAGAATGTTGCTTTCCAGATTTTCTAGCCTTTTGTGACTGTAATCAACAACAATCAGTCAAAATTTGCCAAATATTTATAAGCTGGTTTGCTCCTGTTTTTTTCTTCTCATAAAGGAAAGTATCTGAGAAGTGTCTCCATGTACGCAGTAAATGTTTCCATGGAGGCAATAAATAGCCAACATTCTGGTATGCACCCATGTCATGTGATGAGATGGGATGTTTGACTTTAACTGAGATTTTTTTCTCCTCTTCAACCCAAAGTAAATAGCTATTCAGTAGGGAGGTGCCCTCTTATGTTGTTAAACGCTTGTTTTTCCCAGAGGGCCACTTCTTTATTGCAAAACTCAAAGGTTGAGGCAAAACTGCTTGGTTTTGGTACCTTAACAGGAATGCAAATGACTACCAAAGAAAACGGCAGCTTTGATGCCATTTCTGGTGAGTGAAGCTTAAGAACAAATTCCTAGTGAATAAATGTTAATTTCAGTTTTTAGTCACCAGTTGGATGCAGTATTCTTTGAGACAAAGTGAAATTTGGTACAAGGTAGGGATAAAAAGGTGTCCTCCAACAATTCCCCTCTACTATAGAAGATAGACAAATTTACACTATAAAATGCTGCCAGCTTGAAACAGTATCTGAACCATTGTGGAGTGGCTGCTTTTAATTGATTTTTCTCTGAGGAAACTTAAGTCTTCTGTTTCTTGAAGTTTTGTGTGTTCTTTTCTTTAACAGATACAATTTAAATCTAGTTAGTCCACTTAATCATGAAGCTGATAAAGAGTTAGCAAAAAATTAATGTAAAATGGTTTCTTTTGTGTGTTAGAGACATTGAATGCAAACATAGGATTACAAGGTTTCATTTCTAAGTGTGCAGCAATAGGTAATTTTCTTTTTCCTTCTTCATTAATGCATCATTAATTGTAACGGTACTGTGGCTTAAATTTTTTGTTACCTCAAGATGTTAGGGAATAAATATAATTTCACACAGATGTTTTCAAGATTGTGCTTGATAAACTGAGATTGATCTGGAATGTATTTTCTCTGGACTCATGCTTTGGGGACTTGGGATTTTTGGTTGTGTTCGATTTTGGGTTTGTTTTGTTTTTCTGTTGGTTTTTTTTTGTTAAAAAGGAAGTTATTTTAGCATTTTGGATTGGTCAGATAGGAACCAACAGTTAAGTGCAGCCAGGGGCCAGACTTTCAAAGGATTTACTGATACGAAGTCACTTTTGTTGTCTCTTTTAGGAATATGTCTTAAGATATACTGAATTGAAAGTCTTCCATGTTTGCTTAAGTGCTAAGCTGAGCTCCAGAAATTAGTCTGTCCAGGTCTGTTGAAAAATAGTTTTTTCCTTTTTACTTGTTTGAAAACAAACCAGTGGGAGGCACCAAGTCAGAATAACAATTTAATAGGGAAATTAAAAAACAAAAGGCAGAAAACACTGGTTTAAACTGACAGAGTCAGGATACAACCTGACACCCTGTTAGTCAGGGTGGCGGTAGCAGTCCAATAAAATGGTGGCTGCAGTCCTCCTGAAGTGGTGGATATGGTTCTGTGGAAGCAGTGATCCTGTAGAAGGGGCTTCTCTTCCTTGGAAGGTCCAGTGGTGGCTGTGTAGCTCCTGTCCTCTGGAAATCCAGTGGGAAGCCGGTGTCTGTGGTGTTCAGAATCTCAGATTATATCCAGGATGGTATGCTTGGTTCCTCCCTCTGGGTGGAGCATCTCACAATGGGGTGATGAGTCATGAGGCCAAGTGTTGATTAGGCTCATTAACAGAAGATAGTCCGGAGGGAGTTATCTCTGAGTCATGCGGCAGGACAATGATGGGCCATTAACAGAAAGATAGTCTGGGGGAGGAGGCAAGGAAACACTGCCCCACCTGATTTCGACAGCTCATGAGGATGGTAATAGAATACACTGCAACCCAGGACATCCTTTTACCCAAACATATAAGTGCATTGATAAGACGGTGTCTGAAGTGAGAAATTATGTACATTTTACTTAGTGCCCTGAGACAGTGATTTCATTAGGTACCATTTGTCAGTTTTGCTGAGTTTAAACTTACAGATAAAAAGAGAATCTCCCCCAAAATGCTAAGAGCCAAGGAGTAAGAGTTACACCTTACCTAAATATTTAAAGTCTTATGTTTGAAGACAAAAAGAGATTAGAACCAGGGTTCCCTAGGCCCCTGGATTTTTTCCATAAGCCTCCTGCCTCTCACTACCTGTACTTCCATTTCTGGGCACCCTTGCCTCCACAGCCCTTGGTATCAATGTTTATAACAGTGCACAGGTTTATCTGAAGCACAGGTTGCACCTGTCAAATACTCCAAGATACTGCAGAGCCAATTTCTTGCTTTCAAAAGAAAAAATTCATTTTAATATCCTCCAATTTATTTCTGTCTCAGTGATAGGCAGTGTTGTTATCCCAAGGATTTATTCACTAGCCCTTTATCAAAAGCTTTCATTACACTTTTAAACCCAAAGACCATAGGGTGCAATTTCAGTGGTTTAATAGATGTTAATGTAGTTTATGGTACATTTAACTCTGCAGTTCTACGTTCATAAGACTGTGCAAAAGACCTCTCTTCAGCATGGTAGATTCAGGCAGTAGAAAGTAGGAGGAAGGTAACAGATGGGACTGTGAGTAGCATTATCTTAGGGGCCATATAACACTGCTTTTTCAACCAAGTCTATCTTTGCCCAGTTTATGTTTTTTTTCAGCAGGTTTGTATTTATCTTTTAGTATGTGCCTGTTTCTTAGTCACATCAGCTACAATCTATGGTTGTTAATGTTGTTAATTTAAACACTGATGTCCAAATCAGTATCTCTTCCCATGTACAGATACAACAGGAGAAGCCTCCTCACCTAATCTTACAACCTGTTTACTGGACCAGGTTGAATAAAAAGTTCAAAGAGGCAAGCCTCTGCCACAGGTGTTTTCCTTCCCTGCACCTGCTTCCTGGACAACTCTTCCTTCTTCTTTTGAAGGCAATAGGGCATCCCACCTGTTTAGCTTCATTAGACAAGGAAAAATAACCTTGATGTTATAGGTACTGGATATATTTTAACACCTTAATTGCTCGGGAGTAAAATTAGCATGGCAGCATCAGAGATTAAAAGAGTAAGGAAGAAACAATCCAAAATGCCTTAGTACAAATTAGGATTTGGCTCTTGTTTGTTCTGTGACTTTCCTAAGACCAGAAGGAGAAGCAATTAGGTCCCCACTCCGTGTCTGTACCAAAAGCATGCATACACAGAACTACCTTATGTGTCATATATATGTTTACTCTAGTAAACAAAGGAAATGTGAATAGAGGGCATTATCAGTCATGATGCCATTTATATCTGATGTAAGAGATCATAGAACCATTGCATGTGCATGAATGAGCTTGAGTTAAGATACCAAATTCATTATGATTGCCAAATGACAAATCTCTGGGAAGACTTACAGAACAAGAGACAGCATAAAATTCGTGGGAGATTCTTGGGTTTTCTAGGCTACCATGAAGCAATAGCAATCCTTTTTCTAGTGAATCCTGAAGTAATCATATTGTTCTGATTGGGTGTAATTTCTGCCCTTTTGCTGGTCTTTTAACATAATGTACCTTTCCTTTTTTTGCTGGACTTCCTTCCAGTGACTCTCTTGGTCTTGCTTGGTTGTTTCAGTTGGCCACTGCAACACGCCCTTTATAAGATAAGGATTTTGTGGTATTCACCCTTTTCTCCCCATTGACAAGCATGTTCTGTTGATTAGAAAGGCCTCATTAGTTTTTGGTTACAGCTTGTTCAAAATGTGGTTTTTTGTTATGAAGGTGCTTTGGTTAGGAAGGCTTGGTTCTATGACAAGTACTGTTTTTTGAAGGATGGCTCTTTAAGCAAATTTATCATGCTGGGATTTATTTGGACTATCCTGTAACTGTCCATTTTTTTTAGTGTCGGAGACTGGTTAATTAAACAACGTGTTAAGTTTCTGCCGTTGAATACATACAATAGATACTGAAGAACTGAGGACTTTTCCTGGAAAAGTTTCTGCAGGAAGCATCTTCTGCAAATAGTGATATGTAGAGTAATCTTTTATCTCCTTGCATGTATTTCCAAGATGGTGTTAGTACATGCACAACCACCTCATATATGTGGTGGTGGATTTTTTTCTTGACTTTGGAAAAGTGTATAATAAAAGACTAACCCTCCTGAGTCCCACAACTTTAGATTTTAATGTCTGAATTTTGAAGAGGTGCCTGTTATATTCAATAGTCTGTACAGAGTGAAGCTTAATACTCTGTAAGTGTTCTTTTAGCACTGTAGACCACAGACACATCTGATAGTAAATTGTGGTTGAATAAATTCCTCCAAACCAGGAGATTATATTTTTTTAAGTGACCAACAGAAGAATTTTAGCTGTACAAATAACATTAACAGCCTTTAGCCTAGTCAGCTCTAGTGCTTTGCTTGTTTTTTTGTGGTAAGGGAAGCTTTGCTAAAGGTAGTACAATTTGTTATCCATGTATGGATGCCAGAAAGCTGTCCTGGGCATCTCTATCCCTGCTCCAGCAGTTTCACTTATTAAGTGTTAAATATTTGTCTGTGATCCCTCCTGTTTAAAGCCTAAGTTCTTCGAAAAGATTTCCCCGGATATTGGAAAGCTTTGGATCAGACTGCTAAACAATAAGAGGAAAGTGAGAGATGGGGTAGACTGCAGGTCTGCCTGCATTTTTATCATACCTCCTCTAGATTCTGCTGTCAAACATGGGCAGAATCTAAATGCTGAAGAAGAGCACTAGTTCAAACTCCTTCCAGACTGCACAGATGGAGGCAACTTTCAGTAAGCAGAGGGAAGTTTTTTTGTCAGAACCCAATCTTATTTCTTACTGTGGACACGCTTTCTCCAGCTGTGTAAGGAGAGAGCTGCATTACTACAGCTCTCTCACATTGTTTATATTTTCTCTGCTCCTGGAGTCCCAGGCAGAAGGATCTGTCCAGTTTCTGAGATGGCCCAGAGCGGTGAGCTCTCTCTGTTGAGTAGTATGGGCTAGATACTGTTTTTCTCTACCTTATTCTGAACCTTGAAGAACATTGCCTAAACTGTTACCCATTTAAGAAACTTGGTAGACTTCTGAAGTTCATCTGAAGTTTTCTGGTGTCAGGCTATTCCCTGTGTTCCTTTCAGTAAATATGCATAAAATATTCTTTGTATGAAGAACTTTTGTTCTTAAGTCATTTAGGTACAGCATAAATTTTCCACCAAATATACATAATTTTTTACGTTAGTATATGCTTGTATTGAATGTGTGTAAATCATCTTCAATTTTTTTTGACAAGAAGTAAATACTAATTATTATCATATACGTTTACCCCATATTGCTTCTACTATTGCTCTATTACTTGAAAATAAATTACAAGTCTTTTGAGTCCCAGTGCAAAATCCTTTAAGTTCAATTAGTGAGTTGGAAAATCAAAGAGTTCTGCTAAACATATGTGTGCCTGAACTTCCCTTTTTGATATGTGTACTTGCTTAGAAACACCTGAAGATCAATTTTTTGTGCCATAGAGTGGTGGAGCAATTTTATTACAAATGGCAATACTGTGGAACTACATGGTCCATACTTAAAAAAAGGAGTAAATTCATTAGGTTGACCTTTTAGACAGCCACTTTAAGCCTTTTCACTGTGGTTCTGTACAGTTTTCAGCAACCATGTAGAGTCATCAGTGTTTTTCTGCTGCTTTATATTTAATGACCATAACTAATTTTTGCTGAAAGCCTAGCAGTGTAGTAAGAGAAATGCCATGATTCATGGTGTGTGTGCTGTTTCAGCTGTTAGAAAGAATAGTCATGAGTTCTGAATGTCAGCATTTGGAGTATGCACTTGCAAATTACCGAAGCGTTCCTGAAGATGGGCTTTGTTTTTGATAGGAATGAAGGGAGATAGTTTCACATAGTTTGGTGACTTTGAAATACCCTTAAACTTTACTTAGTGTTTTGTACTTGTGGCAATGTTCCTGTACTGTGATGTTATATTGTTCTTTTGCTGGTTATCAAAGCACAAGGTACTTCAAGTTAAGTCTTTGCTTAAAATAACTGAGAAAAGTTTGCAGAAGTATAATCAAAATGACACAATAGCTTCTGTATATTGGATGACAGTTGTAAATGTATCCGTGTATTCTTTTTGGATAATGGAACAGGTATTATTTTCTTTTGATCCCAGGTGGGTAAAAGTGGAATGATAAATTTCAGTAGTATTCTAAGGATGAGTCTGTGCTGGCTGACTCTGCCTGTGTTCCATACTGGCTGAACAGCAGCCAGCCTCTGGTCTACAAGCTTGTACTTTGTTAAGCAGTTTTTTCTTCCTCCAGTGTACCTGTAAAAACACTGAAATACAAATGTGATCCTTTTGTCTGGGAAATTAATCTTAACCTTTGCACAGATAAAGGTTCTGTGGTGTCTTAGATGTCCCCTTTTCTGCTTCTCAAAAGATTCAAGATTTAAGGACCTCATGTTTCTGTGTGTTCTGCTTGTTAGCATTTTGCTAAAAACAATCCCGTCAGTTGTTCTCCTTTCATAGTGTTTGTTCACTTTTTGTTTTTGTAGTAACATGCCTTGTTTTCTTCAGCCTCCTTTATTTTTGTTATATTCACAGACTTGAGAAACCTAGCAAACCAAACAGTTTCCTGATGACTTAGGTACTGCTCTTTCATGTTGGAAACTAGTTTTGTTTAAAATGCAAGGCATATATGAATATCAGCATTTGCTTGGGTCATGTTAAGGAAAAAAGTGATAGATGACTTCATACCTTTTTCCTTCCTTTCTAGTTAAATTCTGTTACCCTCAAATAATAATTTTTCTAAAAACTCTTTAAAAACATATTAAAGGATTGCCAGATGAATGTTTATGAACCAGAAATTGATCTCACAGCCTTGTACCAATTTACTAAATCAGGACCTACTTTTTATGTCACTGTTTGAGAGTTGCATTAAATGCAGTTCTAGGTCTCCAAATTGTAGAAAGCACCACAAAACAGCAATACCAGGTTCTAAGATGATATGGATTCACAATCCATATGTTTTCCCCAAAATTTTTGATCAGTTCATTGTGATTGGTTCATTTGGATGACCCTTCTCTGCCACTCTGCATCAGTCCAGGTACCATCTGCACTTGCAACAGTCAGCATAAAAAATTTGAAGAGGTGTCTATTGTAGCCTTGCTTACAGAATTTAAATCTATATCTGAAGTGAATGAGACTGGCACACCCAGTAATCCAGTTGCCCTCAGATGTGGGAATGTGCACATAGCCAGAAGTACCTAGTACTGCAAAAAGGTGATGCATCCCAGAAAGCCTGGTACTGATAACAGAGGAAGCAAAACCGTTTGAGTGATATGGTTAGAGAACATCTTTCTAAACACATCCATGGATAGGTTTAACCAGTGGTTATCCCAAAGCATTCTTGTGATGGAGCACCACCAGTGTCTTGGTTTAAAAGACAGGTGTCTGCCAAGGAAGGCAGAAGCCTCCCTTGAAATGGAAAACGCAACCCCCTTCCCTCTGAATTATTATAATTTTGAAATTAAGGGGCTTTCAGACAAAGATATGAGGAATAGGAATAACAGTTCTTTGCTTATATATATATATGTGTGTATAACAAGGCAAACAAACAGCAATAACTATGGCAGTAACAGCAAACAATCACAAACCCAGTCCCAGCCTTCTCGGCTGTCAGGCCCTTTTCCCCTTGGGTGCAGTTCCAGTTGCAGCCGGCAGGGGCGCTGGCGGCTCCCGGTGAGCAGGGCAGGTGCGATGGTTCCCCCGCGGCTGCAGGGGGCGCTCCGGAGCGAGCTCGGGGAGCACGTGGCACCAGTGCCCTGGGATCCCGGGGAGGGACGGAACAAAGGCTTCACAAACCCCTGGGCACCTGATCCTGGTGTCCGGCCGGACCCTCGGGAACAGCAGGGATGAGCACAAATCCCGGGTGGCAGACAAGATGTATTGAACTCCGGAGCTGCGGTAGGAGCCCCGGGATGTCTCAGTAGGCAGGGTGTGCAGAGCTACAGAGTAGCATAGGCTCGAAGCAATGGTGGGGGCAGGGCGGCTGCAGCCCGGCTCCCCAGCGGGAAGGGAAAGGCAGGCTTGGGATCCCGGGGTTTTCCCTGAGGCACCCGAGCAGATGGTGAAAAGGTCCCTCTTTTAGTAAGGTGGGGTATTAGAGTCCCAGTGCAACAGCCGCTCCAGTGAGCAAGCTCCACTCATGGTAGAAGGAAGGCAGCTGAAAGCAGAAGCCTCCAGCAGCGACGAACTCCCTCCACAAAGATGGGAGCCCTCCTCTCCCTCCACCAAGAACGCCAGCCAGCCAGGAGCTGTACCCAACCCCTTTTTCCCAGTTTAAATCTCGTGGTATCCCCCACTCTACACAAGAAAACCCAGGTGAAAGAGAGTAGCCAGATGGACCCCTCCCCCTGTGCCCAGGTCTTTTGTTTTTCTTAAGCACCCAGTAATTTGTCCCCCTGGCAATCTATATGGGGAAAATTCTTTAAGAGAAGAGAAAATAGGAGAACTTCTAAAACCCCAACAACCAAGAGCACCATATTGGTCTATATCTAGAACAATAGAATTTAAGCAACATGGTGACCTGTCTGAATGAATCTGTTTCAGGTAAACTTATCCATAGGATAAGTTAATTCATGCAGTGATGCTATTATGTTGTCTGTGTTTCTTCTGGTAATCTAGCTAAGTGCAGGTGTTAGTGTTGAGCCTCAGCCTGTATTCAAGCATGCTGAGTGTTAATGGTCCAAAATCACCAGCAAGTGCATGCAGTTCAGGCTTATGAAGGAGCAAAAGAGGCCTGTAATTGAAGCAAGGAAAACAGCAGGTATTTTTTCCTCACAGAGAACCAAAATGCAGGGAGATTAAAACTAAATTTGCATCTTAAGTGAGACTCATCAATTTGCATCAAGAGTTTTTAATATACTTTTTTTCTTTTCATATCTTTGAGGCAAATGTGGGATGTTTCCAATTTAAAAGCAATTCTGCATCATCCCAAAGGAGAGAGCCAGTTCCCTGGTTCTGGAAGAGTACTGCCAGCATAGTTTGTGCTGTGTGCTTTGTGTCTTTTATCAGAGTCCTGACTTGTTTCATGTGCAACCATTAACTGATTTGCAAGAACAGCAACACTTGAACCAAAAAATATGTACTTTCTGCATTAGGTTTGAACTTAACTTTTAACTCCTACATAAACAATGAACAGGTAGATGTATTTTGGGGATACAAGAGCCACTTTCATTCTTTGTTCAACTGAGAAGTGATTAAAGTGCTGACAGTACCTGAAATAGAAAATGAACATTGTCCAGGGGCCCAGCTGTCTGGTGGTGATGCATATGTACATTTGGAATAATGTTTAGAGCACATGTTTATGGTCTGCTCTGTGGTGAGATACAGCTGTTACTAAAGGAGGAACTAAGAGGTTCACTTCCCCTAGTTTGAGGTGATTCATTCCAGAGACAGAGAAGGTAAAGCATTCTGGGATCTGGGAGCTTGAGAACAGCAGCTGCTAAATAAAAGTAAGTGTTACTGCTACAGGACTTCCAGAAAGCTTTTCCTGCCTGAGAACTCCATTAATACATGAATTCTTGAAGATGTGGACGAGTGTCCAGCCTGATTGGTCAGTGCAGGAGAACAACTTTTTCTAGCAGCTGTTTATTTTAGGAAAAATGATGTCAGTGATCTAGAGACTGAAATTCACTCAGCTTTGTTTTAGATATTGAAACAGACTCTGAAAAGAACCACTGTAAGGGAATAGCTTGTAGACTGAATTAGCTTTCCAGCCAACATGTTTCCACTCCTCCTTGGCTGCAATAGTGCAGATTTCCTTGAAAATGATTGTCTCCTCTGGCTTCTCCCTTGTGCTTAGATTTTCAGTTGCTTTTTCTGGCTGATACAAGTCTCACAAGTCTTTAGCAAGACTACTTACCTCCAGGAGCAGAAACAGTGGCTGCAGCTCAAACAGCAGGAGTTAGAGACATTTCTGGCCTTTTTAAGCTTGGGGATTTGCCCTAACTTTGGTTTTCCTATGTGCAGAGCTTTGCTTAGAGAATATTAGTTGACGTAAATAAGCCAGTGATTGACTTTTGCAGAAAATTCCTGGTCATGCCTAGTAAGGAGGTCAGTAGCTTCACTTTGGTTCAAGAGCTGGAAATACAAACCACATATATTTCTCTATGGATTTTATAGGAGTTATACAGGAAGAGTTTGTAAGGAATGAAGGCCTGTTATTGTTAGAGAGGGAGAAAGGAAAAGACAAGCACACATAAAAAGATTTAACTTCAAAAGAATGCAGCTCAGGACTTGTCCAGGTTTGCCTGAAGGTAAAAGTATTTATTTATGAGGTTGATAAAAGATAATCCAGATCTTCTGTGATGTTTCCTGCTGCAACATGAACAAGGGTACAGTTTGAAAAAGGTTGTGTATTTGCAATCATCTTTTGTTCAGGTGGACTGCATCAGAACAGCTCTTGCTGAATTTGTGGTGTATGAGTTTACCTAGCTGGCTTTCATTTGTGTGCGTTTTCCCAAGCGGTGGGTGGACAGTGGGTAACTGTGGGGACAAGTCAAAAGGCTTAAAGACTGAAATATTTTTAACTCACAAGCCTGCCTTTGGGTATTTGGATTTCAAGGAGAGAAGTGCTGGGAAAACACAGGCTTGGAAGGATGCCACTAAATTTGGTATGCGTTAGTATTTCATGTCCTAATTTTTAAGTAAGTTGCTCTTTGTGTATCAGGTATAGGGGTGAAAATACACGCATACCCTTTGCTCTGAGATTTTCAGTTATAAGAGAGTCCCTGATACTGGGTGTGTGGGGGGGTTTTTCAGGTATTCAGATTCAGCATGGGAATGTTGTTGGGCTTCAGCCTGGGCAGTTCAGAGAGTTGAAACAGCTCCCGAGAAAAGTGGTCAAGTTGAAAGAAAGTGGGCCCCTTCGGTTTGGTTAATTAAATTCCAGCATTACTTAGGTCACCTCTGTTGTGATCTTGTTTTTTGACAGCTGTGTTACTCCCACATTGGATAAAATGAGAGCAGGGATTGAATTGTGCATGGAGATGAGGTATTGAATTTGTAAGGCCTTTGCAGTACCATTACTTAGCAAGGTGTACAGAATAAAATGTTGCACTGCTGTTGTATTTTCTCATTTTCTTTTGTCAAAATGTTCCTCTCCTACATGCATAGCTTTGCTTTTACAATTAAGTTGATTATCACCTTTTTTGGGAAAAAACATACATGAAGACCAGAGTAAAGAGAAGTCTGAAAGTCTTAGTGCAGAGGTATTCTAAAATTATGTATAAGAAAAAGGTAGAATACGAAATAAAGATGTTATATAAGAGAAGACCAACTACAAACCCTTGCATTTTGTAGATTTGTAGTATTTGAATAGTTTATTTGTCCTAGTTTTATGAACAAACAAACCACACATATATATATCTTTTATATATTTATACTTGCATATATTCATAGTTTTTATATATATAGTTTATAGTTTAATAAGACCAAGTGCAAGGTGCTGCACCTGGGTTGGGGCATCCCCCAGTATCAGTACAAGCTAGGTGATGAACAGATCAAGAACAGCCCTGCTGAGAAGGACTTGGGGGTGCTGGTGGTTGAGAGGCTGGACAAGATCCAGCAATGTGCTCTTGCAGCCCAGAAAGCCACAGGTGTCCGGGCTGCATCAAAAACAGCACGGGCAGCAGGGTGAGGGAAGTGATTCACCCCCTCCACCCTGGCGAGATCCCACCTGCAGTGCTGCATACAGCTATGGGGTCCCCAGGAAGAAAGACCGGAGGAGGCCACCAAGTTCGTTGGAAGAATGGATGGATTTCCTTATCTCCTGAGAGGAAAGGCTGACAGAACTGGGTTTGTTCAGTCTGGAAATGAGAAAGGAAAAGAGGGATGACCTAATTGCAGCCTTCCAGTACCTGAAGGGAGCCCACAAGAAAGATGGAGAGAGGTTATTTACAAGACCATGTAGTGACTGGACAGGCTTTAAACTGAAAGAGGAGAGATTTAGATGAGATATAAAGAATAAATAGAGGGTAGAGAGACACTGTAAGAGGCAGCCCAGAGAAGTTGTGGATGCCCCATCCCTAGAAGTGCTCAAGGCCAGGTTGGATGGGGCTTTGAGCAACCTGGTCTAGTGAAAGATGTTTCTGCCCATGGCAGGGGGGTTGGAACTAGATGATGTTTAAGGTCCCTTGCAACCCACACCATTCTATGATATATTGTATGATGGTAGTTAAAATTAAAAACTCCAAATTAATCTAAGAATGATTTCCTACAACTGTGCAAATCAGAAAATAATTTTGTTATGTGCAATATGCATTTTATTTTCACTATTAGAAGCTGCAAGTTTAAATATCCAGACTGCTGAGGAGCAGCTGGATTTTTGTTTAGCTGTGAGTTTAATTGTTTCTTGTCTGTTTATAAAGCAGAATGGTATTTTTTGTTTCCTGAAAAGGCAGCTGTCTATTAAAGCAAATTGTCTAGTTGCAAGTAAAATTGTTTTGACCCACAATCACAATTGTTTCCTTGTGAAATCTAATAATAATTGTATTGCTATTTAAATTTAGAGCCAAAAATCAGCAGATCCCTAACTCTTCTGTTTCTCACTTCACTTGTAGAGCCATAATATGGCTCCTAAAGTTCTAGCATAAATATCAAAAGTAATGTCTGTCAGGCTCACCATCCTGCTTGTGATCAATGAGACCTCTGTTTGGGAAGCCATTATTTCAAGAAATTGCTTTAGGGATTTTTGAAACTTGGTAGTGGACCAGACTTTCAGCATTGATGTCTTTTTTCCTAAAATGGTCTGCCCACACTGACGTGGGGTGGCCCAGCCCTGGGACTGGCTCAGGCTTTGTGCTGCTGACAGAGTTTGCAAAATTCACTCTGAAACAGTTTCTGATTGTGAAATTCAGATTTATGAGTTGTTATTTTTGTGAGCCCAGAAAAACCTGCCTGAAACAACCTTTGACGAAGTGGAGCCTTTACCTTGAGCAAAAGCCACCAGGCAAAAGAGAACCTGGCTTGGGTGCTCTGACTTTTTAAAGAAACCCTGGCAACCCCTGGCCCTGTTTCCAGCCATGGTTCTGGGTCTTAAAGAGACAATAACAATCTTGGGCACAGATAGATATGGAATAAATAAAATTTTGGTTGACCAGGAAAGGTACTTTTAAACTAACTTAAAAGCTGTCTGAAAAGTAGTTTAAGGCTAAGGTTTGTACTAACACATAAATGCAATACTTAATTTTCTGTTTGTGGGTTTTGCTGTTCTGTTTTTTTTTTTTTTTTCTAAATGAAATTTTCAGTAAACTGTACTCGTGTCTCTTCTTCGGAGTGGAAGCTTTACAGTTCACAGCTGGAAGACCCCCAAACATTTGGGGTTGCCTAACATTCCAAGCAAGATGTAGAATAAATTTGGTAATTTTGTATTAGTGGAAAAAGTACTGGACAGGGTTATCTCTGAATCTACAGAGCGCACATGTGCGAGACCCTTGGGTCAGTAGTGCACTGTCAGTATATCTGTCTTCTTGTCTGTACTTCTGCCACTATGCTTGCATGGTACTGTGTGATGATACTGGGAGGGCTAAGGGAGGGAGATACACAAAGGTTTTCCATTGCTTCCATGGCTGTACTTGAGAATTTGACAGTTTTTTTTGTACTTGTCATTTCCACAAGGAGAACCAGATCTGCATGCTAGAATGCTTGATCTGGAGTGAGGTATTTTATTTGATCTGGCTGAGCTGGAGTTCATTTTCCCTTAGCAGCCCTCACAATGCTGTGCTTTGCATTTGTAGCTGGAAAGGTGTTGATAACACACCAGTGTTTTGTCTACTGCTGAGCAGCATTGGCACAGCATCAGTGCTGTCTCTTTAACATGCTCTCCTCCCTTCCTCCCATCGAGTGGGCTGTGATGTATGGGCAGTATACTGGGAGGGAACACAACTAGGCTAAAATAGCTGACCCAAATTAACCAAAAGGATATTCCCGACCATATGATGTCAGCTCAGATATAAAAGCTAAGGGAGGGAGGAGGAAGAGGGGAATTTGTTATTTTACAGTGTTTGCCTTCCGGAGCATCCGCTCTGTGTGCTGAAGTCCTACTTTCTGGGAAGTGGATGAACATTACTCTCTGCTGGGAAGAAGAGATTTTTTTTTTTTTTCTCCTTTGCTTAAGCGTGTGCAAACCTTCACTTTTTTTCTTGCTTTAATAAACTGCCTTATCTCAACCTACTAGGTGTTTTCCATCCTATTTTTCTCTCTGGTGTCCTGCTGGGAAAGGAAGTGATAGAGTGGCTTGGTGGGCACCTGGCATAAGAGCCAAGGTCAACCCACTACAGTCTTTAAGCTGACTAGCATGTTTACAGCACAGAACCTAGTTCTGAGTAACAGAACAGTCAGACAGGAAGACTTTGTAATAGTTCAAATTTAATAGTTCTGTATTTACTTCACTGCATTCCAGTTCAGACCTGTAACTTTTTCAAGTTTATGTTGTGTCAGGATATACAACTGTTCTAATCAAAGCTGGGTTTTTATTGTTTTTTTAGTTTTTAAACTCAAAACTAAGCATACAATAAAAAAATCCACCTAACAGTTACTCCTAGTTCTGGTTGGGTTTTTTGTTTTAAAATTTTGCAATTTATTGTGGTAACTGTATAAAATACTTCCACATGAAACACCAGGTATGCTTCATTGTCCTAGAAGGTAGTGAGAGCTTATGAGAAATCACAGCATGAAAGAGCCTGAGAAACTGTCTGTTGGCTGTATTTTTGATACCTATTTTTTCATAAATATTATTTTTAAGTATCTGTATACAGATATTCAACCTCATGCATAGCAGCCCTTTTCACCATGGAATTTACACATCAAACTTGATCCACAGAGAAATTTTATAGCAAGGGGAGCTGCTTTCCTTTTTGCTCAGTCTGATAACTTTTTCTGAAAAGGAGTATTTTGGTGTTTTGCATGTGCTGTTTTTAAAATCAACATCAGACAAATGATAGTTCCTAGTCCTTAGAAAGTAAAAGATTGTGCTTTAGTTTAGGTAAAATCTATTAAAATTATCATATAACCTTTAGTATGTGTACTAGTTTGAAAACAAACCAGTGGGAGGCACCACGTCAGAATAACAATTTAATGGAGAAATTAAAGAAAAGGAAAAAAAAATCTAAAAGAAAACACTGGTTCAAACTGACAGAGTCAAGATACAACCTGAGTCCCTGTTAGGCAGGGTGGTGGTAGCAGTCCGGTAGAATGGTGGCTGCAGTCCTCTGAAGTGGTGATCCTGTAGAAAAAGGGTCTGCCCTTCCTCAGAAAGTCCAGTGGTGGCTATGTAGCTCCTGTCCTCTGGAAATCCAGTGGAAAGGGTAGTTTCTGGTGTTCAGAGTCTCAGATTATATCCAGGATGGTATGCTTGGTTCCTCCCTCTGGGTGGAGCATCTCACAGTGGGGTAATAAGTCATGAGGCCAAGTGTTGATTAGGCTCATTAACAGAAGATAGTCCGGAGGGAGTTATCTCTGAGTCATGCGGCAGGACATTGATGGGCCATTAACAGAAAGATAGTCTGGGTGGAGGAGGCAAGGAAACACTGCCCCACCTGATTTCAACAGCTCATGAGGATGGTAATAGAATACACTGCAACCCAGGACAGTATGTAAGTATATTAATTGATGGAACCTTGTCAGTGTGTCCCATAATGAAAACTTTTTCTAACCAGACCACTTTTCTTGCCATTATAAAAACCAATGAATTCATTACCATTATGAGTACAATTTCTGCATAATGCTTTTTCTAAATGGGTATTGCCTAGAAAAGCTTTGTAGTTTTGAAGTTTATAATCATGATGCCATTTTACATATATTTTGAAAATATGTGATAGAGTTGATGTTGAAATGCATTGGGCTTGCCATGGGGCTTTTGATTCTGAAACTACAACAGTTGTAGCTGATGGTTCCTTTAAGAAAAGTCTGCCTGTTCCTAAATTGTAATGGTTTAATTTTCTTATTCTCAGACTATGGGTAGGAAAAGTTTTTCAGAAACATCTGCTTAATATAAATATTTGTGTAAATGAATGTTAAATCTTTTGAAAGTAGAACTACTTACTTTACTTTCTTGGCTTTACAGACACTAGACATATTTATTCCTAAAACTTTTCTTAAGAAATAGAATTGTGCTCATTTTCAGCACTGGATAAAAATTCAGTTGCCATACTTTAACGTCATGTTGGCCTAAACCTGATGTGTTAGGTGTGATGTGTTAGATGGGAGTAAGACAAACATAGTTACTTCCGTGGAGGTTTCCACTTAAGTTCATTAGTCCTTTTTTGAAGCAAAAACATGACATGCATACCAGATCCTCCACATACGTAGAAATGTCATACTCTTAACATTTACTCATGCATTCCTTTGTGAAGAGTGTTTATGTATATTCCAAGGACTGCAGTTCCAATTAAAAGCTTGTCTTTTCCTTGCGCCACCAAGAAAAGGAGAAAATGATTCTTTGTAGTATCGTTATACCATCAAGTTATACCATCAAGTAAAAATGGATGAAGTAGTAATTACAGAATATATATATTTAAGGGAAGTATTGCTGATAGGTTTCTACCATTCTGGCTCTGAGTGGAATGCCTAGTAGCTATCTTTCAAATTTCTAGTGCTGTAATAGTGGGATTCTTTAAATTAGTATGAAGAGTTTGTGGAGCCATAAACATGCATTCAAAACAGCATAAAAAGAGAGGATTTGATCTTGAGCTACAAATGGCATATTGTATTTCCATCAAGAAAAGTGTTGTAAAATTAAAGAAGATAATGTCATCGGTGTTTGCTGTAGTTATAGAGTTGATTTAGTTTGGCAGAAACAGTACCGTTAGTGTTAATAATACTTGTGGCACGACACTAGTCATAGCCCTTATATGATGCCTTGTCCTTATCTCCTCCCTTTCCTTTTTACTTTTATCTCCACAGTGCTGCATACCCAAGGGTCCCATTGATGGCAGTCTGTATGCAAAAGTGAGAAAGAAGAGCTCTTTCAGACAGGCAACATCCCTGGTGTTCTCAGGGTGTTCATGTTACAGGCAGTCCTGATCACAGTGATCACACCCTGTCTGTCAGTAGTGATTCAGGACACTCCACAGTTTCCATCAGGACAGACAAGACTGAGGAACGCCTTGTCCCAGGAGTCAAACGGGGTCTGAGCCCACAAGAGAAGGCAGAACTGGACCGACTACTTAGTGGCTTTGGTCTGGAGGATTCTGTCAGCACCACCAAGGATATGACTGATGCTCAAAGCAACTACAGTGCCACTCACCACATAGTGCCAGCTCAAGTTCACACGAATGAAGTCACCAAAATGAAGGACAGGGAGACTGATATTCTGGATGACGAAATGCCTAATCATGACCTTCACAGTGTGGACAGCATTGGGACTTTGTCTTCCTCAGAAGGGCAGCACTCCACCCACCTAGGGAACTTTAGTTGCCACAAGAGCAGTCAGAACTCACTTCTTTCAGATGGCTTTGGAAGTAATGTTGGGGAAGAGCATCACAATGCTTTTTCTGCAGACCTGGGAATTGGTGTGGATTCCCTCTATGAGAGATCATTTGGAAGCACTGAGCCAAAGTCAACTGAGCAATTGCAACAGAATCCTTCTGTCTTACCCCATCCACAAGCCTATGGACGAAGTAACTACTCTACTCAGACCTGGGTATGCCAGCAGCAGATGGTCACTGCTCACCAGTATGGTTTTGCCCCAGAGAATGAAATTAGGGTTGGCATTCATAACACTGTGGAGAATTTGGGCGGTGTCCAGAGCCAGTCCCACGTCCCAGGCACCCCAACACGTGGCTTTAGCAGCAGAGATGCTGTGCAGAGAGGGCTAGGAAGCATGCTGGGTGCTGCAGAACCTGAAGAACATGCAAGTGCTGACATTTTTAAGTCAAGGCCAATGCCTCAGAGGAATATAAATGGCCTGGATCTAGACCAAAATTCTGGGGACTTGCCAGCTTCTCCAACTTTGGATATTGATCAGTCCATTGAAAAATTGAACAGGCTGATCTTGGAGTTAGACCCTACATTTGAACCTATCCCAACCCGCATTAACACTCTCACCAGTGACAGAAATCGAGTGAATGGCTTTACCAGCCTTGATGCACACATGGAAGAGCTTAACCGTAGTTCTGGCTTCCATGACAAATTAGAGGTCACAAACAGGAATCCCTCCTGGCATGGTAAGCTGTAATACTTTCTGAAAATAATGCTCTTTCTAGCACCTGTGTGTTCATTACATGGTATAGCAGGACCCTCAGGTCATGACTTAAAACTTTGACAATGATTATCAAGGGATTATTTCTGATGCCTTCTTAACGTAATCATCCAAGACAGGGAATCAAATTGATGTAAGATAAGTGAGTTTTGCAGGTACTTGCCTTTTGGCTTGAAAAAAGTACTGTTCAGCAAGTTCTTACCTGTTATAGATCATCTGTTGGGATTTTTTTTTCTGCTGTGAGTTTAAGTTATAAGGGACCAGAATTTGTACATTGACACATTTTTAGAAGGCATCGGTGGTGTACGTTTTTAATATTACTTTTTTTTATTATTTCCATTTAAAGTAGGAGAAAAAGTTCCAACAACTTTATCTTCAAATTTAGTGTAATGATTCTGGCATTAAATTTCTATGCAATGTTTTCACAAATAATGCAATATTTACCAGTAAAATATTTTAAGACATGCTCTTTCGGAAAGTTTTCAGTATAAAAATTTATAAGTCACAGTGCTTGTTTGTTGTCTCTGACTCTGAAATGACTGCAGCTGGTGGAATTAAATATGCAACACTTGCTGGCTCTGTTGCCTAAGTAATACTACTAGAACTAGCAGCTTTGCAAAAGGATGAGTAGTCTGCCTCTGGCTAAGTCCACTAAACCTATTATTAATGGTATACCTAAAATTTATGACAAATAACGCTCTTTCTGGTCTAACTGTCATGTTTGAAAATTTTATGTGGTCTAATTTCTCTGGCAAAACATACGCCCTTACCTTCCTTTCTCTCCTTCCCTCTTCTTCTTCCTCTTCTTGTCTCCAGTCATCGTGCAATGAAAGACTTGCTTGTGTCTCCAGGATTTAATTCAGTATTAGCCAGCATGACAAAAGATGTGCCCATGGCCTCACTGGACACAAATGAGCTGCTTCAGCTCAAGCCCAGTAGGATATGCTAAACCATTCAATGATGAATGGGCCTAACTAGTGTGTGGTGTCTGTTCACGGGCAGGCCTATGTGATCAAGGATGGTGGTGCTTGTAGAGAAGGTGAAATCACAGTTCTGTGTTTAGGAGGGTAACTGAACACGGAAGAAGTCCAAAAATCCATTATGAATATATGTGAGATGCTTCGCTGCTTATTTTCAATACACAGTATGTATTTTGTGGCATTAGTTTGTAATTCTCTTGAATCTTTCCAAATTATTAGCTGATGGACAGATAGAGATTTTTCCAGCAGGAGAGTGTTGGAAAAGGGTCTGTGGACTCCAGCGGGGGGAGGAAGAAATTGCAGTCCAGCCAATATGGTTGATAAAAGCAAGCTCCATTTATTAGCAATCCAGAGGCACTTATATAGTATACCAGCTTGTTAAGTGGCTTAAAACTTATCAAAGTGCATTTCTGCTTCTACCTAATTGGACTACATTGGCAAGCTTCTACTAGTTATGTTATGATTAAAAGAATTCAGACTTCACCCTCCCTTCTCTCCTGGTCAGTACATCTTATCTGCACAGCTGCTTCTCTTCAAAACTCCCTTTTTGTTTCTCAGGCCTGTTTCTCACACAGGGATTTTCTCATGGAGACAGTTTCTCACACTAACCTTTGCTTGCAAGCCTATTGCTTGTACAGTTCTTTTACTGATCCTATAATTCTATCAATGACCCATGCCCCTGATCCTCTAACCGTTTCCCAACAGGAGAGAACTCTTCACTTTATATACAGTAAATCTAGTGAAGTGTTGGGGTCCCTCCCTTGCCATGGAGCCCTGGGAGAGGGGCCCTGAGGGGACAGACATGGCGTTTCCCTGCCCCTGCTCAGCCTCGTTCCCATTGGTTGGTTTGTGTTTCCCTGCACGGGCAGAAGGACCCTTGGTCCCGTGACTGAAACAGTTCCTCAGCAGACCTCCAGCCATGCGGCTGGAGAAATAAACATCTCTGAAACAGCTATCAAGAATCTGCCTGTCCTATATATTTCCTTTCCACGGGACTCCTGGTTTGATATATGCGTGTTGCAGGATCCCCACTGCAACATAATGGTGGAGAATTGTGAGCAGAACGATCCCCGATCCCTAAGCGACTGATTTGTGTGAGTAAACCCTGGAAACTTTGGATTCCTCTTCTTGGTTTTGTTTTGCTGTTCCATATCTAAACTATGGAGGAACCGTGGGAAGACTCTTGGCTCTCAGAGCCACATATGGACATTTATCTTAAACTTAAAATGATTCTTGAACAACGATTTGTAAATTTTAGCTTGATTCAAGCTCAAAAAGAACTGAAACACTTCCTGGCATGGTTGTTTAAGAACTTTTTCTATGTTTCTTGGGATTTAATTATTACCAAGGGCTTTTGGAAAACCGTTTGGACACAGTTAATACCGGAGTTAAAATATATGCCAATGGAAGAATATTTTCGTGAATATTATTTAATTACCGAGAGTGTTGAGCAATGTCAGCTGTGTCTTGGCGAAGGGAAGCCTGGTGCAGGGACTGTGCGGCCCAGGCCACGTGCACCAAGCCCTCTGCGAGCAGCAGCGAGGCAGTTCCCGCGTGCGGGCGGAGCCAAGTGAGCCACAGTGCCGGCAGCAGAGCGAGGCGTGGCGGGAGCAGCGGGACCCGGCGGTGCCCGCCCGGTCCTGTGCAGTGAGTGGTGGAGCGAGCCCCGTGAACGCCCGACCGAGAGGGGCGGCGCGCGGGCGGCGCCTGGCGGCGGTGGCGGTGGAACGGAGCCGCGCCCAGCCGAGACGCGCGCTGAAGCAGGGTGCGGGGGGGTCATCGCTCGGGGGCCTGGCCGAGATGTGGGTACAGCGCCCTGCATCGGCAGCGAAGCTGCGACCAGAGGAGGCGACGCACGGAGAACTGAGCGGCGCGGCCCGGCCCGGCCCACGCAGCCCCGAACGCGACCCCGGGAAGAGCGCGCAGGCACCAGCAGCCCCGGCAATTCCAACATGGGAGCGACCGAAGGAGAGAGCAAAGACGCAGCGAGACAGAAAACAGCAGCCACTCGGAAAAAGGAAAAGATCATAGTAACTAAGATCTTAGGGATAGTAAAATGGTATAATGTTAAGCAAAATTATGGTTTTATAACAAGGTGTGACAACCAGCAAGACATATTCGTGCAGAGAACTGCTATTAAAAAGAATAACCCTGAAAAATGCATCCCAAGCTTGGGAGATGGAGAGGTGGTGGAATTCAAAATTATACAAGGTAGAAAAGGGTTACAAGCATCGCAGGTCACTGGGCCTGATGGTGTTCCTGTAAAAGGCAGTATATATGCAAAAAATCGTAGTCATGTTAGACAATATCTCCATTGTAAGCTCCCCCTACAGTCTCCCTTTCCTAATCTCACCTTTCCCTTTTACCCTATGTCCTATTACCCCCAGTGTATTCCTAATCCGTTTTTTCATCCATGGTTTCCCTCACAAAACCATGCTTTTGCCAATTGTTTCCCCAAAAATCCCTTTCCAATGCCGAGTGGGGGATGAAAAGGGGGAGGGAAGAAGTTAAACCCTCTCCTGCCTCAGTTTCCCCACAAAGCATGCTCAGAGAGTTCTGTCTCCCTTCTGTCAGCCCTAAGATGTTCCACAGAATCTGTTTGGACATTTAAAGACTCAGGAGGGTGGCTTGTTTTGTCTTGAAACTGTTCTTGTTATGTTTATCCAGTTGTTTTCATGCTCCTTTTATTAAAATAAAACGGGTGAGGTGTTGGGGTCCCTCCCCTGCCATGTAGCCCTGGGAGAGGGGCCCTGAGGGCACAGACACGGGGTTTCCCTGCCCCTGCTCAGCCTCGTTCCCATTGGTTGGTTTGTGTTTCCCTGCGTGGGCAGAAGGACCCTTGGTCCCGTGACTGGAACAGTTCCTCGGCAGAGCTCCGGCCATGCGGCTGGAGAAATAAACATCTCTCTGAAACAGCTATCAAGAATCTGTCTGTCCGTATATATTTCCTTTCCACAGGACTCCTGGTTTGATATATGCATGTTGCAGTATCCCCACTGCAAAAGTGAAGGGGATAAAGAGATCATTTAGAATAAGCCACCTTTTACACTCCTGTGTTTAAATATATGAAGCTAAAAAGAGATACTTGAAATTTTCTCACAGATTCTGGTCATCTCCCAAAGGAAGTAGGAGTCACTGTAATTTCCGTTCCATTTTTAATGTCAGGTAAATAAAGACCAGTGAAAATAATTGTACTTGGGGAATGATCTGGAAGAGGATTTGTTTTAAATAATTAAATTATGGAATTTCTATATTTAAGGGAATCAAATATATATATATATAGACAGCATTTAAAATCCTGGATATTTGAGAGGAGGTATCAGGGCATAGTATGAGAGAGTGTACTAGTTTGAAAGCAAACCAGTGAGAGATTCCAAGTCAGAACTACAATTCAATAGGAAATTTAAAATAAATGCAATAATACAGAAACACGGACAGAGTCAGAGCACAATCTGACACTCTGTCGGTCAGGGTGGTGGTATCAGTCCGATCAAATGGTGGCTGCAGTCCTGTTAAAGTGACAGATGTGGTTCTGTTGAAGTGGTGATCCCGTAGAATCTTCCTCTGAAGGTCCAGTGTGGTTATGTATCTCTTGTCCTCTGGGAATCCAGTAGGTAAGGCTGCCTGTGGTGTTCCAAACCTCAGATTATATCCAGGTAGGAATGCTTGGTTCCTCCCCATGGGTGGAGCATATCACAGTGGGATGATGTAGTTTTACGAGTCATGCAGTGAGACTTGATAGCCCATTAACAGAAGGCATCCCCAGGAGGGAGTTATCAGGGATGTGTCATGGAAGACGTAAAGAACACTGCCCCACCTGGTTTTAACAGCTTATGAAGATGGTGATAGAATACATACTTTTGGTTACATCTTGCACTGTAACCTAAGACAGAGAGGAAAGACTTTAGTAGTCAGGAGCATTAGAATAGCTCTTAATTAAACAAGATTTTAAAAATAATTATTATGGCTTTAGAATAATAATAATTATTAGATTATTATTATTATATATAATATATTATATATATTATATTATCCATTAATAATGGATAACCAAAATAACACAAGTTGCTCACAATGGCTGATCTTACAGAGTCAGGTTTTAGAGGGAGCTTTATACTCTGTGACTTAAGCAGTCCTTGACCTAACAAGTATATTAATAGAAAGAATTGGCCTGTGATAAAGAGAGTTGGCAGATCAGGACTGAATGGTTTGAGTGAGGTTGATTGGATGAATGAGAGATTCTGTGTGAGCAGGAACAAATAGTGCTGGAGGTGAATGGGATCAATGTGATGCATGGTGTGTGTGCATCTAACTTGAGGGTTGTGTTACATGAGGATGGTGGAATTATCTGGTTTCCTGCATGAGTGTGCAGAAAATATATGCCTTAAATGTCATGTGCATGTTTCCAGTGCCCTGCAAAGCTGGAAGAATGTGCATAAGAATGAAATGTGTGTGTGTCAGCTGGGATGTACATTATGGTGCATTCTTGCTTCTGTTTGCTCATATGATTCTGCACTGTGCACTGATTCTGCACAGATAGGCAACTATCTCTCCTTTCATGCTTCTTCCTAGATGTTTTTATACACATATATCCTTAGCATAGGTCAACATGGCACAAACTACTGACTGCCCATGCAGCAGAGTTCTGGGTTCTGTCTGAAATGACGTCTTGGGTTAAGTGCTTAGCATTTTTGGATCATTGAATTTCTTTTTGCTAGGATGTATCTTTATGAACCATGTAGAACAATGGCTGATGACCTCTTCTCTCCTTCGGTGTTATATGTGTTGCTTAGCAGAGGTGAATCATTGCACTGTTCATTAAGGTTTTTCCAGTTTTTATCTTTTACATGAGCTGAGTTATGGAGAGATGAGTTTCCGGTAGTAAATGAAGCTGCCATTTACTAGTAACACAGTGCTGCAATAGTGCTTAATTTTAAATGACAGGAAGTTTGTAGCATGAAGAAATTTCGATGTGTATATAAGCTTTTCTCTGCAGCCTTATGTTCCCCATTTACTTCATTCTCTGTGTATTCTTTTATGCCTAGTAACACATGACCTCAGTCTACTGTTAAAGATATTTGTAAGACTTATTTTCTCAAATTGGCTGTCTTTTACCACATGGCTTATGCTTATTTGTAAAGAAGGAAAGCTAAATCAATGTTTTGCTTCCACCTACAAAACTGTAAAAGCAAGAATCTGCTAATAAATGTGGACAATGGAAAGGTTTTTCCCCATTTTCATTATAGCCTACCATCATTGTAAACCATGTCTCATCTGTGCACCCCACCTTTTCACTGTTAAAATGTTACAATTTGCATCTTTAGAAAAATATTAGATGCAGGTGAGGAATTATGTGATCAAGCTAAGGCAGAACACAGAAACACATGCATTCAATAGTTGGGGCAGCCTGTTTCAATTACTGTGACCGAGAGATGCATTTCTGTCTAAATTTGCCAGCATAAGGAAGAGAGAGACTGTGTTTTCCGTAAGGTTGAAATTGTATTGTTGCTCTCAGGTAATTCTAATTCTTCTTCATGCATGAGTTATGGTGTTTGAAGTTATCATCTCAAAACTTCCCTAGCCTACCAACTGTAAGAGCAACACAGATACACAATTCATACAGCCTTACATTTTACTTGGAATTTATATAGTTTCTCAACACAACACAGAACTGAGCATTAAACAAAGTCTCCCTCTCAAAAAAATATTGCGAAATGAATAAAACTGAGGTGGCTTAGCATCTGGTTATATGTCTGAAATACCTTCAGAGATCTTTCCTCTATCAAAAATAAACCTTCAGACATGGTCCAAGATACAGTATCATAAATTATACTACAGTGTCTCTGCAGACAAAGGAGAGGGGAAGAAATCCTTTTTGCATACTTTATTAAATAATATTTTTTAAAAGCATTGAACCATTACAGATATTCCCATTTACTGTGCTATTCTGTGGGTAAGCACAGTCCCTCTGAAATAAGTTTTGAAGTGAGAGAAAAACAAAGCTTGTCCAACTTGTCACCTGCCTTATTTGTATGTACACTACACTACAAAACCTGTTGTAGTTTCCGTTGGATAGGAACATTTTGGTGCTTGACTTGGGAGTTAATTTTACAGTGGTTAACAGCAAATTTGAGTTTTTAGCTAAATTAAACGTAAAAATTGAAGTTCTGGATTATAACTGGAGTTTTAACTAGATTCAATTTTTAAACTAAATTAAATAAATAGTTATTTTAAAAGCTACAGTTAAAATTTGAATTTCAGTTACATTTAGCAGCACAGTAATTTTTAATTTATGTCATGTACTTACTCCACAGATTTTTATCAGTCCTGTAATTTTCAGCATGTGGGCCTGAGTGTACCATCCTTATGAACTCTCTCTAAGGAGATACCAGTTTGTATTTTGCACCCGGCTTTCTCCCCATTCTTAGCATAATATAATGGGCTATGAAAGTAAGATGACAGACCTGCAGAGCTGCTGTGTCCTATGTGTAATGGTCTACTTGAATTTGGGGTAGAGTTTAGACTTTTTCATTTGCTTGTTAGACTAATTGGTTATAAGAAGTTTAACAGCTAGTCTAATAACTGTTAAAAATTGGGGTAAAAACAATAGTTTGCTTGTTAATCATTGCTAATTATTGGGTATTTTTTCAAGAATGAAGGGATTTTCTGACTTTAGCAGCACTTTGTGTTACATTTTAGAAAGGTTAAGGCATTGAAAGTATCACACGCTTTTGTTCTAGTTAATCCCTTTGAAACAGTGTTCCTATAGCTCTGGGAATCTGAAAGTTTGAGCATATCAAGATTCTTATTTAGTACTTGCATCACAAATCCACCAAGGTCATGGGTTCAATCGCCATACACTTAAGATTTGGACTCAGTGATCCTGGTGGGTCTCTTTCAACTCAGAATATTCTGTGATTTTGCTTCAACTGGGTATATATTTGCTTATCCTTTTTCCACCACAGCAATGTTTAGCTCAAGTTTTGTCTTGCTATCTTTGAAGATATTTTTTCTTTCAGTATGTAATAGTGATTGTAAAGCTGATTCTAAATTCTTAAAATAGATTTGCTATGGTTTAAGTGTAAAGCTGTCTCAAAAGTTTGATCATTATATGCCTTCTTTAAAAATCTTAAACTTTGTAGAATATAAATGGTGGCAGAGACGTAGATCACTTTTGGTTTGTATAATGTTGTTGATAACATTTTTTAGTATGTGGGATAGTCCCTGAAGGGTCCTCTGTTAGAAGTTAACTTATGGACTTATTTTTTCCTTGTTGCATTCTTAAGCCTCATGTTGATTGAATCACCTTGTTTCACAGTAATTGATAGGTCTTTTTAAACTGCTGTTTAGGCATTGGCATCTGGAATTTCTGCAATGTTAACACAGTTCTCCTCAGTGTTATTTCAGCTTTCTTGACTTCTGCTGAGGTCTGTGAAAGGGGCACTGGAAAAACAGCTTTGTGGAAATTTTCACTGTACCTTTCACAACAGAGCCCTGCATTTTATTGATCTGTGGGTAGAACTGGTAGAGAGCTTCTTATCTCATGCTAGTTTTCCACACCAGTTGGAGCTGTGGTAAGAAGCTCACTTGAAGTGCAAGCACTTTTCCTCTCTGTGTGTAATATGCTTGTACACAGAATGATTTCCAGCTTGTATATCTGCAGAGTCTGTTAAGTTGTACTGATTGGTTGATTAAGCATACATCCTAGTAAATTTTCCTTTTGTTTCTTCAAACAATATGTCATTTTCTTAAACCACCTAAAAGCTTGTCAGATTTTCTTGAATGTATAGATGTTTTCTTTTGTCTCTTGTGAAAGGGTTAGAATTGAAATGAACTGCACATTCCAAAATTCCTGCTAGGCAATAAATTAAGTTAAGTAAGTGAGAAGCTGCCTGTGAAACAATATAGTTAACATTACTTAAGCTCTATTCAGAGAAAATGGTCTTAACTGTTGCTCAAGTATGGATGATAGAAATTCAAGTGGTTAAAATCAGTTTTACAAGTTCAGACATTTATATTTCAGTGCTATAACAAGGAATCATGTTTGCAACCAGTTGGATAATTTCAGTAAAGAATTTTTAAAATAAGTGTCTTGTAAAAACTGAATAATCAATTTCTTTCCTTTTGATGGCAGCAATTCTTTCTTTCCAAATTTCCAGTACTTTCTAAGGTTAGTGTGAAATTCCAGTTAATAGTATTAGGGTCAAAGCTTGATAGCGCCTTTTTGATTTAGAAAAACAGAATGTCACCTATACACAAGCTTTGATCAGTCCTTTCATTAGAAAATTATTAATAAAGTCTAACAATCTAACACATTTTCTTAAAACTTTGAAGCTGATGTAAATATTTGCTAATTTCCAAAAGATACTGTAAATGGAAATGTGCTTCATCTTACATTTAAATATGAAAAATCTACAGTTAATGACTCCAGTTTTAAGTTAATTCTTGGTGATTTGATATCATGTGTAAATTGTGCTGCCATTGATTGAAGGAAGTATTGCCAAATAAACCTGCCTTATAAGGTGTATTTAGTGTTGGTGTGACCTCATGTTGAGTACTGTGTGCAGTTCTGGGCCCTACCATTTAAAAAGGATGTGAAGGTGCTTGAATGTGTTCAGAGACAGGGCTGGAAGGCATGTCCTGTGCAGAGTGGCTGAGGACACTGGGTTTTTCTAGTTCAGAGAGAAGGAGGCTGAGGGGTGACACCATCTCCCCATGTCATTCAAGCAGTTTGAATGAGTTTATTTATAGGGGTTTTAAAATATTTTCTGTAACATATTGCTTTGTTTAAAAAGCAAAAAAACCCCTACCCCTCTATCAAGAAAAACAACGCAGAGATATGGAAGGACAGTTGGGTGGCCTCCAGTAGTATTCAGATCATTAAAACTGTACCTCTGCATGCTCAAAGTCATGTGATTTAGAGCCCCTTATGGTGTAGCAAACAACAAAATGTTGAAACTTTCATATTTCTTTTGAACTTTATTTTGTAATTATCTGTTGTAATGGGTTACCAGTTTGACTGTGGTTTGCACAGTTGGCTGTGATACAAACTAGGTAGAAGTTAAGGGGAGGTCTTCAATAGACAATGCTTGGCTTTGGAAAAGACTGATAGTTCTATTTTACAAGTGATAAGGACTTCCATGAGGGGTAGAAAGGCTATCAGCCCAGTTTCTCTTTCTACCTCCACAAGAAAAGTTCTTCACAGAGTTCTACCATGTATGCTGTGCTTGCCCTGCTCTCAAGTAAAGCTGGTTTTGAGGCTAGCCCACCACAAACTGGGTGAATCAAATGGAAATATGCAAGCATCCTCTTGCTAGTTGCCGGGGTAACTGAAAGGAAATATGGACTTTCTTTATGGTGTGCCTCATGCACTCAGTAAATAAAAGTGTGTCTAACAGATGAAGAATCAACATAACTGTGTTTGAAGTATAGCTGGGGCAACTGCTAATATATGAGATACAGCACTGTTATTGACAAGCTGCTGGAGACAAGATTTTAAGCTTAGTATTGTTTTCTTTCTAATAGTTATAAATACCTCTCAATAGGAGTTGAGGAAAGCTAAGCAGTTAAAGAAACCAAACAACGATTAACCTTTAATCACTGGCCATGCTTCTGTTAGCTGTAGGTTTTGCATGGTGATAACTATCTAACAAGATAAGTGCCTGATGTTGTTCTGATGCCCATCTGTTGGGATGTTATTATTTGTTCATGGGGGAAAACAAAATTACTTTCTGTCTTGGTTTGAAAGACAGGTGTCTGCTAAGGAAGGCAGATGCAACCCCCCTTCCCTCCGAGTTATTATAATTTTGAAATCAAGGGGCTTTTAGGCAAAGATGTGGAAAATAGAAATAACAGTTCTTTATTATTATATATCTATATGCGTATAACCAGTCAAACAACAATAACTATGGCAGTAACAGCAAACAATCACAAACCCAGTCCCAGCCTTCTCGGCTGTCGGGCCCTTTCCCCTCGGGTGCAGTTCCGCTCGCAGCCGGCAGGGGCGCTGGCGGCTCCCGGTGAGCAGGGCAGGTGCGATGGTTCCCCCGCGGCTGCAGGGGGCGCTCCGGAGCGAGCTCGGGGAGCACGCAGCACCGGTGGCCTGGGATCCCGGGAAGGGATGGAACAAAGGCTTCACAAGCCCCTGGGCAGCCAATCCCGGTGTCCAGCCAGACCCTCAGGAACAGCAGGCTGGAACGGCAGGCTGGAACAGCAGGGACGAGCACAATTCCTGGATGGCAGACGAGGTGTATCCAAACGGAGAACCCCCCGGAGGTCTAGGCAGGTCGGGCAGGGCTACAGCGTAGCAAAGGCTCGAAGCAGCGGTGGGGCAGGGTGGCCATGGCCTGGCCTCCGGCGGGGCAGGGAAGGTGGGCCGGGGATCCTGGGGTCTTTCTCTGCAGAAGGAAAAAAACAGCCAACGAAAAAAACAGCTTCCCTCTCTGGCGTTCGGGGACCGAACTGCCCACATACCCAGGTGAAACAAAAGAGTAGCCAGGTGCACCCCACCGCCAATGGGTAGCTCTTTGTTTTCCTGAAGTACCCAGCAATTTGTCCTCTTAGCAACAGTATGGGGGGGAAATTCCTTTAACAGAAAAAAACTAGGAGAACTCCTAAAACCCCAACACTTTCATAGGGAAAAATTACTTTTCACATGGGAAAGGAGAAATGAGAGTATACAAAATGTTTTCAAAGAGACGAATATATGTTCCTGGGATATTTATGAAGCTCTGTCAAAACTTTAAGCTAAATTATAAGAACAAAAGTGAATTTTGTAACTTCTAGGAGTCTTGGCAACTGACATATTACACTGTAAAAGGTGCCTTTTAAGTGAGTAAGTCTAAAACATCTCTTGCATTAAATGAAGCAGCTTTGAAGTACATTTTTGAAACTAATGAATTAAGTACAAGTAATTTTTTGCTCACGCCACTTAATTTTAATCTCTTAGATTTGAGTTATTTGCTTTAAGCTTTATTGAAATACATCAGCTCAACTTCTCCCCTCTGTTGTCCACCATCTGCTGGTAATTTGGCATGTAAAGCACTTCCAGTTTATTTAAGGAAAATAAGAGAGTCTCTAAAATCTCTGAAAAATGAGAGACCTGTTTGTAGCTTTCTGACGACTACATTAACTTTGTAGAAATTACAAGCTTTATGAGTGTATCAATATTATTGATGATGAAATCCTATCATTAGTGTGACAAGCAAAATTGCAGTAAATTTTAAAGGTCTCTTTTGACCCATTCCAAAACACAGATATTCTCTATCATAAAGTAATCTACAAGGCCATGTTAACTAAGAGAAATATTCTGAAATAAATTGTCTATACCTTCGTAACTTGGTTACAAGTGGAGTGAAACTCTTACGCGCTGTTCCTGGTTCCCGCTGCCTCCTGTGGAGAAGTGGTGGGGCTTGGGAGTGTCTGGTCTCAGGTGGTCTGAGATTCTGCAGTGATTCCCACTCATTTTTCTTTACAGAAATTAAAAATAAAAAAAGAAATCCAATGCAAAAAGTTGGTAAATGCTGGAATAGTATGAACTCAGTCTACATTCTTAAGTGTTTCCAATTTCAGTAGAATTCACCATGACTTTTTAGTATCATGTAAGAGGTTTGGAAGATATTTGTGATTTCATGTCCTTTTCTGGCTTGAGTGATGAATCTAGTTTCCTCACAGTGTCTTCAGCAGATATTCTTTCCAGAAATGAGAGACCACACATAAAGATTTAAGTCAAGAGAAAAAGAGTTAAATATAGGTGCCTAAAAAGTATTTTAGTTTTCAAAGTTGTACCATAAAAACAGAATCTCAGTTGTGACTTTTTAAAAACGTGCTAGGTTTATAAATATTGACTTGATAAAATTAATAACTGGTTGTATTTGGACCCTAAGATTTAACCCTATTGGTAGAATTTTCAAAAATTACTAACAGGGTTTTACTTATGTATTTATTTGCTTCAGTAGTAGTTATTATCACACTGATGCTAGCAGAGATGGATTTTTTGGAAGTGTCGAATTCTGTAGTTTAACAAGAGATTTATTAATATTTTTAGGATAAGCCACTTCTTGCCAGCAAGTTACTCAGCTTGATACATACGTATGTCAATGCAGAATTGCTTAAGTACCATAGATTTTAGTCTAAAATCCCTGTCTCTGTTTCAAGCTTGAATAAAAACTGTTCTCCTATACAGAAACTTATTTGTGCATTGATGCTCTATAATTGTGTGGTGTAATCAAGGTGAAATGTCTGTAACACAGACTCTTATGCTGTATGCTGGATTTTACACCTTAGCTTCTATCAGCTACTTCAGCTTAGGAAATCGATGTGTGTGAAAGGTGTATGCTATTGTCTTTCTCTACCCAAGTTACTGATTCAGCCCTCCTGGTGGTTTAGATGAAGTACACACTTTGGACTCCTAGTGTTATGGCTCCACGATCAGGGTGTGTAGGAGATGTGCTTCAACAACACATACAGTTGGAAATGATTGTAAAGGTTTAAATGACGCCAAGCAATTAAAGTAAGTTCTTGTGGGAATACTGAGCTCTTTTAAGAGAAATAGCTAATCCTCAAAGACCATTTTGCATATGAAGACTATAGAGGAATATTTGAAAAGTTGCTATGCATGTGATTGTTTTTGTGACTACTCAGTAAGTTCTATGGATCCTTACTGTTGACTTAAGAAGGGTGGCAAAAGCCTTGTTGCAGGAGTAATCTGGAAGCCCCTGCTGTTTGGAGTGAATGACCGTGTATACAAAATCCTGCTAATCATAACTGCATCTAGTGACATGCTCTCAATAACATCTTTGGAAACAAATGCTGCTTTATATCCTTGAATATACTGGATCGTTCTGCTGGTTTAGCTTACTTTTCTGTGCTGTTCCTCAAAACGATTACAGCTTCCGTGTGTAACTAATACCTAATTTTTGTGATTAAGTGTGATTGCTATGTGTCACAAAAGGTGTATAGTGAACTGAGTTTATAAGGGCCAGGGTCTGTTTTAGCTAAAAATAAACTGCTTAGGCGGAGGGGGGAGAGGGAGGGAGGGAGGGAGGGAGGAGGGGTGAGAGGTGAGGAGGGAATGCAGTCCTGGACAGCAGCAATGTTTTTTCTGCCAAGCACCACTGTGTGTGTCAGAAACGGCAAGAGAGGCTTCCCATTGGAGTGCCCGTAGTGGCCCCTGCTGGCTTGCTCTTCCAATGGCACTGGGGGTGATCGCTTCGAAAATGAGCATCAGAAGAAACATGCTGCTTGACTGACTCCTCTAAAACAAGCTGACTGCGAATATTTTCCCACTGGTGTCAGCAAAGCTAACTACAAGTGATATTTTTTCCCCACCTATGTGGGTTTGTAAAACAGTTTGAACATTCTTGATTATAATCACTACAGACACAATAGTGAAGTTTGTTTTAACAGTTTTAACTGAAAGAAAAAAGTTTCTTACTCACCTTGCATGTTTGTTTTCAGCAACAGGTATGCAAGATGATGATGCAACAGGGAAAAGGCTCAGAAAGTTAAGTGTTGGGCAGTATGACAATGATGTTCCTGGGGAGCCATCATATAACAGGTGTGGATGGATGAAGTCTCCTGCTACTCACCAGGCTGTAATTCCAGGATCACCAGTTGCTGTAGGGAAAACGAAGGAGGTAAACAATCAAGAATTTTTCACTAAATACTGAAGCAAGTGGCCAGTAGGAAGTCTTATGCTGTGTGTCCAAAATTAATGTGAAGCAATTGGGCAGTTGCATCATGGCAATAAGAACAAATAACTGCAGTTATCTCAAAAATGCAATTCAATGTTTAAATGCTCTTGTCTATTCTGTGTTTGCATGTTTTCAGTGTTCCAAGATCTCTCTGCCAGAACAGTAGATCACATTATATCTGATTACAGAAACCTTATGTAATTTGATGAAGAATGCCCCACTGTGTCATAGGCTTAAGTGAGAATTATCACACCGTAATTTTGCTTCTTTGTGCCTTTTCTTAGATGGTTGTCGTACATTACCAAGATGAAATAGATGGGGGAATCTTCTCCGCAATAAAAAATGGAAATGAAGCTGTCACATTCACATCAGCTTTTTCCCTGTCACCAGAGATGACATATGGTAAGAAGATGTCTGTCTCTACCTACCTATCTATTTATTTATTTATTTAAATAGCACTTTTGACATTTTAGCTGTTACTGAAGAGCTGTTATTGCACTTTTCCCTCTTTCCTAGGTACAGCACCTCCACTATGTCATCAGCAGATTCCCTCCAGCCAAAAGATCAGCAGCCCATCTGAGCTGTACAGAACCATTCCTGGTAAGGTACCCCTATTTCCTAAATAATGTGAAAATGAACTGTGGATGAAGGCAATTAAGACAACAGTGGTTTATAAATAGGACATATACACAATGAATTTAGATGTGTAAGTCAGAGAAATGGATTTTAGCAGTCCTATTTTAATCACACCAAAAAGAAGTGAATAATGAAGAATTGTCCAAGAAATATTTAATGCCTTCCAGATTTTAACTGCCAACAGGGAGTCCCATGTTCACATTCATTGTGCAAATTCACTGTGGAGCAATTAGGCAGCTGCATCACAGAAATAAGATGAAATACAGCTCAGTGTTTGAGGCTATCCTTCTCTCGTTCTATCAGTTTGCATGGTTTCAACGTTCCACAGTGTCTCTGCTAATATTTGAGGATGTCAGAATAGTACTATCAGGAGACTTGAGTTCTTTGTGATTTTAAGCAGGTTTTGTCTCCGTCTGAGGAAAGAGGGGTGATACCCATGTTGCCATCTTTCCAGGCAAGTGAAGCTGACAATACAGCTTGACAGTAGCTATGCTCAAGTCAAGGAGATCCTTAACCAGAGGAATGGATATTCTGGAGGGCTTTTTTGCCATGATACAGTTTGTAAATGCACACAGAAAAGCAGTTGGTAATAGATGATTACATATTTAAAGATTTAATACGATCTAGCTATGATTTTTTATAATAAACGATTATTTTTGAGGCCTTAACTTTTTGCTACTAAAAATAGCAGCTAAGCTACTGTTACCTGTCACCTTTTTTGTGCAAAATTATTTGAAAACACTAAGATTTAAAAGAAAAAAGTATTTCTGCACTGTATCAGAAAGTGCTGTACATAGCAGGAAGCCAGCTAACGTATTTAAAACCTGAATAAAAATCACAGGCATTCATTTTATGCATTCCATGATGTTCAAATGAAAATTCATGTATATTATATATAGTTTTACTACTTAGGCTATGACTGTCTTCTCCAGGAGGATCTTGATAGTAGAGATTTCAATAAATGTGATAATGGGTTTTGATGCAATAATAGTTATTGTTACGGTTTTAACTTAAAAAAACCCTTTATGTTTAATTTGCCTCACTTAATAGTGAAAAGCAAATAACATCAACACAGAATAAAGTTATCTTTAGCTATAGAAGAATCTTCTACCCGGTTCAAGACATCTTTTTATGGTTCTCCCTACTTCTAAATAATTAGTGGCAGATAGCCTCCTGAGGACAACTTCAGCAAATCAGTTATAGGTTGATCTACTGTAGAGGGATTCCTTGTGGAACAGGGCCATATGATACCCCTGGAAAAATTGGACAACCCAGGGTTGCTGAGGAAAAACCCCTGAACAGGCCCCTGGCTGCAGGCAGGCCTGGAAAGCACCTGGCTGCAGGCAGCCCTGAAAGTCCTTGGCAAAGTTATACACTGGTCGGCTCCCCCGCGGATTAGAGGCTGTCTAGAGGGACTGGGCGTGAATCTTTGCAAAAGTAGATATAAGTTGGCATAGTTGAACAATAAAGCGGAGAACGATGCTTAATCGTATTGGTGTATGTGTCGTTACTCTGGCTAGCTCTTCAGCACTCGAACCCCCCAAAAATCTTCTGAACACTTTGTTGTTAAATGGTTTCCATTAATGTTGTTAAGAGTTAGGACTTGCCCTGGAAAAATATTTGGCTTTCAATGTATTTCTCTATTTTGATTCTCTGCTTAATTCTAAATGCTGTCATCTCTCAAATGCTGGTTTTAGATACTCAGTTAATGGAACACTGAAAATAATTATTCTAATTATTAGAAAAGGAGGCAATTCTTCCTTTGAGTGCTTGTTTCAAAATGAGGCTCAGGTGTACTGAATGCTGCAAGTTAAGTGCTCATCTCCATGCAGCTTTGGTTTTAGCTGTAAACGTAAGGTACTTTGACATTAAAGGTGTTAGTTGTTAGTTAAACATTAAAGGTGTATGAAATGGGTCAGCTAGAAAACATGCAGTTAAAAAAGACCTGTTAGCAAGCATTTCTCAGAAATGTTAATTGGGTGACTTTCCCATCAGAGTACAGAAATGTCTATTGTCAGAGGCAAGTTAGAATCATACTTTAAATTTTAAAAAATTTTCTCTTTTCCCTTTGCTTCTCCTATAGTTATTGCCTCTATCTACAGTAAGTACCTACTTGCTTCTGTGTCTTCTGATTTCTTCTGCAAGAAGTGCTCTTATTTCTGCTACCAATCCCTAATTCATGCCCAGAGCAAGAGCGTTATGTTTTGTGTGTTGAAGAGGCCAAGAATCTGAAGGGAACAGAAACAGCTGTTCCTGTGGTTGAGACTGCTTTAATGCACATACCACAAAGGTGACTCTAACAGTGTGTACTTTACAAGAGTTCTTAATAGCCTTGATTTTTAGTACTTTCCCTTGCAGCCTAGCTCTTCTTTTAAATGCTTACATGGTCTTTGTTTTGGTAAAAGTTGGGAAATATACTGACTTCTTCAGAAATTTTCAACAGGTAGAGGCCTTTTGAGTCATGGACTCCGGCGTCTTGATTTTTGCCATTAAGATATTGCCACTTTTGTCTCAGCTCAGATCACCCTTGAATTCAAAATTGCTTTGTTATGCATCTCAACTTTGCTGTTTATCTGCTTTTTAAATTACCAGTGAGGATGCTGTAACCTGGTTGGCAATTATCTAGACATATTACTGTTTTATTTCCTCCCTGTTTCCTTGTGGAGAATAGCGTTCCGTGTAATTAGCACTTACCATATCAAGGGATTCTGTTGTGCTTTTAGAAAAGCACGAAAGTATATATTTTAAAAGAAAAATACATGGTTTTGTGTATCCTGTAGTCAAGAATTGCAATGGCATCCAGTCCGTAAGTTTAAAAAGTGATAAAATTCTCTCTTCTTTAAGTTATTCTTGTAAACTGTGTATCTAGTATCTTGAATGCATCTGATTTTTAACTTGTTTACTGAAGGACATTGTCTTTAATAAAGCCTTATAAAATGGAGCTCTGTTATCCCTAGAAATCTTAATTTTCTTTCCAGGCAAAACCACTTTGCTAGGGAAAGTCAGTGAAGTAGTGTTATGTATCTGTCTCCCTTACATTAGCTATGCCCTAACTCTTCATTCTCCCTGTACATTTATTGGAGATGTCCTGCCTGTAGGATTTCTTTTCAGAGCCTTGTTCTTTATCAAACAGGTGTAAATTTAACCTCCCTCAGTCTGTGTGCATGCAGTCAATTTTGTGTCAGCACTGCTGCTCCAGTGATCACTTGCTGCCATAGTTTCATTGCCCTTTTCTTCACTTTACATAGCTTGAAAGTAATACAGCAGCCACAGAGTTAATTCTGAATTTTCTTTGAAAGACACCTTGTTTCTTGAGATGAACCTAAGTAGTCTATAAATTGGCTAGTGGTCTATAAATTGGCTAGTTTTATAAATACCCCTCAAAAAATAGGGCTGCTCCAGATAGAACCCAGATACAGCTCTCTGGAATATCACAATAGCTGATGTATATCCCATGGGAGGGAGAGTCCCACATATCAGTGAAGGAACAGAAGCACTATTTGTAGGCTATTTTGAGGCTTATAAAGGCTCTTTTGTCTCAGACAGCAGATAGCTAATTGAAGTCCCTTTGTATATAGAAGTAACAAATAAAAGCGTAGCAAGCTCTTTGCCAGGGGACTGAAGCTGGCTAGCTGTCCTGCCACTCCACGCCTGAGGCTAGATGTGATTAGCTGCCCCTTCTTCAGCCCTGGTCAAAGCATAGAAAGAACTTTGCAGAAGGTCTGCATTAACAAACAGGCACTGTCTTGCAACAGAAGGCAGGGATCTGTGGAACAAGGGAAGATTGTCTATAATCCTTTATCAATGTACTGACAAAGAGAAGACATGATGCCTTTTTTTTCCATCTTTTCTGAACAGCCTAACTAGACTTGTGTAGTTCAAGCAGTGCAAATGATGGAATGAAAGCATTGCTGTCAGTGTAAGGAATCTCTGAGCCTTCAACCATGTGTAAGGCCTTGCCTTTTCATCTCTTCCATGGAGCTTAGCCTAGATACTGTACTCAAAGCTTGTGTATGAGCTGCATCTGTTCTAAAAATTTTAAAAAGGGCAACTTTTCTCCTCATGCCATCGTGGAACTCTTCAAGACCACACAGTGGAATATTTCCACAATTCTTCTCATACAGACTCTGTTTTTATTTGACATTGTAGGCCTAAATTCCCCTCATTGACTAACACACACTTACTCTATTACATCATCCAGTAGAGTGATGAGTGTTTAATAAATCTTTTGGGAGGCAAACCCACAACCTAACAGCCTCATTATTGCATAATTCTATTACTGATTAGAATTTTATACTGTTGTGATTTTATACTATTATTCCGGGATTGTAATTTCTTCCAGTTACTGAGTTGCAAGGGAAATGATACATACCGCTTAATTTTTTGATTAAAAAAATGTCAGGGTTCTAAACTGAAAACATTTTCCTTGTGTCAGGACGGTCAGTAGCATTGGGAATAAAAATGAAACAATTTGTGAAAGGGAAAAGTTTCCTGTTTATGATGGGCAAAAACTTTCTCTCTGTGAAAAGCTTTCATATAATATTCATTTATACCTGTCTTTCTCTACTCCATTTACCTGTTTATGTAGGATATACATGTCCAAAGCAAGTAATAGGTACAGAACTCTTCCAGACATCTGGGTTCATTTGCTTAGAACATACGTGATGGTTATGATAAGCTCTGTTCTCCTGGAAACATAGGTGCATTTTCGTTTTTGCTATTGCAGTTTTGTGTTTAAGTTTTTTTGGATGTTTTGTTTATTTTAGTGGATTTTCATTTGTTTGTTTGTTGAGGCTATCAATGAGATAAAAAATACAACTAGAGAAAGGAAATTTATGATGTTTAATGCAAAGCAGATACACCAGATTTCTGTTACGTTTTTCATCGTCCTGCAATTGCCCTTGACATGTTTATCTTGTGGACGAATACAGTGCTCATCTACACCATATTTTTATAATTGAACACCTAATGTTTCTTAATTATTTTAAAATACACCATTTACTAGTGCATAAGAAGCCTCCATAGGCTTCAGGAGCAAGCAGGAAACTATTTGGATCTCCTGTTGGGATTCTAACACCATGAACTTCATGAGGGCTTCCAGAAAGAGCATGTGGAATGCTGTAAAGCATAATCATAAATGTTCAGAGACCACTTATTGGCTGTTGTAAACACTGAAGTCAATATAATGTACTATGATCTATCACACTTTTTCATCACTGGGTTACTTTCATTGAGACATTCAGCTCAGTGAAACTAATCTTTATACAAATTTTTTATTGCATGAAGGTTGGATATGATATATTTTCAAGTCTTCATTGTCACAGATCTCCTTCCCTTTGTGTCACTGATTATAATAGAGTTCTTAACATATCTTTCAAATACAGTAATGGAAATGATGTATTTGTTTGGCCTGCAGAGAAATAAGCAACGCTTATTATCAGTGATTTCACTCGGGTAGTGTAAATTCACAGCAAAGTGAATTTATATTAATATTCCATCTCATGTGCTGAAAAGCTTAACCATTTAATTTAGTTTATATCAATCTGAATGGTGGAAAATATCTTGTGACAGTAGAATGAAACTGAAACTGAAAATAACTTAAAATACTTGTAGTCTATGTCTGCCTTTACTGAGGGGTATCAACCGAAATACTTACAGTATAAATGTCTACAACTGAGCTGTTTGGTAATCAGCTTTAATTGAGCATTTTTTTCCCCCCACTCAGTTTGGCTAAGATTTTCATGGAAGGTACTCTCCCCCTCTACACTACTTAACTTCCCAAAGCTTTAGAGATTAAATGATTTAGAGCTTAATCCATTTAGCTAGCTAGATATGGACAGGTTTTGTTTACAGCTATGTTATGTGTTTCTACATAAAACTTAAAAAAATCTGTACATACTTTAGCCACTCAGTAAACATTCTAATATGCCATTGATTCAGAGGAGAAAGGAATATAATTACAATAACTGAATATAAAAAGCTAGGGCATGCCAAGTCCATGCCAGATATTATGTGATGGTAAACCAGTGGGATAATATAAATATGTGGTTTTTTTGGCTGATATGTTAAAGCTGACAAAATAAACCACTTTCGTTACTGGATTTTCATAAGAAAACTCATTCTCTAAGATATACTCTCTCTTCCATTGGTTTTGGATACTCTAGGTTGATCAAATATTCTGGAACATGAATACATTTTGTTTTGTAGCCAATGTTGTATCTGATCACAGACTCAAAAATTCTTCACGTCTGATGCTTATGTCAAGACAAAGATATTTCATGATGAATTGTTCTTACAGCTGCACGAGCTAAACTTCTGGAAAGGGACACGGTCTGCTGTGACCTATATGTTGAACATCATGTTGAACATGAGAAAAATTCAAGTGCTGCAGATGGTCATGGAAAAGGCTCTGCTCGCAGAATGCATCATCTAGTGCACATGTATATAATTCCATGTGCAGCTTCTCTATAATAATGAAGAATTTGAAGGAAAAAAAAAAAAAAGAGAAGATGGATTCTTCAGACATTACATTGAAGAGATGTTGTGAAAGTATTCACTGTCTCCTCTTCTTACCCCCCTTGCTTTTGTAGCAGGATTTTCATCTGGACAGAAACACTGTGGTCATAGATCAGAATAGGCCTTAAACCATATCCTGCCCTGTTGAAACTGCTTTGGAGAAAGTATCAGATACTGATTTGGAAAGACTTTGTTTTATACTGCCTGTTTAATTTTCTGTGCAAGTATTTATTGCTTGTTTTGTTTTGTTTTGTTTTAATTATGACTTTTCATTCCATGTGGGCAAAGTGCTGATAGATATGTAAATCAGAGAACTGAGACTGTTCCCCTAAAAATGGCCCTCTCAGAGGGGACCTGGCACTGCCTGCATTATCAATTTGAACCAAGACACTTCTGAAAAGTTATATGGAGTCTTCTGCCTAAAGCAGCAAACGTGAATTAAGTTTTCTCCCAGGGAAATGAGTATCTAAGTGGTGGGGACCCTAACTACAGAAACAGGCTTTCTTACTTTCTTATCCATTCATTTTGTCCTGAATTCAAATGTTGAACTGCACTAAAGAAATGGCAGATCTTCTGACAAAAGAGTTTTCCTATAGGAATTCATATGAAATAAGGTTTCTAGCTTGGGATATCTTTGAAGTCTCTTGCCTGTTATTTGTCTTTCATCAGTGGTACCTCAACAAGTCTGACTGCTCCTTGATCCCTCACTAGTAGCATTAAATCAAGCACCTGCTGATAGGTTCTTCTTCAAGAACCCACCTGGTAAGTGCTTCCCTTACTTGGGGCACCACACTTTTATCCAGTGTGTCTGTTATTTTGTCTTGACTAACTTTTCATACCACTGTGAACTGAAAATGAAACAACTGCCTTATTTCTAAAGGATTTAGTAACTGAGAAAAAAATTGAAGAAGTTTTGCATAAGATGCATGTTACTGCCTGTTTCAGTTTCATTCAGGAACCAATACATCTGAAAGTTTAATTGTGCAGCCTGCAGCTTACATCCTTCCTGTAGCTCTAGTCCAAAGGCATTTTCTCTTGAGAGAAAGCAGTAGCATTATCTGTTTTAATCTGTGTTTATTTATTTTTGTGGGATTTTTTTTTTATACTTTCCATCCAAGATAACTGACTGTACTTGGAATACGCATTATTAGCTGAAAAGATGATGGCACTTCCAAGGGTGCTGTTATGTTCACTACTATCTGCGAGAGCTCAAAAATTCTAAAATTAAGGCAATAAAATAAGCTGTATAATTCTGAATTTATATATAAATGCCCAAAAAAGTTGTTTAAATAATCAAATATTACATGGGGAAAATGTGTTTATACAATACTTCAATGTTGTTACTTGATCATGGTCTCAAAGCATATGTGCCTCTTCTGTTAAATTTGAAATACACCCTGATAATACATTGGTGGGTGGTGGTGATTTGGTTTTGGTTTTTTCCCCCTTTCTTTTTTTTGCTAAGAACCACTGAAAAATTGATTACTTGAGAGGTTTTTAAACCACTGCTTTAGAGCATTTGGTTTTTCCCTTTCTGTGGGAAAAAGTCATCCATTTCCCCACATAAATTAGTCATTTGATAAATAACTACCTTTGTATGTATTCATTGAGTATAGATGAATAATATCTTACACATATATAAAAAACCAAAAGAATCTGAAGCTGAGAAGTCTGTCACTAATTTTTACTTCTTTTGAAGATGCAAACAATAAGCCATTGACAGAAACTTAAAAACAATTTAATAGTAATACAGGATTGGATGAGCAGGCAGCCTGGCAGATGTGTTTGTTTTTACACATACCTGATGTTGCCTGTTTGCAGTGCATGTGCATAGCATGCATTTTTGAGATGTCACTAGTCACTTTGTCTGGAAAAGGTTAAATTAACAAAAACCCATGAGAACAACTACTTCTCTTGCTATGATTCTATGAAATTTTTTCAACTTTTCCAGGGTGAGGCCTCCTACTATGTGATGTGGCACTTTCACGACTGTGATGTGCCAGAGTAATCCATGTAGTTTGAGGGAAGGCTGAAGAAAGCTTCAAAAATCGAAGTACAGCTGTGAGCACACTTTTTAAAAAAATTGCAGTTTTAAAATGATTCTCTGTTTGAGTATTTGGGAAGGTCTGTCTACTGCATTCACAAGTAAAAGATATTGTGCAGTTTCAGAATGACAGACCTTCCAGTGTTGAGTGGGAACAGAGAGGAAATACACCTTCAGTTCCACTTAAATTGTTTATAGTCTAAAGGTCCTATTGCTCTATGTTTTTTAAGATGCTGTTCTACCCTACATTAATTCTCTTCATGTTTATTCCATGTTTATTGAGAAAACCAAATTAATCTGTGTATTCCTATGCCTGAGTTAGGCATGTTATTTCACAAATATTTATTATATTCAGGCACCTTGTAGACAAAATCCAAAATGAGCAATCTACTTGACATTGACTCCCACACTTCTGTCAATCATCAGAGTAGCAGGGAAACACATGACATTCCTTCACAAATTGTGGAGTTTGCTGAATTTGTATGAAGGACACAGCATAGCCACTCTGCTGCAGGGGTTCTTGTTGGAGAAAGGTGCATGTTATAATTTGAGCCCTGCATTTTAAACTATTTTAGATAGATTTTGCACTGCAATGGTTCTGATCAAACCAGGAACCTTGTGTACTATATCTAGGAGAACTGTATACTGGTAACACCTGGCGGAGATTGAAAGACCTGATTCTTATCACTGTGCTGTCCCTGAAACAGCCATGAAACCAATTCTTTTTGCCAAATAACAGACCTTCTCCTTTTGAGATGGCAGTATCTTACACACTGTGCTGATCAGTTCCTCACCTGAGACGTCTAACACTGCCCTTCCTTCCCTTCCTAACTCTTCCTTTGTGTATAATCAGCCTTGCCCTTTATATCTTCTGGCTTTAGAGTTTCAGATTTTTTTCTTCCTTGGAGCTCATCTCATCTGGTTGAAACTTTGAATTTGTGACAGAAAGACAAGCAAAAGGTGAGATTTTTGTTATGCACCCTTTTGTTTGTCATTAACTGTCTAGGTCAGAGGGATTTTTTTGATGAGTAGCCCCCTAACTATAACTGAGTCTGTTAGAAGGATCCATGCAAAAAAATCTTAAGAAAGGGTGAATTTGATAAATGCTGACAAAACTCAAGTACATTAATACTTTTAATTACACGATTTCTGCTTACATTACATCCTTATATTACTTTGGAAAGTAAGTTTCTTACTTAACCAACCTTCTTCATATGGTGTCTCATACTGCTGTAATCTTCTTTGTTAAAGGTTACTATTCTTGTTCCCTTCTAATTCAGCATGTGTAAATAGCCAAACAAGCAAAGCTTTCAAGACTTGAAAATCAGGAAAGAAATGAGATATGCGAAGGTCCTGTGATTAGTGCTTTTTATGCAGAGACAGGGATGCTTTCTATGGAGAGCAATTTTCTCTAATCATTATTGTTTATAGGAGTATGAAGACTGTGTTTGACTGCATCTGACTCTGCCAGGAAGCATCCAAGACAAAGTATAATTGTATAATAAATTAATCGAAGTAACTGATGTCAGTTCTGAACTGCTGCATAATAACCTCTTCTGACCCTGTGGCAAGGATTTTCCCTTCTTTTTACCTGATAATATGGTGTATATCACAACTAACTTTTGCTATTGCATTCTTCTGAGTGCAATCTTTATGAAACATGTTTAATGGGAGCAGCTGATATAAAGACAAACAGTGGTATGAATGAATATTCTTAAAAGGAATAGTTTGATTTACATTATGGTCTGTGGAAGAAAGCAAAATGTTAATTAGTTTACCAGTACTCATCTCTATAACCAAGCCAGCTTGTGTATTTTACTATTATCAAAACGGTTTAGTATACACATTCAAAAGATGGTGCTGGTAGAAATTTGAAAGCAATTCATTATGGGAAAGCTTTAAATGGTTGTATTTGTTTCTGTCTATATCTAGTAATTTCCTGCAGTCATCCTTTCAGAAAATACGGTGTGCTGGGCACTGAAGAACAATCTGAAGAGGAAATGTGCTGCTCATTGTGGAGCTGCAGTGTTTCCACTCGTCTTCCTGACCTGTAAATAAAACCTGCTCAGAACAATGCTAGGGGGATGTTGAATGCAACACAGTAAGGCTACACGTGTTTTATGATCTTGGGACTCGAGTAAAACTTTATTCAGAGCTCTGGATACTAAGTTTATCCCAGAGTGTTGAGCTAGTTTGGTGTAATAGAGTAGCTGGGCTTTGGTCTACATTAAAAAGCACTAATCTGACAGTTCTCGGTTCCGTGTCGTTCATCTCTCTGAAAGAAACACATAGCTAAGGTCAAATGAAGTGGTGGGGGACGAACAACACCACCCTCCCCCGCCCCCCAGCACTGCCTCCCCCCACCAAATCAACCAACCACCACCACACACACACCCTCCCCCCCAAGCCAAGCCTCCAGTCGCCCCAGGAGAGCGGTGCTGGCCGCTCGCTCTCCGCCCCCGCGGCGCTGCGCGGAGCACAGGACCCGCTGGGAGCGGCGCTGCGCGTGGAAGAGGCGGTGTGAGCCGGGCGGGGGAAGGGGGGAACAAGTCAAACGCAAGTGAGGTGGAGTCAGCACAGCAGGCATACACGGAATGGGCAGTCGAGCTGAAGAGCGAGCGGGAAGCCTAATCTAACAACAATCGGGGAATTACTTTCTGCCTGGATGAAGTGAACTCTGGCTATTCTTCATCTGGGTGGCTGTATTGAGACAGGGAGCCTGTGCTTCTCTCGCTGCAGACACTGGAACCCACTTTGCGGTGAAGTTCTAACACGCGAGGGAGAGCGGAGGGTGCTGGCAAATGCGGGAAATAGCTTTTCCCAAGTCTCTGCGTGGCGGGGCGGTGCGCCCGGCTGCCTCGATTCGGTGAGCCACGGGCAGCATGCGGCACGGAGGGAGGGAAGGAGGATTTCGCACAGCCCGGTGGGAGAGTTGCTGTCACGATGGCTTCCATAGGTAGGTTTGTGGCTCCCTGCGCCCGTGTTTTGTGCATTTTCCTAAATCTGAAAACTCGTTTTGTGGGTTGGTCTTGTGTTTGGCTGGTCGCGCTCGCCTCAGCGGCAGCGAAACATGACCCTGGGAAAAGGGGGGGGCGGTGGGAGTTCACTAAAGCGAACCAGCCTCAGACAGGCCGCCGGGGCCGCTCCGCTGGCGGGGCGGGGAGCTGGGAGAAGGCACGGAGCCTGCGGCCTGTTGCTGCTGCGAGCTCTGTAGAACTGAAGTGGGAGGAAGAGTTACGCCTTTTGTAGTCACGTAACAACGTTGGGAGTCTACACAGAAACTGAGAAGGTTTGCAGACAAGGAGTTCTGTCAGTATGAGAGTTTTCTGCAATCGCTTGGGAATGGTTGAGGGCGTGAGGCAGGGCTTAAGAGATTTGTTTAGTCACTTTCCTGCCGAGGAAGGCTTCTAATTTTTTGTGGGTCGTGTTGGGTCTTTTTCAAAGTTGAAGAAATGAGGACTGCCTGGAACATACATAATTTCTGTCTACGTAGAAGAAATTTGTCCAGACTGAGTCTTTTTCCTCCCCTGAGGAGCTCTTAGTAATATTATGGCAGCACTGAATTTCTTTTCGAAAGCATGAAAGATGTACAGATTTTGTAAACACGAGTCTTTTCTAAATGAGGAATATGGCATAGTTGTTGTGCTTTCTCGTTTAATGAGAAAACCACTTTATTGTGCCTTAGCACTGGAAGGGTAATGCCTCTAATTCTTGCATCCAAGACAAAAGTGTATTTGTGTAAAATATATGTAAAACACTCTCACTTTCTTTCTTCAGATCTGATTTTTCCATGAAATTATAACAGAGTCTTAGAGCAGCCAACTATTACATGGTGCAATATACAGGATGCACCAGAATAAAGACCCTGGTTCTTACCGCCTTAATGCAAACAATTTTTCTATTCAGGCAGTAGCAGTATATGCTTGGGTAAAGACTGCAACCCTAAGAGTTACTGATTCACAGTTCCCGAGAGACAGACTAAGAAAAAAATTGCAAGAGCTTCAATTCTCAGTTGTGTTTTGTGATACTGAACAACACTGAAGGTAAACTGAACTGAGTTTGTTTTTACCAGTTTCAATCCCAGGTTATTAAAAGCAGCCTCTGAAAAGTCAGTTCATTTTCTGGTTTTAAAATAAAATGGTTTAGGTATACTACTTGAAAATCAAAAAGCAGCCCTTGCTTTTATTTTTCAGTCTGCAGTGAGCTGGGTTCAGCATTTTCTTGCAGGCAAGTGACTAGAAAAGTGAACTTTTTCACTTTTCTAGTGAAAAAGGGTTGAAGAGGGTCACATTTAGGCAGAATTTTTCTCACAGCAGAACAGGACCAAAGTGAGAGTTTTGATAGAGGGTCCGAACATCAGTTTGATTGCTTCCATTCCTTCTATGAGATAAGTATGCCTCAGACATCAAAAGCTGCATACTGGGACCTCTCTGGTGCCTGGTGACACCAGGGAACTGGACTGAGATTGGAAAAGGGGAGTTTAAACTCCTTCTTTTCCTCTCTTTCACCTTAGGAAAAGTATATAGGGTCATAACACAAAATAGAAAATTTCATTGAGTCTTCGTGCTTGCTTCTCAGAAGTGTCAAAATCAGACCCAAGCTCTCTCCCTTCTTCTTTCACTCGGTATTTCCTCCAGTTTGCCCCCTGTACCTTCCCCCTTGCCTCCTTTCCTTTGGCTTTGCAGTGTATCTGTCAGTATGCATGAGTGGCACTTTTCAATTGAGCAGAGATATCTTAGACCTGCATCTCCAACATTTCAAGCAATTTTAATGGATAATGAACTTTGGTGCACAAGGCTGATATTTTATGCTTTTCTTGAAAGGTGCTTGGTCTTTCAGTGCATTCTGCCTGAAAAAGTATTACTGTTCATTTTGAAGGTACCATTTGCGTGTTTCATAGGTTCTTTTTTTTCTTCTCTGAAACTATTGCAATTTAATTTTACAATTTGATGAAAATTGTCATATTCAGCAATGTGAATGTCTGAAATTCCATTATGAGAGCAACCATGATAAGAATGGAATTGTCTGTCTCCAAATCCGTTTTACTAATTTGCTGTGCAAACTTAGTGTGGGCATGTTAATAGTTGTGTTCTAATTGTTTTATTGGATTTATTTTTTTTCACCACTGAATGATCGGCTGTACGTGGAGACAGAATAGGGGTTCTCTTGTTTATGTGTTGTGTAATGATAGTGATTCTCTCCTAAAGAGTGTTATCATAAATGTCACATTTTATGTTTGTATGTGATCCAGATGTCTTGAGGACATGCCTCTGCAGCTGATTTGCATTCCTAAGACAGCAAAGCTATGCTTAAAGTCAGTAGCAGAGCATCTGCAAGAACTTTTAAAATACATTAAAAGACATATGCAACTGATTGCTTTAGTCCTTGGGGAAGTTTCTTTTTTTCCCCTCGTACTACTTGGGAGAATGAAATGAATTAGTATAAGAAAGCCTTTCAGAAAGTCATGATAAGGATTTTTCTGCTTTGAAGATGCTGTATTGTTAATTCTGTTCAGCATATAGGAGTTATTTGTATTTTGGTGTTTATATGAATGTATGATACCAAGTTACCTGTAAAATGGTCTAGCTATTTTCTCAGTCAAAAAGAAGCCAGATAGTACAGGCTTTAGGGCAGGGAGTGTGAGTGGGGTAAAGTGGGGTCTGGTAAATCATCCTTTTGATTCTTACCGACGTGCAGAGTGGGCAGAAGGTAAGTGTAGTTAATTGTGTCAGCCTGTGGTTGCCTGGAGATAAGCTGACACCTGTCATAGCTTCAGAGTCTGCATTTGGTTGTTACTGGCAGGCCATTATGGGAGGTAGAAGTTGCAGAACACAGGAGTGTCCCAATACACTCCCACTTTTGTCATGCATCTTGCCAGCAGGCCAGAATCTCCCATGGTGAAGGTGGTGAAGTGCCAGCCTTCCTCACCCAGTGCTTGCTGGGGAGACTGCTGTGCCAAGGATATTTCCTCAAGGGGTGACACGGATGATTTAAAGCTCTCTTTAGGACATAAGGCAAGAATGATTTTTTTTTTTTAAATTCTAAATACATTTCAAAGGCTCCCACAACACAGTGATCAGTGATCGCTTTCTAAATGCACACAATAAATAATTGCATGAAGTTAAAAACCTTCAGTACTGTAGTGTACATTACATTTAATTACTAGCAGTTTGGGTTCTAACTGTTGAATGTGTTTTTTCTTCCACCAAATAAACATCTCTGAGAAATACTTCACTGCCTCTCCAGATGTGCTGTTTTATTTCCCAGGTTGTCAGCCACTCCATTGTTGTATTTTCTGTAATATCCAAGCATGTAATACATATTCCACTGAGATTCTTCTCAGATGAAGCAACTGAAGCTGACCTTTTTTTGTGCAGAGAGGTTAATACCTGGATGCTAGAGCCGCTGTTTTAATGACTTTCCCTGGTTCAGCCTGACTGATTGATTACTTGCAAAGAGAGTTGGTCCACTCAAACAGGCATTAGCAGAATCTCCAAGCAATAGTAATTCTGTCTTTTCGTTCACAAACATGAAAAAATCCTGTTACATTCTCTCTGCTTGGTATTGGTGGGTTTTCAGAAAGTGGGAACTGCAGGTGTCTCCATGTTGGTACATGATTTTGACTCATGACATGTACTTCTTCTAAATGAGAAGTGGAACTACCTGTGTTGAATAGGAAAGGACGTACTGTGCAAAAGACACAATAAAGTTATTCCATTCCCTGGCGTCTGAAGTTATGAAAGACCAAACTTTAAGCATCCTGTATTGATTCCCACATATTCTGTGAAACGGAAGTGATGCTTTGAAGTGGCTACCTGAAAACAGAGGCTAGACAAGATTGAGAGAATGAAAATAGGTATTCGTTCAAAGGGCCTTTAAGGCCACACCCTGGGCAGTCAAGAGGCTACGCCCAGGATGGACCCTGGGTCATGGGTTCTTCACACTTTTATAAGTTTGGTTCATTTGCATATCAGGGTTAATTCTCCAATTTTAACTTCAATTAATGATGTAATTACCCCAAGTTTGCTCCTCCTCTCAAAGGCTTTAGTTTACACATTTTGAGGCCTGGGAGAGCAAGGTGTCCTTGAAGTGCAAACCTAGAGAGGATTTGTTACTTCTGACCAGCATGAAAGAACAGTAGCTAACAGGACATATGACGTTTCAGAGTTGCATACTAGGCAGTACAGGATTGAAAAATAGAAAAGTTGAAACCTAGGTATCAGAAGGAGCAGTGTGACCAAAGTTGATGGGTTTCATATGAGGGAATAATTTGGTTCACTGTATTTTTGTGACATTGAAAGCAGAACGTAACAAGTTTAAAAGGTCAGAATTTCAGTAAAGTTGATACTTCGCAGACTGCTAATTTTGGAACCTTTGTATTTGGAAAAGCAGGGGAGTTAAAGGGAAGCTAGATAATAATCTTACAGTGCACATAGACTTGGAAAAGTGTTGGTTTGTAAACTGGCTCAAGTGGGCCATCAAGTGGCTTCGTTACTTTGTCATACTTCAGAGCAGTATTATTTTCTCTGTCCATTCAGCTTTTAGGCTAGGCTCAAGTAGTGGTGAGGTAGTGAGCCGAGCGTTTTGGAAGCAGAACACTGACTTAAAGCTCCCTTTCCCCAAAAGTTGTAACTGAGGATCTTGACTCGAGTTTTCAAGCTGATGTGATTCACATTAACTACCACCTTCTCATGGAAAGGACTACAAAGTTTGAAATGTATGGGAACTTACTAAAATACAAGGTATGGTAGTGAAATGACTGCTTTTACTTGCCCACTGTTGTTGGATGATTGTCTCTGAGGTAAACAGAATTGCCCAATCAAAATTTATAAAGAAATAACATTTATTATGCCACCGAAATATTGGTCTCAAAGGCCACGATCGAGAAAAGCAGCTCCAAAAGCAGCTCCGAGCCCGTGGTCGGAGCTGGGTGAACAGGCATAGATCTGATCTCTATCGCACCAGACCTCCCAAGTTCGCGAGTGCTGCTTCGGCTGGTCTCTTCTTATACAGTTTTTGGGCAGAGTCCAAATTAATTCTAGTCTTCTCGTAATTTTAGCATATTCATGAAGTTTTCTTGTCCTGGAGTTGGGCTGCATGAAGCCTTTCCTGGGTCTGTTGAATTGTCCATCCTGGGTGATGAGTGGGCCATTTCTGGTGATTGAAGGGCCATCTCTGATGATGAATGGGCCATCTCTGGTTCGTGGAACAGTTATTTTTAGTTCCTGGAATGTCCTATTCCTTATCAGATGAGATGTAGATATCAGAAGGTGGTAATCAAGTCGTCATGGTGCAAATGATAAGTGATAAGATCCAACCCCACCTAGGTGGAATCCTCACTTACTGTGTGAGAACTTCTTTTAGTGTTGTGAAATTTTTCTCTCAGCCAGGTTGGTGGAGGGGTTTTGAAACTCTATCTCTGCATGGTCTGATTACATTCCAGTTTTATACATAATAGCACAAATTACATACTTTCTTTATAACATCTCCAAAGGTGTGAGATGATTTTGCCCTTCAGCTGTTGCAAGAAAAGAAAAGGAGTGTTGTTACCTATTTTTTATCTGGACCATGGTGTGGGTTAAGCTACTCTGGTTTTTTTCAGTAGGGTTTTTTTTTTGGGGGGGGGGGGGAGGGCAGGGGGAGCAGGGTGGTGGGTTCCTTTTTCTTCTTTGTTTCAACAGGTTTAGTGGATTAAAATATGGGTTAATTTGTAAGATCATACTTTATGTAGCTGTGTGCTAGGCACATACTGGAGTTTCTGCTTACAACTGAAAAAAGCCTGCAACTTTTAGAGGTTTTACCTGTTGCTGCCAAGTAGAAGAGTGAGCTGGATATTTTTGTGCCTTGCACGTTGGCACAAATAGTTGTCACAATTAATGTCATTTTTCAGTAGTGTATGGTCCAAACAGTCCAGCTCCTTTCTAAGGTCCTGCCTTTAAAGTTGATCATCAGTGATAGTAAATGTAGGTCTGATCTGGGTGCATGAAAAGATACAAACATGAATGGTCCTGGCTTTGTCATGTCTCTTAGTGAAACAGGGAGCTGCACTTTTACATTGTCAGTGTTTTCACGGCTATAAATGGCATGGTAGGGGCCTGAACCAAGAAGCACTGATGCTTTGCTTTCTGTCAAATGTGTCAGGCCAGTTAATTCTGTAGAAGCTGTGAAATTGCAGAGTTATTGATTCCATGAGATAAAGGGTTAACAGCTGACCAGTGAGCTCTGCATCAGACAATGAGAGGACATAGCTGAAATATCCAGCAGTCTTGTTTTTAATTGAAGTAAAAACAAGACTGCTTTCATGGGAGGTGCCTTTCAGATATATTTGTTTCTAGCCTGGGAAGAGTTGTACTGAGTGTGTGTTTTTTCTGCAGGTTACATGCCTGGCTGCCAGTGCTTTTCACTCTTTTTACACCTGTGAAAATGGGTGTGGAAATGCATCTGTGAGTGTGACAGTGATCCTTCTGTCATGCAGTGTATGGTGCTCTAAAGGTGATAGCAACAATCCAAGGCCTGAAACAGGGAAGAATCAAGCCTTGGTCCCTTTATTCAAGCAAGTGCTGTGGAAGGAGGAGTGGCATTTGCTGTGGAAATCCGTTAGATTAACTCATATGCACATAGTTGAGATCATATTAGAGTGGGAGAAGATTTTAAGCTATTTCTGGAGTGCCACTCCCCTCCCTGCCCCCAGACTCTTGGTAACTGGATTCCAGTGACTCCTCTGTATAGTCTGGTATCAGGAGAACAGACACACAGGCATGAAAACAAGCAAGCAGATAGAGATGAGGTTGTGATTGTAATTCCTGTTCCTCTGGGGAACGCATTAACCTCTCACATTCAGAAGCAGAATCATCTCAACCTGCAGTGTAATTGGGAACCATCTGGGGAAGTTCATGTGTAGAGATGAGATGCCTGTTGCACTTGAGATACTTTGTCAAATGCTAGTTTCTGGAAATTTGTCTCCTTTTAGCCTAGTCAAAGTTGAGTTGCTGGGGAGGTTCTAGTAGTCTTCATACGTACGACATCAATTTGACCAACATACCTTGACCAACATGGGTTTGTGCAGCCAGCTTTTCTGACTGTGTTTGCACCAGTATGAAGATGACTGTAATGTAGCTGATCTAGTAGATAAATACATATTGAGATTTCTGTAGCTCTTCCACACTAAACGTTTCTGCAGTATTTCCTTAAAGTTCACTTTTATGGCTGTTATGAATATAGTTGAAGTAATGGTATAGTTAAAAGACAGTTTCTGTGTACTAGTTTGAAAACAAACCAGTGGGAGGCACCAAGTCAGAATAACAATTTAATGGGGAAGTTAAAGAAAAGGAAAGAAAAAAAGTAAAAGAAAACACTGGTTCAAACTGACAGAGTCAAGATACAACCTGAGTCCCTGTTAGGCAGGGTGGTGGTAGCAGTCTGGTAGAATGGTGGCTGCAGTCCTCTGAAGCGGTGATCCTGTAGAAAAAAGGGTCTGCTCTTCCTCAGAAGGTCCAGTGGTGGCTGTGTAGCTCCTGTCCTCTGGAAATCCAGTGGAAAGGCATTGTCTCTGGTGTTCAGCCTCAGCTTATATCCAGGATGGAATGCTTGGTTCCTCCCTCTGGGTGGAGCATCTCACAATGGGGTAATGAGTCATGAGGCCAAGTGTTGATGAGGCTCATTAACAGAAGATAGTCCGGAGGGGAGTTATCTCCTGAGTCATGCGGCAGGACATTGATGGGCCATTAACAGCAAGATAGTCTGTGGGGAGGAGGCAAGGAAACACTGCCCCACCTGATTTCAACAGCTCATGAGGATGGTGATAGAATACACTGCAACCCAGGACATTCTGTTAAAAGGCAGTTTTCTGTTTCCCTCATCCAGTTAAATGTTTGTTCTGTGCCATGTGTGCTATGTGATAAATTCAGATGGTTTATAGTCAGGGCACTAATTTGCAGATTTTCTAAGACATATCTTTTAAGTACCTTGCACACTCCTCATTTCAAGTAATAGGAGAACCAAGCTCTGCCATGAATTGAAGGGAAAACAATATTCATTTAGACTTGTTTCAGTGGCTTTTTACATTAGAAAGGTTTCCTTATGGAAAAGATGCATTAGTGTGATCTTAAGTCTTTGTAGGAATGGAATTGTTCCATAACTTACTTGGTTTTGTTTTTTTTTTTCCCCTCCCTTATTCTTTGGAAGTGTATCAAGTCAAGCGAGAGTAATTAGAGATTGTTTCATCTTTGACTGTTGTATTGGGTTTCAGTCCTGCCAGTTTTGAGGTCAGTAGGACTATTCAGGTGAATGAAGCTATTCAGATGCATGGGCATTTGTTGTATTACAGTCTTCTGTCATGGAAAACAGTGTGGTTGAGCCTGGACCTGTCAATAGGTGTTGACTTTTTTATACGAATCCAGAAAAATTAAATGTAATCCCCATTAGAGCTTGACTGGTTATTTAAGTATACCTCTAAAAAATGAGGTGAAACTGTTCCTGTATAAAGCTCTGCAGTAATAGCATCCACATTATTCCTCATCTAAACGCATCTGTTTACCTATATCCTGTAGTATTTATGTCCACTATAATTAACTTGAACATATTTCAGATTTCAGTCAGTTTAGAAACCAGTTATGCTAGTGCTGTTTGCAGGCTATTAGAAAATAAAGATTACAGTTGTTTTGCTTCTTTGTCCTGTGTGGTGTGCAAAAAGGTCACACCTGAAAAACTGTAGCTGTACAGGTGTCATGGTTTAAGCCCAGCCAGCAAGCAAGCCCAGTGCAGTTGCTCACTCACTCTCCAGCCCCTAGGATTGTGGAGAGAATTGGAAGGGTAAAAGAAAACTTGTGGGCTGAGATGAAGACAGCTTAAGAGGGAAAGCAAAAGCCCCATGCACAAAAGCAACACAAATCAAGGAACTAATTCGATTCTTCCCATGGGCAGCCAGATGTTCGTCCATCCCCAGGAGAGCAGAGCCCATCACGTGTGATGGTTACTTAGGAAGACAAATGCCATAACTCCAAATGTCCTCCCCTTCCTCCTTCCTCTCCTTGAAGTCATGTGGGTCTGAATATCCTCTGGTCAATTTGGGTAACCTGTCCCAGCTGTGTCTCCTCCCAACCTCCCATACACCCCCAACTGCCTTGCCAGTGTGGCAGTATGGAAAACAGAAAAGGCCTTGTTTGTCTCTGTGTGAGCCAGGAATTGTTGCTGCCTGTTCTGAGCTTCCCTTCCCCCTCCCCAAGACAAGCCAGGACTTGCCTCTGCCATGTGTTCTGAACTCCTTTGTTCCAAGCATGGGCAAAACCAAATGTAACTCAAATTCTTTAGCAGTGTCTGATTGGCTGGTCACCCCAGGTCTGCCCCCAGTCCTCCCCTTTCCCCTTCTCTGAATAAAAGAAGGGCATGAGAGGGGGCCCACGCTCTTTGGCTTTGCAGTCCTTCTGCGAACATCTGTGTGTTTCTGTCTCTGTTTGAAAGCTTCTAATTGCAGGAATTAGGCAAGCTGAAGACTATATTTCTCCCTCTTTGCTTCTACTGGTGGTATCAGCTTTACAGCTACTATTTGCCGCTTTTTGAGCTACTGAAATGCTGGATTGCCCGTGCTACCTCTCTAGGCTGCTCGTGGCTTTCTAAAGCATTGAACTACAAGCCTAGCCGGTAAAAAGCTGTAAGTATTTCCACAAGGAATAACAAAAATATCTCTGTATTATCATTACTGTGTTAAGCACAAATCCGAAACAGCCACATACCAAACACTGAGAAGAAAGTTAACTCTACCCTGGCCAAAACCAGCACAACAGGTAAACCGTGTGCTGCACTGTGTTGCTAAACTGCCTTTTAGTCCCAGTTGTGTTCTTTTCTCCTACTGTGAGCAGAAGAGTGTGGAGACTGGCTCATTCACCTTCATGCCTTCCCATCAGGTTTATATACACAGTGATAATATACCCCTGAGCTTTCTTTTCTCCAGGCCATACAGTCCTAGCTTTCTGGGACTCAGCTCCTATAAAAGATGTTCCAGTCCCAGTGATGGCGTCTCTGTGACCTTGTGCTGGACTTGTTCAAGCAAGTCCCTGTCTCTCTTGTACTGAGGAGCACGTAAATAGGCACACAGCTTCATATGTAGCCTCTAATGCTAAGCAGGGAGGAAGGATCACCTCCCTTGACCTGCTGGCAACACTTTGTGATGCAGGCTGGGATACTATTGGTCACCTTTGCCATGGGGTTGTATTGCTGGGTCATGGTCAGCTATTGTCCATGAGAACCACTCTGCAGAGCTGTCTCCAGCCAGTCAGCCCCCAACATGTGCTGGTGCCATGGATTATTCTGTCTCAGTTGCAGGAGTTTATATTTCCCCTTGTTGAACTTAAGATTCCTTTTGTCCCACTTCTAAATAGCATTTCTCCCATTTCTCCCACTTCTAAATAGCAGCACAACCATCTGGTTTGTTGATGACTCCTCACAGTTTTCTGTTGTCTGCAAAACTTGCTGATGAAACTTCATTCCATTATCCACGTTATTAATGAAGGGTGTTGAAGAGTATTGGTCCTATTATCAGCCCCGAGGTATAATGCTATGACTTGCCTTCTAGTGGATTTGCTGCAGGTGATCACAAGCCTCTGGGCCCAGATATTCAGCCAGTTTTAGTAGATCTCACTTCCACTTACCTAACCCTTGTTTTGTCAGCATGTTTATGAGGATATAATGGAAGACCATGATAGAAGCCTTACTAAAGTCAACATAAGGAACATCCACTGCTCTTCTCTTAGCCACTAAGCTAGTCAGTTTATTGAAGAAAGTTATCTCAGTGGATATGCATGATTTCCCCTTTGTAAATTCATGCTGACAACTCTCAATCCTTTTCTGCCATGTGTTTGGAAGTGGTTTCCAGGGTTAGTTGCTCCATCAGCTTTCCAGAGACTGAGGTTAGATTAACCAAGCCTGCAGTTCCCTGGATCATCCTTCATACCTTTCTTGGAGGTATGAGTGATGCTTGCTCCCTTCCAGTTTTTAAGAATCTCTCCCAGTCATTGAGACCTTTTAATTATTGAGGGTGGTCTTGCAGGGTATCAGCCAGCTCCCTCAGCTCTTGTGTGTGTTCAACTTCTCAGGCCCCAGTGGACTTAAATATGTCTGGTTTGTTTTAGTTCTCCTTTGCTTAGTCCTCCTCCACTGAGGGTATGTTTTGATCCAGATTTTTTCTGTGGTCTCAGGGGCTTGAGGTTCCTAAAGGCCTGTCTTACTGATAAAGACTGATATGAAGAAGGTTGTGAGTAGCTCAGTGTCATCTGTCATTATCCACCAGGTTCCCTGCCCTGTTCAGCAAGTAGGCTGAATGGGCTTGTCGGGCTTAAAAAGTGAAGATCATGGGTTGAGATATGAACAATTTACTGAAAAAAGCAATAAGATGAGAAAAAAACCAGTAAGAGTAACAATACTAAGAAAAGAGAGAGTGATTCAAATGCAGAAATGCTCACTGCAGAGCTTGACCTGAGCTCCTCCCTCCAGCTTGCTACCACCACCACCTCACTGCTCCCTCCACCATGCTTTCTTAATCAGAAAGGACCCTTTTTCCCTGGAAGAGACTCCCTTGCCCTGCCCCCAGCAATGACGTGAGGTGGTATACAGTAACTCCAGGTCCTGGCCATGCCCTCTACTGCGTACTGAAGAAACTAATTCTATTGTAGCCTGGACCAGGACACCCAGTTTTCTATTGGTGACACCCCATTTTCTACTGGTATTTTAAGTGCAAATGGTGCACTTGACTAGATGTACTGATTAACACTGTGGACTGTGGAATGCAAAATATCTTGGAACAGACAGTCCATTCTCATCTTTAGGGCTAGAGAATGTATTCTGGAGAATGATCAAACAGTTTGAGTGTTGCAATTCTGTAATCTCTATTCCCTCTGCCATTTGACCTGCTGGATGTTTTCAGCAATAAACATAATTTTGTGAAATAACATCTGCTGCTCAAACAAACAAAAACTCTTCTTTATAATCTTATTAAGAGAAAACCAAAATATTTTATGAACACTTTTTCAGTACAAGGTTAATAAAAATGCATGTTGTTTTTAAATTTGCATTTACTTTGTTTTCTTTCCTGCAGAATCTCAAAGTTACATGGAAGCCATTAACCTCTCTATGGTGATGTCTGACAGCACTGTGGGCGCTAACTCTTCTTTGCTGAGGGCCAACATGCAGTCTGATCCCTCCTTTCAGCACTGTTTTGCATCTTCATGTACTGTTTCAAGTAGCAGTCCTATCGCAGGGGCAGAAAGGTAGGAAAAAGTTCTCCTACTTTATTGTTTAGCTCTCATAATGATCGTTCCCAGCCAACACATTATGCTTTCATCTTCATTGCAGACTATTTTTCCAAGAACTTTGAGATTGGTTGTGACATTTAATGTTGATGTTGTCCATCGTCTGGATTTTAACATGTACACAGATATTACTTTTATGTCAGGGACACAATTAGCTTTGAAGATAAGTGGGAAGACAAAAGTAAATAGAATTTTATAGCTCAGTTATGTTATTGTGTGCTAGCACAAGCTCACATATATTTTTCTGTGTGCTTAACTGAGTTCTCTGATGTTTTACTTAAAGCTGTGTCATGAAATTGCACATTGGAATAAGCTGTATATGAGAGAAAGGGAGCACTCTTCTCACTGCAGACGTGTTTCTAGTCAGTAAAATTTCAGTAGATTTGCTTTGGTAGTATATAGCCTATTTCCTTTCAGCAGGCTCAGCAGGCTTAGAAACTTTATTGTTTTATAATTATATTGTGGTAAACATGTAGAGCTCTGGACAAGAGCTTGAATAGTATAAATTTACAAAGTAGTCCTTGTCTAAAGGAGCTTACAGCATAAGCTAAGAAATGGCAAGAAACAGCGAACAAACAAGGAGTCCCTAGTTACTGTTAGAAGGTTCAGAAGAGCATAACAATGCATGATCAGTCATTAGCTGTGCACCATATTAACTCAATAGACAAGGTGGTACATAACACCTAATGAAGTTACCTTCTCTATCACTCTGCAAAAACATTCCTTTCTGGCTAATTATCCTATTCTCATCCTTAGCTATTTGGCTCCTTTTTCACAGTAAATATTTGAGAATAGTTCTGGGTGGAGTGTCAGAGTCTCAATGAGTACTTCAAGTATGTTGTTACCTATTTATCTTTTATTTATCTTCCAATCTAATTGGTTTCATTTTCAGTCAGTACTGAGACTGTGAAAGAATGTTTTGGTTTTGCGATTATGAATGTGAACCATGAGACTGAACAAAATATGTTGGTATTTGCTGCAGAGGAGACAATGTAACAATTACAAGTGGATATGTATTAAGAGCTTATCAGGCAATTCAGTCATTATCAAGTTTACATTCCTACTTCAGACTTTATCTAGAAAATTCTGTTCCCTTCTTTCTAAATATTTTTTCTATAATTTTTTATTTCACCTAGCAGATAGCTACAGCTCTAGAGGTTTTTTTCTTGCAGTGATGTCTTGTTCAATTTGCTTACCTTCCATTTCTTTATGGCCCTTCTAATTTCAGCTGTTTAAATCTACTGGCATCCATTTCCACAGCTCCCTTTTAATTAAAAATCCTTTATTTTTTGATGTATGTCTTATGTCAGCTCTTTTCCCTTTGCATTTCCCAATGAGTTTGTTCTCTCTAGATTTGATAATATTAGTAATACTTTCCAGCTACAGCCTAAGGGCATTTCACTTTTAGAAGCAAGGAGACAACTTAGACTTCTATCAGATGATTTTATCAGAAGCTTAGTTGCTCTTGCTTAGAAGGACTTTTTTTTTATTTTTCACTTGAACAGGTAGAATTGCTACCCAGTAGAAAAACAGAATGTTTGCTGTTGAAATATTTAATTCTGTAAATCAGAATTTTTCCACTGTCAAATAAATTAACCACTGGACCTTACATTATAAACTGTATTAAAAGAGACCTGGTCTGCAAGTTATTCCTTGTGAACTGTGTTCTTATCATTATCATAGTTACTGATTTATTTTGTGATGGTGCACAACCACCTCCTCAGCCCATTTCTTTTTGTTTTTATTCTGGTGAGCATAAGACACTCTGCATGTAAGAACTGGTGTGGCCGTGTCAGGTTTCTTCCATAAACCTCTACCTCTATGCAGCTTTGACATAAGAAATTGTTGCCTCCTACTGCTATTTTTGAGGCAGCACTTTAGCTCATCAGGACCACTGTATGTGAAGCAATGCTGCAAACAGCCTCACTAAACTGATTCATATTAAAAGTAACACCCTCAGACAGAGAGAAGTATTTTTAGCTGTCGTTAATTTAATGGACTGGTTTACAGTGCAAACTCAGAAACTATCCCATCAACATGACTAGGTGGAGGTGAGATAAGGCAGAACATAATGACCTACGTTGAAGAAATTACTGGTCAGGGTAAGGCTGGAATCCCTTGGTCCAGCTGCATTACTTGGTCCAGCATGTTTTCAAAGAGCACCCTGAGATTTTGTCCTGGGTGTGATGTTTCATTGTTTCCAATGATCACTGAAGTATGGGTTGTACAGTAACATTTAAGGGAATGATTTTGGCTGTTGTTTCATTTATGTATTCAATATTTGGCTTTTTTTTTTTGACAGCTCTTCTGCAGCAGAATGTCCTTGGCTTGAAAGCAGCTCTAAAGCTTCCCTGTCAACCCAGTTTTCATTGGGAAATACCAGGCAGCCGGGCGGTTACCTTGTGCCCTCTGAATTTTCAAGTGCTGTGCAGGATGTCTCTCTCCTGTCTCATTTCCAAACTCCAGGACTTCAAGTTGTCACCCTGAGCAACCTGGAGAGTTCACCATCAGAGCCACACCAAGAACATGCTATCAGCAGCAGTGCCCGTGCCTACCTAAGCTACAGTGCGGGTACCAGGGACAGTAGCTCCCCCCAAGAGGCGACACAAGCTACTTGCATAACCAATACTAACACATCTAAAACTCTGAGCTCATCAGTGGCAAGTGCTGATGGCAATGACTTTTTGACACAAAACTTTCTTCCAGTGGCCTGTGGACACAACAGCCAGAACAGTGCAGTTCAGCATCACCATGGAGGGAACCAACATGCTCAACCACCTCTTCCAGAGAAGAAGAGGTCCTCTGAAGGAGAACGTTCCTTTGCCTCTGTGTCACCTTCTTCAAGTGGCTTCTCTAGCCCGCACAGTGGAAGCACAATCAGCATTCCCTTCCCAAATGTCCTCCCAGATTTCTCAAAAATGTTAAGCCCTTCCCCAGTGCCAGGTAGGTTCTGCATCAGAGAAATACTTTAGATTTTATATGAGTTTATAAAAAGAACTTTGGGGATTTTAAAAGTAGAGAGGGGAAAAAAAAGTAGTGGAATGAAAATGGCACAGAGGACTTCAACGTTTGCAGTAAATGGTGCCAGTTCACTGTCTTTGGATGCATTATTCAGAAAACAAGGCTGCAGATTTCTTCCTGTGCCTCCTAGAAGTCAGCTATTGGACAGCCTACCTTTTCAGCTGTCAAACTAAAATGGACAGGGGTGGAGTCCGATTTCTTTTAAAAAGGGCTGGCTTCTCTCTGCACCTTCTTGTGCCAAGAAAATTTAAAAATGTACATGTGTGTTCACTGGGCCCTGTTGAGAAGTTTGTATTTAATACAGCTTTATAACTAAAAGTTTTTAACATTTTATGGATTTTGCAAAATGGAACTTTGAACATGCTTTCAGAGTCTTAGCGTATGGTGTTATATTTGCTGGTTCTAAAACAGCTCAGTTCTCTAAACCCGTCCTAATGATGAGTTTTTTGAGTAATCATGGGTGACTGGAAGTTGGAAAGAAAAGGAAAAACACTTTTGTATTTTAAAAAATGTCTTGACTTTTTTCCCTTTTATTTCACAGAAAACACAGCTGATATACATGTGACCGTAAAATTTGTTCAGGACACGTCCAAGTTCTGGTATAAGCCAGATATCTCAAGAGAACAAGGTATATCAATTGATATATATTCTGGCATATCTGTTCACAGAAAAGCTAGTTGGTGAAGTCTCGATTTTTGATTCATACCTGATCTCTAAAAGGAATATACAACCTAGAAGGGCCACAGACAACCCCTCTTAGTTTCTTTTGTTGGAAGGCTGAATTTGAGTGTGGAGGGCAGTCAAATAGTCCTGAAAAATATTCAGTTAATCAGACAAATTATTAGCCTAACTGAACTAACTATGAAGTAATATAGATCTACCTGTGGTAGCTGCTGCAAATGCTCTTTGTTGTCATTTTTGAATGGCAGATATGCATGAAACAATACCAAACGACTGTCTGCTCTCCAAAACCTTTTGAGTATAAGTGTACTGTTCTGACATGATCTCAGAATAATTTATTAGCTAGGTCATCACAAAAGCATCCTCACCTACCAGTCATTTTGTAATCTGAATTTCAATGTCAAGTGACTTACATTATTTCTTAAAGGTCACTACCATGGAACAATGCAGATAAGAGTACATTTGTATGTAGATGTATTATTCAGTGAACTGAAGAAAGGTTTTACTACCTATGTGAAAGTGAATACTTAAGAGCACCTGGAGTACTGCATCTGGCATACAGGAAAGACATAGACAGACCTGTTGGAGCGAGTACAGAGGAGGGCCACCAAGTTGATTAGAGGGAAGGAGCACCTTTCCTGTGAGGAAAGGCTGAGAGAATTGAGATTGTTCAGTCTGGAGAAGGGAAAGCTTTGAAGTGACCTGATTGCAGCCTTCCAGTACCTGAAGGGAGCCTACAAGAAAGATGGAGAGGGACTTCTAGAAGAGCATGTAGTGACAGGACAAGGTGAAATGGTTTCAAGTTGAAAGTAGGTTTAGATTAAATATTAGAAAAAATGATTTACTGTGAGGGTGGTGAGGTATGGGAACAGACTGCCCAGAGCAGTTGTGGATGCCATCCATCCATGGAAATGTTTAAGACCAGGTTGGATGTGGCTTTGGCCTAATGAAACATGTTCCTGTTTGTGGCAGGAGTGTTGGAAGTAGATGATCTTTAAGGTCCATTCCAATCCAGGCCATTCTTCCATGATTCTGTGAACTTACATACTGTCCCTGCAACAGTATGTGTGTAAGTGTGCTGGGTGCTTGTTACAATCCACTAATCATAGAGGAGCAAGGTGAGCTCACTCTGTGGATAGTGGATAGAACTTCAGGTTTGAATGTTCTGTGAAATGAGATTAAAACCAAACAAGGTTAAATGTTGATACCAGAAAATTGATATATTTTATTTAACAGTAAATGAGAGAGAAAGAGAAAGAAAGAAATAGAAAAAGAGGTTGGGAGGGGCACAGGAAGAGTGACAGGAACAGAGTAAGTAGAAATACAGACCCCTCTGAGGGTCCCAGCAGTGTTCTGTTGGTCCTCTCCATCAGGTCTTCTTGGTGGTGAGGGTCCCCTGCCAAAAAACATAGCGTTCAAGCGATTAATGTAAGTTGGGCCAGGTGGGAATGCCCAAGTACCTCCCCTGAAGGGGGGCAGGTTTGACACTGTCTCTCGCAAGACTCTGGATCAGTTGCATCACTTTGCATCATGTGTAGTGCCCTGGTGAAGGCCTCAGGAATGAATCTGGGGAGTGCTTTGGGGGTCTTTGATGGATTATGACACCTCCTCAGCTGTCCCTCACGTGAATGTCCTGTGGATGTGGCTTTCCCGGTGTGGGGGATTTTACAACTGAGCCAGTTTGTGTAATGGAGGGTGGGTGTTCACTGGCTCTGACCAGAGGTCATGTCGTACGCCCAAAACTCTCCTCCTCCCCCCTTGTTTGGAGAGGAGTTTGTGCAAACCTAGCTGCAGATAAGCCTGTGGGCTATGGCCTCCACCCCAAAGCCAGCTGGGGATGATTTTCAGGACAGCTGCTGGGCTTGGCCTTTCTGTGAATGCATCCTTCTTCCCTAGCCTTATCCATTTCTTCTCAGACTTGAGATGATTGAAAAACAGGATCACTTTTATCTTACCTCAGGTTCTTTTAGGTGGCTTGACTAACAGTTCAGAGTTTCAGTCAGGAGGCCCATTTGGGGTGGGCTTTGTTGGTGCAGCTTTGTTACACACTTTTGCCATAATGGGCAAAAGTCCTTTATAACAGTGTTTCAGCCATGAAACTATAACATTTCAGTCTCTGACAGTGCTTTGCAAATGTAGTTGGTCTGACTGTGCTTGTGTTTATACAGTAATAATCAGCTATACTGCATTGTGATTAATGAGATAAGGTGGGATTTTAAACTGGGATTTTTAAAATGTAGTTGTCAAAAAGGGAAAATTACTAACTAGTTCTGCATTCAGAAGGATGTTCATACTAAACCAAAATAGTGTGAACTTCAGCTATTGGCAAATGATGAATTGCTATGTCTGTCTATTTATTAGGTTCTCAGATGGTGAGGATGTTCTTGTGTAGTGGTAAATATGATGCCAGAGGAATAAAGATCATAGAAAACAGAACATTAGTTCGTTTTTTGATGATACTTTGCTGGTCCTTTCACTCCAGTCCCTTTCCCCTCATCTGCTCACCACCCATAACGAGAACTGAGTCTTTAAATGTGCAGAAAAATACTTGACTTGATGTGTGTCCAGAGAGGGAAGTAGATAAAATGCAATGTTAAAGCTAACTGCTTGAATAAATGAAACAACAATCTTCCCAACCTTTTAATATGCCTCTTTTCATCCTTGAAGTAAAACTCCTTTTAAAAAACGTTTTAGGGTACTGTTGATGAGGAGGGGAGTATTTGTCCTTTTTTCCCTGTGTTTAATAGACTGCTCCTGTGACAAATTATTACTGCATCCCTTTGTATTTAGAAGTGTTATGTGAGTACTGCTTAATTGCAGGGGTTTGCGTATTCATCCTAATCCTCTCAAAACAAGACATTGTTGTGAAAAAAGGTTCTTTCCTTTGCTGTCTGACAGATGAAGAGAATAGAATGCATACATGTTTGCTTTACTCGTTTTAACAGAAGAGACAATTATGTCTGCATTTTCCTGATTTTTTTTTTTTGAACTTCCTCTTTTTTCATGAAAAGAACCTTTGCTTTATAAACATTGCTCAGGGCTTGCAAAATATGCCTTTGTGCCCTGTATGCATAATATCCATGTTCTGTGTGAACAGTCAATTAAGGAGTCCAGCATCAAATTTGGGCTTTTTCTAGGGCTTCTCTGAAGGATTGCCGATGGTTAGGAATTCTAGAAACAAAGTATACTAGTATAAACAAGTATTTCTAAAAAGTTTATGGGGGAGGAAAGAAAGCAAAGTACAAAAATTTTATTAAGATCAATCATTAGATTAACTTTGTGTCTGTTTTCAAAGTAAGTTTAAGATTTTGAGCTACTAGATTTCAAAGTCTGCAACTGACTTGTGCAAAGCAGCAGCAATTTCCCTGCGAGTGTTTCCCAGAATACAGATGAAAAATATTTCAAAGTCAAAGAGCAAAATACACACTTACATTCCTTCCTTTGCTTTAAAACTCCTAAGGCAGTAAGGTGGCTTTGCAGGGACAAAAAATTGCTGGTGGATGGAAATTAATCTGTTCTGCCTGTTGAGGCTGAATAGGAAGTGAAAAACAGTGCTGTCTAGTCAGTGTGGGAATTACAGAGAGCTATGGAGTCTTTTAACAAGTTGACAAAATCTAAGCAGGAGTAGACTTGCTCTTGCACTGGTTGTAGGAATGTGAGACCTGAGCACCCTTCTCAGTTTAAAAATCAGTAGGGTTCTGTACTTCAGGCTTCTTTTAAAATAAGTATCTGTGAGATTTGAACAAGATGTTTCCACTTGGGTCCCGCAAATATGATTGATGGTATTTTGTTGTACAGCAGTGACGATAGAGGAAAAGATCTTACTTCTTCTGGTGTCCTATTCATTATACATTTGCACTTCTGTACTTTTTGACTATGTGCATTGTTCTTGAACTGTTTTTCTGTCTCTTTGCTGGAATCTCTTGCAGCCATTGCTGTTCTCAAGGAAAAGGAACCTGGGTCTTTCATTGTTCGAGACAGTCATTCTTTCCGAGGAGCCTATGGGCTAGCTATGAAAGTTGCCACACCACCTCCTTCTGTGCTGCAGTTAAAGAAAGGTAATTCTGTATGTTATTAAACAAGCTATACATAGTAGGTAGTCCTTATTGCTGGGTAATAAAATGATGGAATTTTCCCCTCTTCTTGTAAGTGCAACTTGAATTGCAGACTACATTTGATGCGTTGTTAAGTGAGACTGGAGATGATGCCTGTTGTACTGTATGGTTTCACCATGACTTGTAAATGTATGTGTGTTGTGGCTGTGCATGTGTTGTACCTCATCAACCTAATAGAAAATCAGTGTCATCTCAGCAATTGGTCTTCCCTAGCAGTCAGAAGTCTGCATTTGATTCACAGACTACAATGTAAAGTTTTCTCTCAGCTGGAGGGCTGAATATTTTTGATGCCAAAGTTTTGTTTTGACACAGTTCTACTTCAGATATTAATCTGAAGAGATTTCCTAAGGATAATTGTTTAAAAGAAGTGGTGATTTGTATACTTACTCTGTCAGCTCCAGTGCTTCCATATATAACTTGTGCCTGTTGGTTGTGAAACATAAAATGAGAAGAACATGCAGAAATCAGTAATTGGTATGTGGAAACTCAGCAGCCAATATCTGTAGTGTTCTTGGTTCCATTTGTACTACTGCAAGGTTAGTGGAGTGGTTTTTATTGCTGCTGTTTTTCTTTTACAAAGCTTATTATGTTTCATTAGTACATAATGACTGGTTAGGTAAGCAACTAAGATTACAGGAAAGCATTTATTCTTAGTGTTGTTTTTATGAAAGTATGATTTTGGCTGTTTTGGTTTGGTTTTTTGTTTTGCTGTTGGTTTGGATTTGCTTACTCTGGGGCAAGGTTAGCAGTTCACCTCTATTACAGTAACACTTTGAAATTCTGTTTTAATCTGGTATCTTGAAACAATTTTTAATAACAACTTGCCATGTAGTCCTTTTTGTTGCCAATAAACATCAGCAGAACCACTTCAATGACTTACTTAATGAACACAGCATAGATGTACTGGAGTAGTGATAGCAACAAGTAGGAGGCAAATTGAAAGTGGCTTGTAGGTGTTTTTAGTAATATTTTTTTATAATCATTGGTGAAGTCCAGGAAGACATGAAAGTTCAAACTCTGCCAGCCTTTAAGAGACAGTTTATGTTAGAACAGCGACAGGCAAATAGTAGTAAGACTGTAGCATTCTTCCACTTCTCACTTCATGATACTTAGCTTTTTTCGTTTCCACTGTTTAATCCCAGAAGGCACAGATTGGTTCAGTTTCCTGTAGGGTTTCTTTTTCCAGGCTTCCCTTTCGCACATACCTTGTAGTCATTTATTTTTAGTTTTGTGAGCACGTAACAACAAACACTAAGCTGTTTGAAAAAGTGCTAAGTGTAATACTTGCTTGCACAGAGGTTTCTGCTGTCCATGTTAATGCGTTCATCTGTATTAGCCTGGAAGTCAACTCTTGAAGTGTTTCCTGATAGATCAAAGGAGCACATGTGTTTGTAGGTTTTTCGTTAAGGTTTGAATGGTTTGATAGCTTTGTCCTGTTGGTATGAAATAACCTTTTAATTATTTGGAGAAGGATTTGGTTTGTAGTCAGGTATGACGTACTGTGAATCCATCTTTCAAGAAATATTTAAGTTGTCTTAATTATATATCTGCATATGTATGTATATACTTAAAAGAATGCTAAATCTCAAGGGAATTTTTATATGTCTCCTGGACTTTGAATCTCCTCTTTACATCCAACTCAGCAATTTCGGTTTGTCTTAGAATCCTGAGATAAAAACTGTCTTAAAATCTAGTGAAACCTTAGTGTTTCATGTAATTATTTGTTTTCAGGAGCAGAGACATAGCATAAAGCTGCAAACATTTGGAAACTTTAAAATTTACTGAGAGAAATGCCGTCATTACCTTTGTGTAGCTGAATCTACTCCTCTTTTAATCTGGAGAACTCCTGTGAACAGAAATGTCACTGGAAATTGGAATATTTTTTCATACTTCTACTTTCTTGTCACTTTGGATACAAGTTCTTTTAATGGGCAAGTGCATCAAAATTTCTAACCATTCATTTTCCAAATTTCTTTTCCTGTCTGTAGCTGGGACCATACTTGGACATTTTTGGACACCAGTGTATATTTGCATGTCAGACACTTAAGAATATAAACCCATTTCCTCTGGCTGTGTAAAGTGAGCTGTTTGCTTATTTGTTTTTTGCAAAATGGCCTTTTAAATACATCTCATAACTTGCAGAGTAGGTCTAATTGTATTCTTTGCATTCTGCATATAAAACATTTGGTGGTAATGTGGCAAAACTGCTTCATAAAGACCTAGTTTGTAAGACTTGTCTGCTAATTGCTTATTTTTGTGAGCTTTCTTTTTCAACACAGTTGGAGATTTGTCAAATGAACTTGTAAGGCATTTTCTGATTGAATGTACTCAGAAGGGGGTACGCTTGAAAGGATGCTCGAATGAACCGTATTTTGGTAAGTACTGTGCATCACAGGGACAGAGAAAATGGAAGCAGTTGGTATTTGCCAGTGCTGACTTGGATGGAATACAAATGAGAGACTGCTTTGTTTGAATCCTGATGACTTCTGTAGGAACCCATTCCAGGGTTCCAGGAGCCTTGTACACATTTACCTTAAGCAGGTATGCAGGGCACTCTAGCACAGATGTACAGGACCAAGCTTCAAACAATTAAGCTTGTCTACTAATACCAGTGTTGCTGCAGAAAGCTGAACTGGATCACTCTTAGAATCCTAATTGATTTGGGACCTTTTGTCCTGTGTTATATTTATGCTGCATATAAGGTGGCTAAAAATTACACCAGAGTGAGACATTCGCAAAGTACATTATGCTTTGTAAGCCTACCTAATATAATATGATGGAAGTGCAATACCTGTAATGGCAAACAGCCAAAGACCTACCTAGCTGTTCGCTCATTTGCTTTCCACTGATTTGCAGTAGGAGGGGAAAATAGGATGAGAACGCTTATGAGCTGAGATGAAAACAGGGAGATGCTAACCAGTTACAGGGCAAAAGAAACTCGGGGAAAACTGTTTCAATATTTTTCCAATTAAAATCAATATTCAGGTAGTGAGATGTTGAGGGATACATTCAGTGCAGGTATCTGGGTTTGCAAGCTGGAAGTGCAAACTGCAGATTGATCTATGGGTGTCCCAGGCAAGAGGCTATGACCTGCTGACCCTTTGCATAACAAAGGACCCGGGGACCCGTGTGGCCAGGTGACCAGACACTCAAGAGACGCAGCAGCAGCCAACAGCCCCCAGACTTTCCTGCCCTTAGACTGTAAGGGTATCCCTCCTCAGAGGCACCCAGTTTGTGCTGTTATTTTGCTTTTAAGTTGTTGCATCAAAATTCAATTATTTTAAGGATCTGGACATCTGAGACTGCTAAGGGAAACCTGGGGTTGAGCTAGTGAGGAAACGTCTGACTGTAAGTGTGGGATATGTAGCTGTGAAGGGGCTTTGAGTACCAGCTCAGGTGATGCAAGAGTGACTGCCAGAGTGGCTCCTGGATGGTCAGACAGGGAAGTTTCCTTAACATGAGAAACAAAGTATTAAATAACACTTTTTCTTCCCCTTTTCCAAGCTCGATTTCACTGCTTCCTTCCTGACTCCTCACATATGGTCATTACAGAACAGTTCCTCTGCTGCTTCATCCCTCTCCCTGTTTTTCCTTCCTGGGATGTGGGCTTTCCCCATAGGCTGCCATCCTGTGGGGAAAAAAATCTGTTTCAGCATGTGCTCTCTGTCAACCACAGAAAAAGTCTCATCTATTCCCTTGCGAGGTCCTCCAGAGGGTGGGGATGGAAACTTGGATACCCAGAGCATCTCCTTCTCCTCCTCTGTCCATGGCATTCCCTCTGCTGTGTCTCACCAAACCTTTTTTCTATAGGTGCCCTGCAGTGGGTCTGCTGGAACGGGTTGTGTTTGGCATGAAAAGCCCCTGGACTCTACCCAGAGGTCATCCTGCCGCCCTCCCGCCCTCTGTTACAGGCCTTGTCACATACATCAAATACACCTGTGAAAGGGTCATCTACCATAAAATTAACAGATGTAAAATGAAAGTCGTATTTAAAATAAAGGTGGATTGAAGTTTATCAGTGTTTGGCATGAGACGTATCTTAAATTAGAATTTTTAGTCCGTTCCTACCTCAATCTTGAAGTACCTGTTTAGGCACTTATGCAACCCTACTAGTCATTTACTTTGAACATCTCCTAGTCTTTCAATGTGTACAGCCTGTGCTGGTTTGAAAATAAACCACAGTGAGAGGTGAACCCCACACAAATACCTTGAGAGCAGGTCAGAGTTACAATTTAATAAAAAAGATTACAGTAAATGCAACGATACAGAAAAACTGGCTTAAACCCACAAAGTCAAGAGTACAGCCTTGCACCTTGTTGGTCTGGGTGATGGTTGCAGTCTGATTAAGCAGTGGTGATGATTGCAGTCTTGTAGAAAGTGGTGGTCCTGTGGAATTCTGGTCTTCCTCTGGGTCTGTTGAGCAATGGTAGTGCTGTCCCAAGTCCCCAAAACCCCAGATTATATACAGTCAGGTTCAGGTGGTACCTCCCTCAGGATGGGGAGTTTCACAATGGAATGATGTAATACTCTTGAGTCATTGCAGTTGTCCATTCTTGCTAGGGCCATTGAGTCCAGGGTGGCCTCCAAGCAGAGATGACCCGCTCAGGATGGGTGTAGTTACCATGGCCGAGTTAATTGTGAAGACCAGGAAACATTGCCTTGCAGGGTTTGCCTGTTTTCCCTTATCTAACACCCAGCTTGCAGTCTGAGGGGTTGGGTGTGCACTGGGCAGCTGTTGCAAATGACCCACCATTAACAGTTCATCAAGAATTATGTAGATGGAAATAGAATACATAACTTGGTTACACCCCACATTGTAACCCAGGACACAGCCTCAAAACTGCTTTACAAAGTAGTTGAACAGGCACTGTTGCACATGTTTATGGGTAAGACAGTGAAAGACTAACAGTATCAATCAGTTTTTGCATTTCTGTAAGACACTTGTAGAATTGGGTCATCTTTCCATTTCAAAGAAATTTTTGATGGACTGTAAAAATGAGGTTTGTTATGGTTGAACTGAGATTTTTCTCCAGCACATGGTTAGAACATTTGCTGCTTGTTAGTAAATGGGATCGAAGGATGGCTTTTTGTACAGATTGATGAATACTATGCCTTCCTCTCACTCCTTATAGTCTCACATGCTAATATCAAAGATAACTAATGTTGAATTACTTCAGTTAAGCCAAGACCAAATTGCAAGAGTGACTTTGAATAGAAAAGAAGAATCATTTAATAGAGAATGCTACATACATCATTGCTGCATTGAATGGAAGAGGTTTTACCTGGACCATCTTTTATACTTTTAGAAGTACAAAATAGAGATGCATGTAGACAGAACACTAGCTGATGAAGACTAGGTGGCTAAGAGGTAGAACTTGCTCTTTTTTACCTCATCATATAGCACAAGCGACCTCTTGTGCTCTTACCACCTTTCTAAGATTTTACTACATTTGATGTAGCAGAAGTTAAGAGCGTTGGAAAGAATTTACTGACTTCTATATGCTATTGATTTTGTCATTTTTGTGCTTTCTCCATTTGAAGCACAGACATTTAGGTTAGGATCTAAGCAGTGTATTTAAGAGGGAAAGGAAGCATATGATTGTGATTAATGAGTTCAAGATGATCTTGGCTTAGGTCCCAAGAGATTTTTAAAGGGAAGCAGAAGGGGCCCTTACTCTAACTTGAGAGCAAACATAACTTATGCGTTCTTGTTGTCCATGAAGTTAACTGTGCATGTCTTGTTACTTTTCTGACCACAGGGAGTTTAACAGCTCTGGTGTACCAGCATTCCATCACTCCACTGGCATTGCCCTGCAAGCTCCTCATCCCAGACAGAGGTATGCTTGTTGAAGTACAGAAGAGATACTCCCAGCCAAGTTTTGCTTCAAAGTGTCAGTGTCTGAAGACAGGTGAATGTGTCACAAGTTGAGATCTAAGCAAAAATGCACCAAGGAGGAAGCTGTGTTGTGAAAGATATTCTTCAGTATTGGTGATGACCGTTATCCAAAGTGTGGTTCTGAGCGTGCTGGTACCGTGATATTCCAGTCATAAACATATACGCATCATGGAAATACATGCAGTAATTTACCATGTAGGAAGACAAATGTACTTCTCAGACGTGACATTATGCCAGTGTATGGTTAGGTTTAACCACTCATTCAGGTCTGGATAGCAAAAGGACAAGTAGATAGAGAGCAGATAGTGCCCTGAGTGCAGCACTGGCAGGAAGAATGTAGCAACTTGCACAGGTTCAAATTTGTTTAAGTAAATTATCAGAAAGTCTTATGTTGCTTCATGGGATTATGATTCTAATTTTGCTTATACTGATTTCATAAACCACTCTAAGACAAAAACAAAATGCTCATGCTTGTCCAGTAATTAAGTTGCCTGATATTCTCCCACATTAAGTTAACCCCAGACACATTATTGCAATATTAAATGTTCTTGTGGTTTTTGAATGACCCCTTTAAACTTTTGTTACAAATGGTATGTTAATGTACAAAAATAGCATTTGATTTATGTGAATACATTAATGAAACTATTTTAGCACAAAAATATGCTGTGGTAGATGTGACAAAAGATCTCATGCATCTATATGGCAAAGCAGTATGGAGGTGGGCTTGTTCTCTTTATCCCCCTCACTGAAGATGGAAAACTTACTCTGTTCCTCCAGAGGTGCAGGACTAAAGCATTTGCCTTGTCTTGAATAAACATACCACAGTGAAATTTTATTTTGGATTTATTAATCTGATTTGATCATGCATTTTAAGATGATCTTCTGTGGTTAATGACAGGATACAGTGCCTGAAGTATTTAAAATGTTTATATAACTGTAATTCTAGACATGTGAATAGTGTCAAAAACTGTATTATGGCTCTCTTCCTCATTTGATTATACTCAAAGACAGCATACCTCATGCTAAATGCAGCAGTAAGTGAGACCTTTTTACATGCATTTATATACCTGAAATAACATGCTGGGGGACAGTTTTCTTACTACTTTTAACAAACAATTGGGCGGGAAACGTTCTACTGCTGTCTTAATGGTTTAGATGGGTTTTTTCAGCTTAAGAAGAAAATTATGTTGCCATCCTCTGAATCAAAATCATGGCAACACAAAGTCTTTCTGTATAAATCAGTGTAAGTTATAAAAATCAAATGAGATCATTAAAATCACACTATTTAAATTTTTTTCAGGTTGTAGTGAGGGAATATAGCTATAAGTATTGTCTTAATGTGTCATCATGTGAGTCCCTGCAGCATATGCCTATGTTATGTCTTTTATTGTCAGGAAATAAAGGTTAAGCATCCTGCTTGTGGTGCTTGAGGCAAAAAAACCTGATGCAGCACAAAGCCTACATAAATGATTATAATTGCAAATAAAAGGTTGTTTCATGTTTCTGGCCAAGATTTGTCCAGTAGATGAGATCACAGTTACAAATGCTAAGCTCATACTTGACTGTGGACTTTGATTTGTTGATTCAAGTCCATACAAGACATGGACAGTGTTTTCTGTTTGCAGATCCCTTGGAGGAGATAGCAGAAACTTCTCCACAAACTGCTGCAAACTCAGCTGCGGAGCTTCTCAAACAGGGTGCAGGTCTGTTAAACTTTTAACCTTGTATTTGACTGTTACCAAAGTTTGCATTTTACAGGTTGGGAGAAGCTGAAGCTTAGACTGGATTGAAGGATATGTAAAGGTAGCAGTTAAATTTAGAGCACTGGGTAGGAAGTGTAAAGGGCACTGTGAGGATATGTACCATGTTCTTTCTGTTTTCTGCAACCAGTTCCTAAGTTCTACAACCCTGTATTTGGTTTCCAGTCATGTGTCTTATGAGAATATGAGGTATACATAGGTTTCTTCAAGCGTGGCAATTTTTAAGCAGGATATTGCTTTCATAACTGATAAACTTTGAGAGGATATTTTCAACCGGTGGTTGCAAAGGTTCAAGAACTATATGTGAGGTCTGCAAAAGCCACCTAAGGAATGTGTTCAGTTAGGGTTAAGTTCTCATCATAGGGATTAACAATACCACTGCAAAATGCTTACTGTTGCATCAATCTGAAAAAAAGAACAATTCCCTGTACTTCACTTGGTGCTGCATGTTACTAGGAAATGTCATGTGTCTTTTCCATTGGATGTTTCTATGGATTCTTGTGTGTAATGCAGCACCATTTCTGGCAAGTTGACTTGTGTTACCACAAGCTTATTTGATGTGACAGAAGAATCATGACCAGAGTACCTCCAAATGATATGATGCTATGCATTGTTACCATCTGTATGGCTCTCAAACGTGGGGTGTTGGCAACAGCTGTGTAGAGGTGTGTTCTGCTTCTTATTTGCTTTGTTAGTGTGCAGCTGATCCAGAGAGCTAGTTAAACAGCCTCTCTGAAAAAGTGTGGTGGCATCCTAACTCACTGTATTGGACAATGCTGTGAGTATTCCTGCATAATCTTAAGGTTGTCCTTAGAAGAAATGCAGCCACTGTGTTACTCTGCTGTACAGTGGGCATGTCCAGGGGAACCTGCCCATGCTCTCCCATGGTCCTTGGTTTTCAGGTTGCTATGAATTCTCCCCAGAAGTCACCCAATTAGTGCCGTTAGAGCACAGGAATACACTACCTTTGCCGCTTTCTTTCGAGTTTAGCCTACCACTGGATCCACAAGTGAGTGTTGTGGCGAAGCATGCCTTTCTAAGAATGCTGCCTCATTGCCCTCATGCATTTTAGAGCACTTCTGAAGGGGCAGTTGTCTGGCCAGCTCTGGAGAGGGTGTTGCTCCTTGCTTGTGCAGCAGTCTGCTTCAACTTTAAATGTGAAGCACCATTTTGAGTGCTCTAATTGAGCGCTCTAATTGAGCAGGCATGTGTGGCTGAGGCAATGGCAAACCTTTGGGAGGCTGTGCTGCGAGTGAGCATGTGCTGGCTCACTGGTTGGTGTTTGTTGTGGCCAACAGGGAAAAAAACGAGAATAACTTTTTGTAGCACTTTACTTCTAGAAAAGCCATCAAAAGGGGCATGTGTTGTCTTTCAAGAAATGTTGGTTTCTCCTTGCTCGGACAATGCTTTTCATAAAAAAAGAAGTAGTTCTTCAGCTGGGGCAGTAGTCAGATAACTCTACATGAGATCTGTCATATCATGGATCATTAGGGTACTTAGTACTTTTGGTTTTAACCTGTTTTGTTGTTTTTGTTGTTTTTAAACAAGGATTTTAGAACCCAAATAGATAAATTAGCTATGAGAGGTTCTCAGAGGTTTTTTTTTTTTTTTTTTTTGCCTTGATACATCAGGGGTCCCTTTCCATTCACAGAAGCGTTCAAATTGTGGAGTTCAACACTGAAGTGCAGACTCAAAACATGTAAACTGAGTCCTTTCAAAGAAACTTTAAAGCAGAAACGCTTTCTCCCTGCCCTTCTTTACCCACACTTTTCTCACTGCACAAGCAAAAAATGATGTGTTTTCCTAGAAGGATTATTTTTTATAGCTGCCTGAAAAACCTAATGAGCATTTCCAGTTTCTGTCTAAGTGCTGAAGCTGACTAGAAATCCTTTGCTTCTTAGACACTGACAGTTGAAGACTAGAAACCATACAAATAAGAGGCTTTTCCCTAGTAGAATTCACCTTGCTTTATTAACTTTCCTGTTCAGCAACGAAATTTTCTGCCCAAATAAATTGCAGTTCTTAACTTCTCTTTACACTGATACAGTCAAGAAACTAAGCATTCTGAACAGAGGACATTCCCAGTCTAAAAGCAGCATTGTTAAGCTGTTGCTGGTGGCACAGACGTGCTCCAAAATGTCACCTGTGAAAGATGAGAGCAGCAACATTGCAGGGCAGCTGCACTGAACGAAAGGTCTTCCTTTTGTTCTAGGTTGGAGTATGGTTTCTCTGGGATTACTGTTATTGATACCTTGTCAGACCATGCATGATGTTCCTAAATGAGAAATCTTTCAGTGTTTCTCATTACCTTTCCTCTCCTTTTTATGCTGATATGTTTTCACTTTGCAACACTTTGGTAAAAGGTTTCATTTATTATTTTTTGTGCTACAGAAGCAATCTACTGTATTTGGTAACTGGTGTTTGAACTATTACTTTGAGGGCAATCTAGATAAAATGCTTGGAAATTTCATTTAGAAACAAAACCTGAAAACAGTCTGTTGACAGCAATGCACTGTGTGGCAGAAGAGGAAGGGACTCTGATTTGTGTGGCTATGAAAGAAGGGAAGCTTCCTGTTCTGGGAAAGACTCACAGGATAGTGAAGAGCTTTAGATCTGTACCAACCATACACAGTAATGAGGTGAGAAGAAGAGAGCTTATGGTTTGGAATGTTCATAACAGTTTTGGGTTGCTACTCGTTATCTTAAATCCCTCTGTGCATGAATCGTGATTGAGTCAAGCAAAAGTTATTGAAACTTTCACAGCAATGCACAAATACATTTTTGAAATTTTACACTTGGCAAATCAAATAAATGAAATTTCAGGATCCCTTCTTTCACTGATGGACTCCAGAGCTTGAAGTTACTGGGCTGATCATTATGCTGGAATCAAACTTAGGCTTACGCAGTTTTTAACTGTTGGTTGTTTTGAGCTAGCCAGTGTCTAGCTCTGTAATTTTATGTAAATAGTCATAGGAGAAAGCTTAAGCCAGATTACAGAATAGCCATATAGAAAGAGAAACTGTTATATTTAATTTAATCTTTGCTTTCATAGTGACGTTGGCAAGCCAAACGAAGCTGCTAAACAAATGAAATATAACCATGGTAGTTTGTATGTGTCAACTGACAGAGTTGTAAATTTTGTCCTGGATACCTACACAAATGTTTTTACCAACACAAAATCTCTTGGTACTAGTGTTTAGCTATGGATGTGCATAATCCTTCTTGCTTGTTCTTAAATTTGTTTGTAAATTTGACTTTATACCACAGTCCCATAGTAAGCATGTGAGTGATTCTGTTAATACTATATAATAATAATAATAGTTTATACTGTAGATGGCACTGTACTTTGTAGTATTTTACAGTAGTACAGAACTACTATGTAAAGTTATATAATATTAATACATATTTTCCTAGTGCTCGCTGCAGATTGATATGAAACCATGTAAAAAAAGTAACTGGTAGCCTTAGAAACCAATGATTATCTATTTTATAGAGATATTTCAGAAGTTGCTAATATCTCTAGAAGAGGAATAGTACTTTTAGAAGTAAGCGCATGCTGAAATAAAGAAAAGGCCTAAAAATATATGTAGTAATTTTCATCAGTGTGGAAATTGTTTTATTTGCCCTGAAATCATTAAATATACAGAACACTACGGAATGAATGAGAAATGAGCTTTTCAATAACCCTCAGTTCTTTTTGGTGTGAGAACGTTCTTATCGTGCCAGTCAAGTGAATTGTTTTCTTTGAATATAGTTCAAATACCATTTGAAACTGTAGAACATGTGAATGTATGCTGCAAATGTGTATTTTCTTACTGGCTGATGTATTTGAACTTTAAAGCAAAATATCCCCATTCTTTCCTCTCTGGAATACCTTTGCTCCAGTACTACCTACAAGTGTACTCTCTAGTGCTGTCTTGTATTTATTTAAATTTCAGGGTATCTATGGGTAATAGATAAATATAGTCATTGGCTTTGATATAAAGGTATTAAAACCAAAGGGAGAGCAAAAGGCCTGTGACCTCTCAAAGTCTTACCTCTCTTCCATTACAGCTTGTAACGTTTGGTACCTGAATTCAGTGGAGATGGAGTCCCTCACAGGCTACCAGGCAGTACAGAAAGCCTTGAGCATGACCCTGATGCAAGATCCTTCTCCTGTCTCAACCGTTGTCCATTTCAAGGTGTCTGCTCAGGGAATCACACTGACGGATAATCAAAGAAAGTAAGCAAAAGAAGGATGGGACGAGAATATCTGTCCCTGTCCCTATCAAGTGTTGGCCACTGTTGATTTGACGTTCCTAGTTACATTTTGCAATCTCTGTCTCAGAGGACACTAGGATTATAGAAATGATGGTGACTGTGTAAGATGGCTGCAGTACAGGAAAATATATCTTTTAAACTGTGGGCTTTATTTACACATGGCATATTTTAACTCTGGAAGGTCACTTTGATATGACATTTTTTATTGTTATTTCTTATAAAAAGGGAAAGTAATGGCTTTGCTAGCATTTGATATTGTGCCTGTTCAGTGAAATAATTTATCTTCATGATGTCTTTCACCAGTATCACTGAACAGAGCTGACTTAAGCAGATGATGTGTATCTCCAGGATCTGAAACAGTGTTTTGGATAGCCTATAAAAAACTATGATAAAAAGTCAATTTATACTTTGTTCTAGGTGCTAGTTAGGCTACTACAAACTCTTTCAATTACAAAAATGACAATAACAAAGGAAGGACAACAGGAATTTATTGTAGGTTAAAAAAGAAGAAGTGCCAGACTTCTTAATTCCATGGGGTTTACAATGATTTGTAGCAGATCACAGAACCTTTAATTGTAATGCCTAGGAGTGTGAATATTTTGAAACATAGTATGATCAAATTATTCACAGGTTCCACGAAGTTTTCTCTCCCACTAAAATAGTAACTAAATGGCCAGTTTTTAGAAAAAATACATTTCATGCTCCTAGTCCTTTTTCTTAGCTTGAGAGTCAGTTTTCCTTTGTTTCAAAAACTTGATGTTAGTATTTTAAATACGTATTTATTTGGTTGGAGCAGTTCAGGTGGCTTTCAAAGTCACTCAGAGAGAGCAAAGGGAATACATTGTCTTTATTAAATTAAGACTAAATAGAGTTTATTTTTCAGATTTGTTTATTGTTTAGAATTCTAAGCGTCTTAACTGTTTCTGAAATTTGTTCTATTTCTTCCTATCCAGACTCTTTTTCCGGAGACATTATTCAGTCAATACTGTTATTTTCTGTGCTTTGGATCCACAGGACAGAAAGTAAGTATGACAAGTAGTATTTTTAATATGTTATTTGTATTGTTGATCTACCAAAAAAACCCAGCAAACAAACCAAAACTAACATAGGTTTCATTTTTATTTCTCCATTCTGTGTTTTTTTACTGCTTTGTTAATGGACAAGGTGGATGAAAGATGGCCTTTCTGCAAAGTAAGTGGAGTCTCTTTTAACTGAATGTTATAGGAATATTATTAAAGTGATCAGTTTCTTGGTGTTATAAATTACTTTTGTTTGAAATGTGGAAGGGAAAGCAAGCTGTTCAGAGACTAAAGTCTCTCAGCCCTCTGTAATTAGACTTTGGTTACTTCATTTACACCTTTGCAAGTTGGGGCCTAATTATGTAATCGGTGGTGGTGGGATGTCTGGAGCCAGCGCTAGCATGGTTTGTTTAGATTGCAGGTCTGTGATTTGACTATGGTTTCAAAAGTTAGAGCTATTTGCCTCTCAGTTTTGTGTTCCACCTGTCCAGCAAGACTTAACACAAACTTTTCTCACTTAGACTGATAGCTTTAAAAAAATCCCTCCCTCGCTACATAGATGAAAACACTCTTGGTAATATTAGTGTGTGGCATAAATTCATTGTTACCTGTGGATTGCAAAGTGTTTTCTGTTGGAGGCAAACGTTGTCACCCGTTAATCCAAAGAAGTAACTTAAAACAGAGAGGCTCAGCATTTGTGTTTCTGGAAAGGAACACAAATAGATGGCTTAAATCCTTTTTCCAATATTCTGTCCACCAAGGTGTGTGGCCCTCAAAAACCTCTCTTTGGGCAGTCCCTGGCACACCACACTACGAGCCCCCCAAAGTAGGTAAGAGAACAGCAGTATTGAATCAGATTAAATACGTCCGCAGGCTCAGCAGCATGTCTCTGACAGCAAAACAGCACACGGAGTAGAAGGAAGGGGTCAGTCTCCTTTCCTGATTCTTTTCGGAGCTGGCTGGTCCATCTGGACCACTGTGTTTAGCAGTCACATGGAACCTTGTCCATCAGAACAGAGAAGTCTGCTTTGTGTGCTTGGTTTCTGCAGTATCTTTTCTGTTTTATGAAATGAGGCAATGCCTATCTGTCAGTTCTCTTGACATACTGTGATTGCTGCCCTTGCAGAGTGTTTGGGTTCATTGCCAGGAAGCAAGGCAGTGCCACAGACAACGTATGCCACCTCTTTGCAGAACATGATCCAGAACAACCTGCCAGTGCCATTGTGAACTTTGTATCAAAGGTCATGATTGGATCCCAGAAGAAGATCTGATGCCTTTCCATCCTTGATTCAGAGCTCATCGCTGACTTCACCAAAGGAAATCACTGTGAGAGGGAGAAAGGCTATTCAGTAACAATATCTGAATATTGTCATTCCCAATAAGGAAAGCAGAGGATGATCTGTGTATTGTGCTTGTGAGAGCTCAGGCTTTTATTTCAGGATGCTTCACAAATGTTTTTATATCAGAGGACAAAACAAAAGAAGCTGGGTGCCACCCAAACCCACGTAGCCGTTACCTGAATGAAGCATAAATGAAGAACGTTTCTCCTGATGGGTTTCTAATATATCTTCACATGCTGTTTCTCATAATTTATTGGAGCAGAAATACTTAATAGATTGCGCTACTTTTTTGTTCAGAAAATGTTTTGTAAAATCTCCACAAAGGCACTTGCCATGGTTGCAGCAATTGTAGTTGTAGGCCTTGCAAACATGTTTTTAGGAGAATGATCATCTGAGGAAGACTACTTGCTCTTCCTTATGTCTTTGTGATCAGTGATGAGAACTGAATGGAGAAAGGGGAAGATGTATGTGAAAAGAAGGTTTGTGCAAGTTGATTTCTGGTAAGAAAGGAGTGGCAGTGTGGAATATTCAGGAAGATTGCTCTGTATTTAGTGTTAAGAAGGCTGAGCTGTTTTGGTTTGAAAGTTTTTCAGTAGAGCAGAAGTGGCAGAACAAAAGTGTGAAAATCTGTTCTGTAGCTAGGGGTTTTTTGTATTTTTTTTTTAATACAGAGAAGTAAGCAGGGAAGATTAAGCATTTTAGTAATTACAGGATGAAAATGAGGGAAAAGCAAAGATGAAAATTGTATATTTATGCATTTTTACCTGTGAGAGATTGTGTAGTGGATCCCAGATCTTGGTGTGCCATAGAGATAATTCTTAAACTAGACCAATGTTGAGCTTTGCCTCCTTAGCACTATTTTGTGTAAGTGAATGTGTGTGTAGCCTGTGCCTTGCTGGAGACAATAGTCTGGTATTTTGTCTTTTGTCTTACAGTGACAAGGCACTTCCCATTTTCTGCCTCTGCAATACTGTTTTATTCCCCTACATAATATGTAATTATATTTATGGATTCTTTTACCCCATTATTTTGCTGGAGTTTTGAGGATTTTTTAACTTTTTTTTTTTAACCTGTAGGAACTATATTTGATTTGTTATTCCTCGAGTTAGGGAATTTGAAAGTGAATGTAATTTATCTTGTTACTCTGTCCCATTTCTTGAGAGCATTTATGTCATGATTTCTACATCCGTCACACTTGTACATATCTCTTTATCTTTCTTAACACATTGATATTTGAAATGCATAAGGAAATGCTGCTTAGCTTTACAGAAAATTGATGCAGTAGGTTACAGTGGAAACCTGCACAAGGAGAGTAAGCCACTGAGATCTACTGTGTAGCTCCCATTCACTCAAAAAGAGCAGTACTAGACCCCCTGTATGAGAACTGATGGTTATAATACAACTTTAGTGTGGCAAGTGCTGAAAAATTTCATTGCTTCTATTTCTTTCATGTGTGGCTGTCTATATTAACAACCTGAGGAATAAAATAGCATGCTGTATTTTGCATGTTGATACACGAGCCACTTTACCCACTTGTAGATTTTAATCCTTTTATCCACCAATTTGAACTACATTTGTCCTGTATAAAATAGGGAGGATTTTTAACAGCTGTCTTTGTATTTCCTGAAGTATTAGGACCATGTTAAAACCTTATTCAGTGACCATAGCTGAAGTGTTACCAAATTATTTGTGTAACTATCAATTTTGTGTAAATAACTTTATGCTTTTTAAAAGGAAGGTGATGAGGAAGAGAGAGAGGAAATTACTGAATTTTAATGTATTTGGATGAGAAAGTGGTTTATTAGTAGGAGTGGGTGTTGGGTATCTGTAGAAGGGTGGAGCAATCCAAAGTGCGGTAGCTACCATTGAAGCAACAAAGGCAAGTACTTCTGATTTGTAATATATAATTCTGTTCTTTTGGCACAGAGGTATATTACTTACTATTGTTTATGTACCATCCAAAAAAAGATTGCAGTTCTTACTTCTCAGAGCTTTACTCCTTTTATAAAATATGAGAACAAGTTTTCTTTTAAGATTCTTTTGGTGTACAAAGATTCCAGTTGCCTAATCTCATCACCCAGTGGAAGCCCAGAGAATTTCTTCAGCTGACATCTCAAGTAGACTTGAGTCTCAATTAGATGTTAATCTGGTGTGTTGTGAGCATTGAAATGCGGAGGAATTTTTTACTATATTTTTCCACTTCTGTAGATAATAAATTTTAGTGTGTTTTCCTAGACAAATGTGTTGGCCTTTGGGCTGAAAATAAAATGTCTTTTTTTTCCTGTGTATTGTCATTTCCATTTAGGACCTTATTTTTTATTCCTTGTGCTTTCTCAAGGTCTGCTGAAATCAAAAGCATGAGGGATTGCATGCTGACACTCCTGGTGATATTTTCTGGGAGTTTAGCTCTACTTGCTAAGTGGGAAAAAAGAAGTTACCCTGTTTCTAAGGGAGATTTTCTATTTTGCATTCCTTTGGATGGTATATTGCCACGGGCATTTGCTTTTTAATGAATTAAAAATGCACAAAGCAAGATAGTTCAGTATGTACCATTATGTAGTCTGTGTAGAAAAATATTAATGAAACTTATATGTTCATGGCAAATACAAGACTAATCTTTATATAGCACTTTCTTTCAAGATTTCTGGTAGATGTGTATATGCAGTTTCATAACTAATGGCAGCAAATTGACACATATATTTAGCCAGACTCCTATTAATGTGGTTAGTAAATATACTATTATAATCATACAGTGTTGAACTACAAAAATGATAAAAGCCATGTTTTTAATTAAATGGTTTCACTGTATCCAATATTTAATGTTTCTTTCTTGATTTTTCTTACTAGTGAAAATTTCCACTTTTTTCTTGAAACTGTAAAGAAGCATCTAAAGGTCTTCAGTCTATAAATTCTTTGTATAGTCATTTTCTCTGCTCTTCAGATACCACCTCTTTCAAATTATGATAAAACTACAAATGTGAAAATCCACCACACAATTGTCACAGGGCAGTCTGTTCTGAATGAAAGTTACCATCTGGCATTTGAAATCAGCTAATAAGCAAAGCCTTCTTCATGAATTAAGAATAATTTGGGTGCTGGGGTTCAGTTTTAAGAAACATTTGAGATTTCTTTCAAGGACTTCACAGGAGCCTGTGTTAGTGGTTCAAGTCATTTAAAGCATATGATTTTCCTAGTTAATTTGTGGTTATAATGGTATAAAAGTATCTATTGCCTGCATTGCATAATTCAGTGTAAGAAAGAGGAATATGGTATCTTCTTCTGAGATATTGTACCCATCTAACTGTGCCTCCACAGCGCTTACAGGAAAACCTTTCAAGCTTTTTAAGGAAAACCTTCCAGAGGGCATGAGAAATTTAACCCCTGGCTGAAATAGGTACAAAATCAGTGCGTCAGACACACAGTGAAGGTTGAGTTATATACATGCTTTATCAGGATTATTTCCAAGACTGATAAACTCTGGTGTGTCATGCAGATGCCTTTTTTATGAGGCATACGCTGGCAGGAATTTTTCATTCATTATGCTTGACTGTCATTCATCACTACAGGCCATTGTGAGGTTTATGCGTGTGTGTAAAGTGACAGTTATTCATGAAAAGTATTCATCTTTTATTAGAATGAGTTATAATGTGAAACAGATGACAAGGATGCAATAGTAAAATGGATCTTCTGTGTCAAGAGTCCAGTCTCTCCTGTTAAACCCTTGTCCTTGAACCTGGATTCCATTGTGTACATGGGCTGCTTTTGGGTACATTTCAAGGCTGCTCTGGAGTCTCTTTGCTCCAGTGGAAGAAAATCTGCTTTCAGTATTCATCCTAGAGATATTCACAACTAGTTTATATGCAGTATTTATATGCCAGTATTCTCTTAGTATGAATAACTGTTCTCTCTTTGAGATATTCATAGCAAGAGATCTGCTCCCCCTTGTGTCCCTCAGTCTTCTTTTGGCAAGGCTAAACAAGTCAGCTCTTGGCCTTTATGTGTTTTTGTCTTTGAAAGGCTGTTTTTTGTCAGTTACATAATTTCTTTGGAGAGACCTTTAAGTATACAGCCAGACTCTTTAAAAAGGGGGCAGAAGCTGCTGCCTTGTAATTTTTAAAACATTTATATTAGAAAACCTTGGAACAAGAAAACTTGGCTCACCAGATAGGCAGAGTAAATCCCTCATCTGCTTCTGCTGTTGATACCTAGCATCAAGTAGTGTAAACTGTATCAGGCAGTGTGGACAAAGGAAATTACAAGGGCAAATAGCTAAAGAAGTTCTTAAAAACCAAAGTCAGAAACAGGAAGCTTTCAGGAGACTTAGCAGATCTGGCAAACTACCAAGAGGGCAAAGGGGAGCCTTTTAGAGTATTAAAGGATCTTGCTGAATAACTGAGAAGGGATTTGCATTACGTGTCACTACAAGGGATATCAAACTGGAACTGTTCCCTTCCTTTGAAGACATTTAGTGTCTCATAAAGTACAAGTGTTTGAACCAATGTTAATGTTTTAATATTTGCAGAATCACAGGGTGGTTGAGGGTGGAAGGGAGCTAAGGAAATCATCTAGTCCAACACTGTTTTTAAAGAGGGACCTCTAGAACCATATGCCCAAACAGCTTGAATTCACCAGGGGTAGAACTTCCACAGTCTCCTTGGTCAATCTCTGGTAGTTTTTAGTCACCCTCACTGTGTTTCCTGATATTCAGAGGTAACCTCCTGAGTTTCAGTTTGTGAAAATCACCTCTTGTCCTGTTATGGGGCACCACTGGAAAGAGCCTGGCACGCTCCTTGTATTTATACACATTGATGAGCTCCCCCTGAGCCTTCTTTGCCAGGCTGCACAGCTTCCTCAGCCTTAGTTTTGTGTCATTGACAAACTCACTGAGGATACACTCTGCCTGATCATCCACCCAGATCATCGATTACCATGTTATAAAGGACTGGACCCAATATGGAGCCCTGGGGTAGACCACTAGTTGCTGGCCTCCAGCTAAACCTTGCACTGCTCATCAGCACTGTCAATGCCCACCTACGCAGGCAGTTTTCAATCCACTTAATTGTCTGCTCATCTAGCCCCTACATCAACAGCTTGTCTATGAGAGTGTTATCCAAGACAGCATCAAAGGCCATACTGAAGTCCAGGAAGAAAATGTCTACCACTTTCCCTTGAGCCAAGACAGTCATTTCATCACAGAAGGTTGATCAACGATGACTTCCCCTTAATGAAGCCATGCTGACTCCATGGAAGTGGTCTGAGGGCTGAAGCACCTCCCCTATGAAGATAGGCTGAGGGAGTTTGGATTGTTTAGCCTAATGAAATGAAGGCTCCAGGGAGACCACAGCCTTCCAGTACTTAAGGCCTGCAGCAAAGATGAGGAGGGACTCTTTATCAGGCAGTGTAGTGATAGATGATGGGTAGAGGAGTAATGGTTTTAAACAGAAAGAGGGTAAGTTTAGAAGAGGAAGTCTGTAAGTTAGAGGGTGGTGAGGCACTGGAACAGGTTGCGCAGAGAGCTGTGGACGCCCCATCCTTGGAAATGTTCAAGGCCAGGTTGGATTGGGCTTTGAGCAACCTTATCTGGTGGAAGGTCTTCCTGCCCTTGCAAAGATCTTTAAGATCGTTTCCAACACAAACCATTCTATGATCTATGATTCTGTGACCTACAAACAGCTGGTGCTTTGCCTTGTGAAGATTTCTTCTCTAGGTACACAAGTTTGGCAGTGTTTTATGGCAGGTGTTCAAGGTTGCAACTAACCACTGGTCCCTTTCCAATAAGATAAGAAGTGTTTACGAATGGATTCACCTGAAATTTCTGCATGACCTTTTAAAAAATTAAGTCTTTAAAATCATTAAAGTACATTTTCATAATTGTAAAACTCTTCTAATGTCTTTGGTAGATTTATTTGAAGAGTTATTTAAAAAGCAGAATTAGCTTTTTATGTAACAATGACTTATTTTCTGTTACATACTGTCCTCAAATTTTGTTTTAAATATCTACAACTGTTCATATCCAGTCTTACTAAATCTGACTTTTGGATTTTTCGCTGTTGCCACCTGTATTGTATATGTCATGATTTTTGTGTAAAGCCAATGGCAGGTATGAAAGAAAATACAGAAAAACGAGCTTGGATGAAATGCTCTATGGATGGGTAATCAAATTGGCCCAGGAGACCTGCATGCTTATGTTTACTGCAGTAGAATAATCCAGCTTTAAAAACAAACAGTACTATGTTGACTGAAATACTAGTTTCAAGCCTTTCTATTTGCAAGCTAATGTGAAACTCTCATTGAAGCACATGGTAACTGTTTATACCTAGGATATGTGAGTGATGAGAGGAGGCTCTCAGACTTCAGCAGGAAGCTTCACAGCACACAAATTTCTCCCTGCATATGAAAATAGTTAAGATACATTCATGTAACTTAGTGCTACAGCAAACTTGGAGTCATCTTCTCATGTGTAAGCATGTTTTGCTCCAACTGACAAAAAGACAAAAATCCCTGAAAGTAACTGCAAGATGGTAATTTCCTTGTTGGAGCACTCAAACAACTTCTGACCACTTCAGTCTCTTTCCAGAACAAGTACCAGGTATCAGGTATTTGAAATAGCACTTAGAAATCTGCTAAGGATTTTTATGAGGAACTCTGTCTTAACATGTGTCAGTATGTTTTGTCACAAGGCAATTATGAAAAAAATCCCTAAAGGTGGTATTGATCACGTAGTGACAAAACTACAGTATATGGTATATACATGTGCTGAAACCTGTATATGAATTTGTTTCTGTCAAATATATATTTGATCTCACATCATTTGGAGAACATCCAGATTTGATATTTTTTCTGTATTACTTCTTACATGGGACCCATTCATACCCGTTTCTCAGAAAAAATGGAACAAATACGGTTTGATTCTCTTCAATGGTAATATTTAGTCACCTTTCACTATAACTTGGGACTTTTGTGCCTCATTTTGTTAGAATAACTCAGAATGTTGAATAGCTCAGAATTTTGCTTGCTCCTACCTCTGATACATTTGTTAGGTGCGGAATATTTTCATGCCTTAGTCCAGTTCACTGAGTGACATGCAGTCTGAGTATACACTGTGTGCACTGTCACACAAAGGCTTTTTTAAAGTACTGTGTTCACAGTAAGGCTATCTAAGTGTGTCTGTGCTTTCAGACTCAAGCAAGATGTTGCTGAGATATAATAGGTAAGATTTTTAGAAAGCACTGGAAAGATTAAAAAAGTCCTGTATGAGTTTGAAGTCATGGAATCACTGTAAAAGTGAAGCAATGTAAAATGTCTCACAAGACTTGATTCGATGATTTTTATTTTTGTTTAGGGGAGGTGATGAATCATTTATAAAATGGTAGATGCTTGCGAGGAAAAATCCAGTCTCAAGTTCTTGTCTTTAAACTAGAAAAGTAGTTGTTGGCAAATGCCTGTGAACATTAATACTGTGGTAAATTTGTGAATTGTGATTTCTGAGGTGGGTAAAGTTGTAGGGGTGTGCATCAAGAAAATCATGACTTTGACCCATTCCTTCTATATTTAATTGCAGTAGCTGACGTTGACTTAGTATCTCTGGACTTGTCTGTATCTCTGTTTGTATGTGTTTGGGACATTCCAGAGCTGTTTTTTTGAGGTCTTTGTGTCCTTAAAACTGTGTGCTCTTAAAGCCGTGTAGAATCTTGCCCACTATCCACAAGGTCCTTTTGGCTGTACTGAGAAAGGAAGAGCAACATGCCTTAGAGAGGAAGCTTAGCAGTACGGTATGCTATGAAAAAAAGTATGAACTTGAGCCTTGAAAAAAAAGGAGGCTGCAGAACTAGATATAGGGGTTTTGGAAAGTGGGATATTGTGAACAGGAAGAGTAAGTGTGAATTTAATTAATTTTTTTTTAAAATACCACCAATATTACTCATTTCTACTCTAGTAAAAGTATAGGTGGTTGAGAGTTGCATTTGCCTTACATTTAGGTTTATATAAGGGCAGTAATATAGGAAAAAATTGAAAAGTGGAAGATCTAGACAAAACCAGGCCATTAAGGAAAATGTAAAATACTTTCACTGTTAAAAAAAAATGCTGACCTTGAGAAATGAAAAATTGCAAAGAATACTCAAGAAATCAGGAAGATGTCACAAAGATTGCTTTGTGGTTTTGGGGGTTCTTGGGTGCTAGACCTTCAGGAGTTATTCAGGGTTAGAAGCATGCTTATTTTTAAAACTTACAGCTCAGCTTCTCGTGTAATTAGCCATTTCTGAGACCTTTATGAGAACACAAGGAAAAGTGCAGTGAAAAAAACTCAATAGAAATGCTGATTTTTTTTTTTCCTTTTTATCTCCTCCTGATCTGACCTCTTGCCAGCTGATGGAATGATGTAGACATAAAGCTGTAGTGATGCAGCTCACAGTAGCACAGCCTCACAGAGGAGGTTTCCTGAGCATCTCTTTAGGAGCTGTCACACTGTTTTTCTACTTCTTGGTTTGTACCTATTTGCGACGCACACCAGAGCAGCACAATGGGTGGCAGCAGGTGCAGGAGAAGGGACACACGTAGAGAAGGCAGAGCTTGTGTGAATGGAAGTTGTTCTTCCCCAGCTGACCTTGGACCCACTGACAATGGCAATGCAAGCAGTGACAACCCCACACAGCCACTCTTTCACTCTCCTGCAGTGGGATGGGGGAGAGATTTGGAAGAGTGAAAGTGGGAAAACTCATGGGTTGAGTTGATAAAGACAGCTTAGTAGGTAAAGCAATAGCTGCATGAACAAGCAAAGCTAAACAAAGAATTCATTTCAGTATTTCACACGGTAAGGCTGTTCTTCGGACAAGTTGTCCAATTATGGGATGAGTGGGTTCATGGTGTGCTGGGTGAAGAACTGGCTGAAGGGCAGAACTTGAGGGTTGCGGTGAACAGGGCCACATCTGGCTGGTGACAGGTCACCAGTGGTGTTCCTCAGGGATCAATCCTAGGGCCAGTTCTGTTCAATATATTTCTCAGTGATCTGGATGCAGGCTTGAATGCACCATTAGCAAGTTCACTGATGATTCCAAACTGGGAGGTGCTGCTGACTCTCCTGAGGGACAAGATGGCTTGCAGAGGGATCTGGGTAGCTTGGACCATTGGGCAGTGATTAAAGGGATTAAATTTAACAAGTCCAAATGCACCTAGGTTGGAGTAGCACTTGACACAAGTCTAAATTGGGTGAGGAGGGGCTGGAGAGCATCCCTGCAGGAAGGGGTCTAGGAGCGCTGATTGGCAGCCAGCTCAATATCATACAGCAGTGTGAGCCTGGGCAGCCCAGAGGGCAGACCATGTCCTGGCATGCATCAAACACAGTCAGTCCAAAGACGTGATTATCCTGCTGTATTCACTGTTGGCATGGCCTCACAACTGAGTATTTGTGTGAGACCCACCATGTAAAAAGGATGTGAAGGTTCTTGAATGGATCCAGCGGAGGGCAACAAAGCTGGGGAAGGGACTGGCAGGTATTTTCTCTGAGGAGCAGCTAAGGACACTGGGCTTATGTAGTTCAGAGAGAAGGAAGCTCAGGGGTGACTACACTGCTCTCTACAGCTTTCTGAGGAGTAGTGGAGACGCAGGTGCTGATCTCTTCTCGCTGGTAGACAGTGCCAAGACTGGAAATGGCTGAAAGCCATTAGTTAGTTAGTGAGGTTTAGATTTGACATGAGGAAACATTTCTTTACCAAGACCAAACCCTGGAACAGGCTTCCTGGAGAGCTAGTCATGCCTGACCTTGCCTTTCAGCATTTAAGAGTCATTTGGACACGGCCCTTGATAACATGCTTTGACCTTTGGTCAGCCCTGAAGTGGTCAGGCAGTTGGACTGGATGATCAGTGTGAGTCCCTTCCAACTGAAATAGTCTATTCTATTCCCATATGTCCATGAAATAGGCAAATAAGAAACTGGAACATGATCAAATTTCACCTTAGCAGGATTAAATATTGTCTTATTGTTCCTCATAACAATTGTGACTAGAAGTTGAAGTGTTTTGATGACCTCACAGTTCATTTTTGTACACATTTTTGATGAAGAAGTAAAATGTTCTCATTTCAGAGCATATGAGAATCGTAGATAATAAGCAAACTTAATTGTTTTGCTGGATCAGTTTCTGTATCTGTATTAGATAAGACTGAAAGAATCATCTGACTTTTACAATGAGTAAGAATTGTCAGTGGCAAATGCACATCTCATGGAAGCTATTTAGAAGTATGTAGATAATTAATTATACCAGATAGATCAATGTGCTAGATTATAGCTCTGGTAATGTACCACAACATGACATTCTTGTATGACCACATGCAAATGTATTTGTGGGATGTCCACATGGTCTTTTGCAGTGCAGTTTTGGATAGTTTGGATAAATACAATATCTGAGTCACTCTGGGATCTTTGTGTGACAATGTGTAGTTCTGAGATCATCTGGGTCTGTTGGCTCTGGCCTTGGAGGTTTGCTAGCATTTACTTTTGCATCCTAGCAGTGTTGAATGCTTGCCATTCAAGCAAAGACCCCCACAAGAACTAGGGAAGGCACCAAAGGTGAGGGGGAAGCTGGACAGGTGTCCCTCAACAGCAAGAATCATGCAAACACTTGACCAAGTGAGTAATGGTGAGGCATGCTGGGCAACTGCTGAGTGGGGACCAGTCCCCAAAGCATAACCTTGCATCATAAGCACTTCAGTGCTTATTTGAAGGCAAAGCTTATCCAGGAAGACAGGACAGTAAAAAAAAAAAATATGGCAGCTGCAGAGTTGAGGAATACTCCCAGTGCAGGCAGCTCAGTGAGCAGCTGCAGTGCAAGCTGGGGGTTGTACCCTGGGTGGGGGGAAATTGCCGCTGGCCACCAGTCCTGACCTGGCACTGACTTTGCCTAACAAAGGGCATGGAGACCTGTGGCAGCAGACAGGGGTGTGTGGTGTGTGTGGCTGGTCACCAAGGGACTCTGTAGAACCCAAATAAACAAAGAGGGGGCTCCAGACCAATTATCATGACCAGGAGACACATGTAAGGGGCATGAAATGTGTGTGAGGAACATTTCCACAGACCACAGGGATACAAAAGCCCAGAGATCCCTTTGTTTGGGGTCCCTCCCCAGAGCCATCAGCTCGAGCTGTTGTGTTGCTGCTGCACCACGATTAAATGACTTAAAGGAACCAGACTTCTGGGACTCTGCTACAGGAAACCTGGGGCTGAACTTGTGGGGGAAACCTGTCTGACTGTATGAGAGAGGTGTGTGTAGAGTCAAGCAGAGTACCTTTTGGCTTGCTGAAGCCACCTGCTGCAAAAAGGCTTCGGTCCCACTAGTTAAAGTCTGCGGTGGTGCAAGTGTGACTGCTAGAGTGACGTCAGAATGGTCAGACATGAAAGTTTCCTTAACTTACCCTGCCAAAAAAGGGAAGGGACCAAATGAAGGAATTACTGTATGGTTTTGATTTTTTCCCGCCTATCCTAAGAAGCCTGCATTAGCTTGTTATGGCACTCAGGATGCTGTGTGAACTGGGGAAAAGATTGCTTTTGAATGATACGCAGTTTAGAAAAACAGAAAAGTTAAGAAGTCATTCGCAAAGCTGTTTGTGCCTGGAGATTGCTTGTAGCATAATGTGAACCCTGATCCTGCAGCTAGAGCGTGTAGGATTGTTGTGGTAGTTGAGATGGCTGTGCTTTAGGCATTGGTAGACTGGCATAGATATGGCTAATTTTTTTTTTATTTTTATTTTCTTATTCATGTCTAAGAAAGGAGTAAACCAGAACAACCTTCCCAGGGATGTGGTAGAGAGTTTTAAGATGGATTGGACAATCTCATCATGGCACTTTCCCATGAAAAAAGTTGGGCCAGATGACCTTCCAGACTGGGCTGTTCTAAGAGTCTATGTTTTAAAACTGTAAAACCCACTTGCATCCTTGCAGGGTTAAATTAGCCTAAGAAAAGGTGTGAGCTTAAATAGTAGGTTTAGTAGGTTTGTAATAATCTTGGTGATGCTTTTATTGTGGAGCAAGAAAGCTGACACATATGTATAAACCAAGAAATAGAATGGTTTTATTTGCTATTACCAACTCTGCTTATCTCTACTTGCCTGATTGCCAGCTTGTCTTGGGGTGACCTTATGATGTGTATCCCATATCGCTGCCTATGCCCAGAAATTAGTTTTTGTGCCTTTCGATGCCTCTAAACTGAGCCTGAGAGGGGGAAGGAAAACTGAACAAAACTTTCTCAAAGCAGTTTGCATCTTGTTCAAGGTCACACACAGATAGCAATTTGTTTCCCAGCTGTGGCAGGGGAGGGAGGAAGCACCCAGCTTGCTGTTTTCCCGAGGACAGTTTTTTTGGCCAGTAGTTCAGCTGCTTTTTCTCCGGAGAGAGACTGAGAGTTGAATTTTTCCTTCCCTGGAATTTCGGATTTTCTCCCTTTTCTACTGGACTGCTTGATTGCTTTAACATCAGAGCACATCGGGAGGACTTTCCACCGGGCACAGAGGGCCTGGCCCTGGGCCAAGCCCCAGCTCCGAGGAGACCAAAGGGAGGACTCGAACACTTTCCCAGGTTTCTTCTCCACAGGGAGAGATTTTATTACTTAGCATTATTATCCTTTTCCCGTGTGTTTGTTAAATAAATAGCTTTTATCTCCTTCACTTTCCTTTGAGGAAAATTTATTTTTTCCTGAACCTGGTGGGGGAGGGGTGGTTGTGCCTTCTCTCAGAGGATATATTTCTAAATTTGGCCAAACCAGAACACAGCTATTTGAAGCCATGCTACAGGCATCTTTGGTGCCATCCTCAGTGTCTTTTCCTGCTGACTTAATGTTCCCTGCATGAGGCATGCACATAACCCTAAAAGGAGTATTTGTGCAGTAAGATATGACTGTTGGCTTAACTGATGACTTGCTTGAATATATCAGGGAAAGTTATCTGAACACCTTTAATATGCATGCATATGCATAAGTATATGTCTTATTTATATGTACATGTGTTTGTATGTATATATGTCTTTTATATAAATTTCACAATGCCAAAGATAATTAATTTAAATACATTATTTTGCTGCTATATCACCAATCTTGTATGGATATATTAATATGAAATTTATATACATATGTCTGTATGTTTACCTGTTCATTTTACTAGACTGTGCATTTAATACATATTTCTGCTGTGGGCATAGATTCCAATATCTCATTAAAAACTATGCTTAAAACTGAAAGTCCTCCTTGCTGTAATTAGCAGCTGATTGTAGTTCAGATACTCCATCAGTGGCATGCTCATCAGTACTTAATGATGTGACACTGACAACACAGCTATTGTGTGGCAGCTGTAAGTTGTCCAGAGGAATGGAGAATTTTTCGTTACAGCTTGGACAGCGTGGTGATAGAAAAAAGATGAGACTAATCAGGGGTTACTGTTTCAGGGACATGTGATGCAGACAGAAAATTTTTTTTTGTAGAGAAGAGGTCTTAGATGACATGATGAACGTGCATTCTCACAGACAAGAAGAGCACATCTGCATCTGATAGTCCAGCTTAGTTTCTGAAGTTTTACATACTTTCTACTTTCTTCTTCCTTTTCTTAGAATTTATCATAAGGGGGAATATCTTAGAAGGATATCTGCTCTTACAGAAATGATACTAACTCACAGGAGTTAGTTATTCAGGAGCTCTGAATTTCAGAAGTAGTGCATTTTAAAGCAAGCAAAATGTGGATTTAAGTGCTGAGTGCTGGTCTCTTCAGTGGAGAGTCTGGGTAAAGTGTAGAATGGCCAGGTGGTTAAAGAGAATGAAAAGCCAATGGGTGCTGTTACCTCCCACTGGTTTCTTAATGACTGATACGATGATTTCTACACATGGGTAAAAGCTTGGCAACATTTAAGTAGATCTGTGATGAGAGTGGAAGTAATTTTGCCCAACTTTTATACAGGACTAGATTTTCCTTATGTAACCAAAATACTAACCAAAGATTTCCAGAATCAAAGCTATCATGAACGTGGTTATTGCGTTATATTTTTATATACTTATGTATGTGCACTGTATCATATTTTTGTATGTGCTGAAATGGAGGGAAGTGAAAGTCTGGAAAATTTAAGGAGTCTGGCCGGACAAGGTGATGACAGAACCAAAAGCAAAGTTAATTTCAGAACTCTTGACAGTCCCAATTGCCATCAAATTACTGCTGTACCCAAGTTTATTTTGGCTCATTTCCTTGGGATCACCTGCCTTTATTATTGTTTAGAGAACAGAGTTGGGAGAGAATGGTCGGGATGGAAATGGAACTCTTTCTTGGGAATTTTTTTTCCTTTAATTTACTGTTTGTGCTTGGCAGTACTTGGAATTGTACTTACTTAAAAGTTTTAAAGACACTGATTCTTGCTTAAAGGCCTTTGGAATTAAGCAGCCATGAAGAAACTCTCCACGGTGGAGTCAGGCTGGTTAACTGATATTCCCTTACCTCCCAGCATTGTCAACCCTTTCATCTCTTTTTTCAGCAATGGTAGTTGAATGTTTCCCGAAATGCTGGGGTTCCTCTGATGTTTTTGCCGATAGCTGAAAATTTCTGCCCAGCAGATGGCGCATTTGTATAGCGCCTGAGATCTGCTTGAGCATGCTTCTCTGATCTTGAGCTTTCCTTCATGCCCTTCAGCTAGTTAAGATTACACAGATTGATTGCACAGTTATATGTACACTTTTTGCTCCACAGAAAAGGGGCAGATTGTGTCCATCAGTATCCTTGGAGGAGATGGTTCTTTTGAACAGTGTAAATTGTTCATCTTTGTTTTATTCTAAAGTTGAAGCCATTCTGTTTAAATGGAATGGTGCCACTTGGTTTCTAAAATGCAGGAAATGATGGAGGTGATTTTGGTGAATGTGGGCAATGAAGAGTATCTGAATGGGGTCTAGAAACCTATCAAGGAGAACGCTGACCTCTTGGTGCCCCTCTCCTGGAAATTGTACCTCCACATCCCCACCATGGCCGCTCTGATAGCTCAGTATACCTCCTTCCTTCTCCTCAGCATTAAACTTAAAGTTTCCAGAGGGAAATATGAAGAATTGTGAGTGAGACAGCATGTCACCCTTACCTGCTGTATCACTAACCTCTGTCCTGGACTAGATCAGCATACCCTGACACAGACATTTCTTTCCTTTAAGACATTAGTATAGAATAATATATATATTATTCATTTCTGAATAAATTTTAACCTCATCTCAAAATAACACCTTGTAAGTGAATTTCTAGCAAAATTTGTGCCTGATGTCATTCTAAAATGCTTGTATTCTATTGTGGAATTAGAAAGCAATGATGAACTTGCATATTCCATGCATAGTTAGCATTGAAAAAGCATGATATGGTTTTAGTGTACTAAGGCTTAGGTGAAATCAACTCAAATCTGCTGCTAATGGGTGTTCTCTAGACAACGTTTTTTGCTTTGTCTGGTAAGGATTTTGTGGCATGGTTTGTTGGGGTTATTTTGTAGGTTTTGTGGGTTGGTGGGTTTGGGTGGTAGGTTTTTTTAAGGGGTTTGTTTGTTTGGGTTTTATGGGGTTTTTTTTGTTTGTTTGTTTTTTTCCATGAGAACATCCAGAAATGAGAATGGATTTGAATTATAAAGAGAAATTGTATCTTCTTAGTACATTGATGTTGAAAGGAAGAAACTGCAACACCTGCTCCTGATTGTACAAGCAGGCCTTTATAACCACATCTTTGAACTCTCATGTGTTAAGAGCTGTCTCTTATACTTGAAACTGGAAAGTTTGCATATCCTTGCATAATACTTGTTTCTTTTACCAGTTACTATTTCTAATGACTTTACAGTAATGGTATCTAAATATGACAATTATGGAAATCTGTGGGAAACTTGAAAATCTGATATTTAGTCAAAGGCTTTTGAGGTTGGATTGCTCCCTAATAATGTTTATATTTGTCAGCTAGCTGGATCAGAGTAAATATTTTCATTTGATTTTGCAAATATTTTGAGCTGCTTTATATTAAATATGGAATTACAAATATAAAAAATTGCTTGTGGCTAGCATAGACATTTTTCTTCCTCACCTGTGCCCTATATAGCAAACTTGTGGAAAGTAGAGAAATGCTCTGTGAAGAATCCAACTTCTGCCTTTTGTTGCTTTTCTTGAAAGAAATAGGGAAATAGTGAGCCTTCTCAACAGTGAGCTCACAGCGTTGAAATTACTGTTCACTGACTCCTCTCATCCGTGAAGAAAGATTGAGTGTAAATGCAGATGTATGAGTGGAACTTTTCCAGCTTTGTCACATCTAAAAAACTTTAGCAGAGCAATGTAGTCTGAGCCACATCCCTACAATTTTTATGGTTCTCTCATAGAAGATATCTGTGCAATCTGTGGTTAAATTAAGGAGAAAAACAGTGCAGTTACAACATAACGTTTTCTTACTGAGCTTTTAAGAGAGTGCTTGTGCTGATACTGCAAGTCCATGATCAAGCCCAGAAAATAATCAGATTTCATAGTCAGAATGATTAGTGTCACTGAAAAACTATTAAATATCCTGGTTACAGGCAAGTCTTTAATTTTGCCTGTACTCATACACTGCAGACCAGAGCGTGTTAGATGTCTAGTCACTATTCCCGTTCACCCAAACAGCAGTAGTAGAGGAGTTGCACCAGGGGAGAATTTATTCTGCTTAGTCAAAGTACAGCTGCACAGTGCACATAAAAAAACTACCCTTGGTCACAGCTGTCCAACAGTGCCTCATGAGCTGGCTTCATTTTTATACATCTACATTGCCATACACATGTTTTAGGTTAAAATAACTCAGCGTCTATTAATCTTTGTAATAGACCCTTAAAGATCCACTTCAAGGCTGCCTCATCTTGTTCTCCTTTTCTGTTAAATCCATGGCAATGTCTTTAGAAGATATTTTCCTAATCCTCTCCTAGATTTTAAGTTTCTTTTCTTTGTTCTATTGAACTCCCAGTTGGAGGAGAATTACTGTTGTATGCTTGATGAGTTACTCATCTGCCCGGAAGCTCCATGAAGTCACATCACTTTCTACTATACTTATTCAGCCATGCACAGAAGCTGAGTCATTACATCATCAACTACAAGGAGTTAGAATAGAATTTTGTATAACTTTTAGAATAGTTTTATAATTTTCAAAATTGGACAGGCCAAATCACCATTACTAGAACTTTTTATGCCTTTTATTTAAAAGACCACATAGAGCCATAGATGGTCATCCATTTGTTTAGATGAGATCTTATAGCTGGTGTTCCTACCAGGAAACTTTGGCTGACTTGGATTTGTTCTGGAATGGAGATCAGTAGAGTTTAAAACCCAGTTAGTGCAGTCCTCTGGTCTGCAGCTACTCTGCTGATTGATACAAGTCTGCTGATGCTAGGTGCAGCCTCTTGCTTGAAATAGTTTTTCCCTGCAGTTCAGCCTTACAGGCAAGGAAAGGACATTTACCTACCAATGGACATTTGCTAATGTTTATACTTTTGAGGATCAAATGCACAATTCCAGTGTTCGCTCTAGATAGTGAAATGAAAGGTCTTTGTATTCCAACATAGGTCCATCTCTAAATGTCTTGCTTTTTCTACCAGAGGAAACATGGGAACAAATGTTAGGATTAAAGAGGTAGTTTGGCAAGCTGCTACCTTAGAGACTTCTGTCCCTTCTCATCTAGCTATGTCTGCAGAAGTATTCTTAATTGAATAGCACTCTTGTTTCTGCCCCTGTAAACTTGCCTGGTAGTGGTAAAATTAGTGGATGTTTCTTTGCCAATCAGGCTGCACAGCTACTGCTCCTGGGATTGTTGCAGCTTTTCCCATTTAGTGTGGCTGCAGGTGCTTTTTCCAATCTGCTTCCCAGTTAGAACTATAGTGGAAATATTTCCACTCACTTCATGAAACAATGGATCAGACCTTAATAAATAATGAGAAGGCTACAGCAACAGATTTTTTTTTGCATTTGCACGAACGTTTCAATATAAAAGGTTTCTAACGTTACTGAGCTTCACTCGTCTCTCAGGTGCATTAAGCAAATTCTTTTATGTGGCTTGCTTCTCTGTAAGGTTGTAGTGTGACACCTATCTATCTGATGTGCCACTTTTTAGGAGGTGTATATTTACATCTCTTCTGAAGATGAAGAAAACTGTTTGAACTGAGTTAAACTTAGTAGTTCTTTTTCTTGAGACCTAAGGAAATAAGTTTTTTAAAAATATGTCTTTGAAGTTATTCAGTAATTGTTTTTCCAGAAAGGTGGGCATTTCTTTGAGAAGATGTGACATAAAAGTTAAATTACAAGCTGCATCAAGCAGCCTGAACTGGTCCTTATAGGTAATATAGAGTGATTTTCTTCCTATTCTGCCTAAAAGTTAAAATTTAATAATCAGTTAACAAACAGTTTATTTCAGCTTATAAGACATATCAACATGTGAGTATAATTTTATATAAAAAAGGTAAGACAAACATATTGAGAGTGTAAGTCACATGAAAATTAATTACTTTATTTGCACAAAAATTTTGGAAAGTGTTAAGGGTTTAGGTAAATACTCTTCATTTGGTAAAATTAGTTAAAATCCACCAGAATTTCAGAAATCACAGAAAATTATCGTATTTACTTTTCACTCATATGTGCCTAATGGAAGAATGGTGTTACAGCATTAGACTACATTATTTTGTCCAGTGGTACTTTAAATTCAGTGAAGTTGTTACAACCTCCAGAGGAAGGTTTCAGCTCTGATGTAGGAACCAGAGTGCCGAGAATATTTCTCTGCCTGTTTTGAAGGGTTTTTACCCCCCTGAACAACACTGTTTTGACCTCCAACCTTGGAAAAAACTGTGTACGATCAGACAAGAACTAGAAAATACAATGGTGTGAATTAGGTGATAGACTACTATGTAAGATTGTCACAGGGTGAAAAATTTAGAGGTTTTGGGCTTCTCTTTGTAGTAAATAGATAAGAGCAAAAAACATCAAAATGGAGAATTGTTGTTGTTCTCCAAACCTTCGTCTTCTTCTTCTTCTTCTTCTTCTTCTTCTACTTTCTACTCCATATTCTGCAGTAAAAGTAATTTGGAATGATTGGACAAAAAATTCTGCAGTTCCTGGCCATGTTACTGAATAATTGGTAGGAAAGTGAAAATAATGTACGTTTTTAGTAACCATTAGTTAAATTGTCTTTAAAAGGCTGTGTAGATCTTGATAATTGGACCTTTCTCCTTCATTCTCTGCTCTGTGTTATGCCTGGGTCACACTAGTGACTCTGTTTCTCTGATAAGACTTAATAAACAGCTATCTGGCAGCAGTGAAACTCCAGGAAAGTCTGTTTGTTTTCTCAAACTCCTTGCAAGGACTTTTAAAACACCCTCTCCCATCAGGAGAGATTTGATTTACGGCACGGTTCAGTGTCACTCCACTTTTGGATAGGCTGTAAATGTTGTCTGACTGCTCAGAGCAGTAGGTAGGTCGATGGTAGGGGCTGGTCAATGTGCAACAGCAATCAGAAATGACAGTTTGCAAAGTAGTGCAGTGAAGAAATTACAGATCCCTTAGGGAATTAGAGAGTTGGCTATTCCATCCTGAATGCAGAATTGGACATTTCATTTTCAAAGGAATATAGCAGAAGCTAAGGAATTTCAATAAAAAGGCAGTGAGATGACAACAGGCATTAAAATCTTGCCCTTGCTTTTTTTTTTCCAAAGAGATGACTAAGAGGTGTAAGAGAAGAAAAGCTCTAAATGATAGGACAATTGTTGTAATTCCAAATGATACTTTCATAATAAATGGGTTTATTTTATAAAATATTGCACAAGAGATACTTTATAATTTTTTGCTTTCATGCTCGAATGTCCCCTTGTATACAAAGGGAAGAACTCTATGATAAAGTGAAGCATCTAGAGGACTCACAAAAACATTTACGGTGAGAAGATTCTTCAGTTATACAATAGTGAGTACAATGCAATTGTAGGGGATAGCAGCCTTAATCTTTTGGTATAAACTGGGTCAGAGTTGTCTATGGCAATTATTATTATTGTAAAATGTTTCTTTATTGTAAGTAGCAGTTGGTCTTGCTGTTTACTTGTAAACAGAAGGTATCGTGCCTTCTAACTTCTTAAAATTACTTCACTCCCATCCTTTCTTTTCCCCAGAGTAACTGTTTTACTACAAGTGATAATTCTGTGCAAATGTGCTTTGCATTGGGATAAGAACAGTGACTATGGTATTAATCAAACTATGGTATTAATCAAACTTTTAACTAGGTCAAATACTCAGCTGAATATAAACTGGCCGAGATCCACTGAAGATCTGCCAATATGGAGATTTGGCCCAGAGCATTTGATAAAGCTAAAGTAATGCCAAATGCGTTCTTCAAAGGGTGCCCTTGCCCAGGATTGCATATTAGGTGGAATTCATTAGAGATTAGAGCAAATGAGCTGATTACCATAATAGCAGAGTATAAACAAGAAAACAAACAATGCCCCCAAATCAAATCACATGTTTTCCCTGTTATATTCCTTTTCAATGCCAGTTTGCTCCGCTGCTCTACTACTCTTGAAGCTGATTAGGTAGGCCATAATAATAAAATTATTATGCTTTTAGCTTTATGCACAAACACTAAACAAGACCCACTAGTGTTTCTTAAGATAGGTAGTCCAGCTCAAACAAAATGGCATAAACTTCCTTCTGCAGCTCCTCCAAGTTTACATATACCCACATTTGATGTGTGCTGCAAGTTGAACTGATGTAATATCAAGAGTGAGTCTCCTTCCTGTTCAGTCTTGTTTCTCCATGAGCAGAGTTGTATAATTTCTCTTTTGTGATGGAGAATGCTAGCTCCATCCTTAATGAAGATGCTTTCAGCCCAGTCCCACCTGCCTATCCTTTCCTTGCCTCAGGTGACTGTGGCACAGCAGGTACCTGTTTTTTCCCAGGCAAATAACCAAAATCTTGTGTATCTGCTTGCTTGTACCAGCTGGGCAAAAGAACCCCATCAAAGCCAAGCCAGAGGAACATTTCCTCACTGGCACCCTGTGAACCCTGTAAAAGGCTAAAATAAACTCCCGCCACCTACTTCATGAAGTGTGAGCAAACAAAGCTTTTGTCTTTCTGTCAGCCATGTTTTTCTTTCACTTCAATTCATGACCTGTGACATTCAGCAAAATACGGTAGAGGTGAAATGGCACATTTCACTGTTAAACTGCTGTTATGTGCAGAATAGAGAAAAGAAGGAAGAGAGGCAAAAATGAGCTGAATAGACAAGCTTTTCAAGTTGTCCAACTAACAGAGCTGAAAATGTATGACTAGACACAAAAATCTGTAAAATGTAGAAAAATCCAAGACAGCTGTTGTAAGATATATATACAAATACTCTTCAGCCTAAGTTCCTTGTGGCTGAGGATGACAGCACCAAATAGATACCGCCAGTGTGTTAAACACATAAAATCTTCACAACAAAATGTTAGAATGAGGCCAAACATTTAATGTTCCTATACATCAGGGTTCTGAGACTGATGAGAGACAATAGGGGTCCTTTAGAGAACCTTGACCTTCCATCAGATGTTTCAGCTATATTTATGCTTTGTATAATTCAGACAAGTATTTGGAAGAACACAGATTTTAAATCTTCATGTTTCTAGCTAAGGTTCATCAGCTGGTTGATATTTACATAGTAAAAGTTGCAAATTGTATGCAAAGATTTGTATGTCTTGCACATACTGAAAAACAATAAAAGCAAGCAGTACTTTCATATGTTAACTCAATCTGCCTTTATTAAATAGGGCTGAAACTGCTTCAATGATGCAAAATTTTTAATCTTTTAATGTAATTTCAATGAATTCAGACTATAAAAATGCTTAGTCATCTTTACCCTCTCTGATGTAATATTTTCCCATGCACTGTGTTCTGTTGGACCTACCTTCCTTTTTTTCCCTTCTATTTTTTAAACTACTTTTTTACCTCATAGCTTTCTATTTTAGTGCAGCATGCACTAGTGCATGTAGAAGATCCTGTATATCCTAGTAATTCAAATTCTTCTATACAAGTAAAATCTTATTCTGTGTCCGTATAGTGGGTTCATATAGTCCTTACGTTTTTGTATATATGGCATGAAACCTGGCATTTTGCAGTACTGGAGCTTAACTTTTGACTGTGTGGTATAGCTGGTCTTGAACAGAAAACATCAGATAAAAAAATATCTTGACTGAGGTCACTAGAATCCTGTTCTTAGAGGATGAAGGTGAGTGTGTTATCCTGATCTTGCTTCATGAATGTCACTGGTTCTTTTTTTGATCTTTCAGAGACTTGTAGTGTTCTCCTAGGTTTAAAAAACTGTATTTCTTGAATATAGTTTTCTATTCAGAACATAGATGCTTTCCTAATTCTTACTATGAAGTGGTTACAGGAGTTTCCCAAATTTGTTGTGGGTATAGCTTATGTTTCACTCTGCCTTTTGTCAGGTGCTGAAACTAAGTTTGAAATTAGGAAAAAAGAATACATATTACTGAGTTTTGAGAAGTTTTTAATGACTGTTTTAATATTTAGAGATGTTACCTATCATATTGCCAGCTCAGGATTAGAATTGTTCTTGAAGTCAGGTCATTATTAACTATGCGCTAGAATAATCTATCTTGTCACTTAAGTTGAGATACATGACTTCCTGTGGTCCCTTTCCAGATTTATTCACTGATTCTTGATCATTTACCACAGCTTTGCAAAACGTTCCTGGAATTATCCTTAGAGTATCCCAGTTATATTAGAATAACATTATCTGTGTTTAATAGAGGGGTAGCTGAGGCATGAAGCAGATTCAGTTCTGTCATAAGTGGGACCTGGAATGGAATTTCCTTGTTGTCTACACTGAAAAGTTACTTCAGTAAGTCAGAGTATCAATTAAGCTAACAGCATGTTAGCTATTTTCCTGAAGGTTGCTAGGGCTCATGACCTCCTACACATCCCACCTTCCACTATACTTTCCTTCCTCAAAGTGACAGATAATCCAACCCCTCACAGCCTAGTTCCTGAACTGGGGAACATGGTGTTAGATTAGCTGCTGGTTGAACTTAATTCTCGATGCTGATTTTTTTCATGGTTTGGCAACAGTCAAAGAGGTCTGAGAGGTACCTGCCATTAGCAAAAATTTAGCCAGGTCATTTTAGTTCACTAACAAATATCTGTCAAAGACCTGTGATTATCCACATATGACACTATGGTCAGATACTGATCCCCAAATTGATTCCCAATTTTACTTTGTAGTGTTTCACTGTAAACAAACTTCTTACCTCTTGGATGTATGTGGAGGACTCTGTTCTTAGACCACCTCTCCTGTTACATGCATGTAGCTGCTACCTATGTATAGGTTGAAAACATTGAAAGTCTTTTATTAGAATATAAATAATCTCAACTGTTGATGGACACTGGAGGAATTGACTTCCTAATTTTGCCAATAGTTTAGTTTAGCGCACTGTCTTGTTTGAAAGACAGGTGCCTGCCAAGGAAGGCAGGAACCTCCCTTGGAATGGAAAATATGACCCCCTTCCCTCCAAATTATTCTAACTTTGAAATTATGAGGCTTTCAGGCAAAGATATGGGAAAAGGAATAACAGTTCTTTACTCGAATAAGTCTATACATATAACAGGGCAAACAAACAATAACAGCAGCAACAACAAACGAAACCAGAAACCCAGTACCAGCCTTCTCTCGGCTGTCAGGCCCTTTCCCCTTTGCTGCAGTCACGGCCACAGCCGGCAGGGGCGCTGGTGGCTCCCGGCCGGGCAGGGCAGGTGCGATGATTCCCCCGCGGCTGCAGGGGGCGCTGTGGCGCGAGCTCAGCCACCTCTCCACACGGGTAATGGTGGCGCAGCCGGCACCAGAGATTGAAAAGGGGCTTCTTCCTTTGCAAACTCACGGGGGGCAGCCGGTCCAGTGCCCCTCTGGATGGTGAAATGGGCTGTAGCAGGAACCTTGGAGCAGCAGCCTGGAACAGCAGAGGCGAGCACACCTGGAGCAGCAAAAAAAGTATAGCAAAAACTCTGAAGCTGTGCCAGGACCCGTAGGGGGACACAGGGTGTTGGGTTAAGTTGTAGCAAAATAAAAAGCCCAAAGCAGTGGCAGAAAACAGTGGGGCTGGGCAGTGGCAGCCGGGGTCCCACGAGCAACCAGGAGACACTCCCTCTGGAGGGGGTTGGGGATCAGGGTCCCGGGTTTTCTCTGAGGCACCCAAGTAGATGGCTAGGGTCCTTTCCAGTGAGACTGGGTGTTGAAAAGGTCCCAGTTCAACAGCTGCTCTTATGAGCAAAGGCTCACCCATGATAAGAAGCTGTGCAGGACAAAAACTCCGCAGTGGCAGCAAATTCTCTGAGCAGCAATGGTCCAGCACCAAAACCCCAGCCCGATCCCAAGAGACAGAGAGAGAGAGCGCGAGGGCCTAACCCAGCCCCTCACCCCCCAGCCAAAATCTCAAGGTATCTCTGCACTTCCCAAGAGAAAGCTGCCCAGGTAAGAGACAGTAGCAAGCTGCACCCTTCCCCTTCCTCCTCCTCCCAGCCACTTCTTTTGTCTCTTAAGCATTGTAGTTATCATCTCTTAGGCAACACATGGAAGAAAGTTCCCTGTAAGAAAGAAAAAAAGAGGAAAAATCCTAACCTCCAACACACACAGAAGAGATCTTTCCAGGACATTTACAAATAGGCCAGATAATGAAAAATAGCAATGACTACTTTTCCAGAAGTTAAAAAGTAAACTTAAAAAAAAAAAAGTTTCATGTTTTAATTAAGATATTTTTTTCCATGGAACATATTTTAGCCAGCTGAACTCCTCCCGTTCCACCCCCACTTTTTTGGCAGTCAGCAGTCTGAAGCACTTAGAAAGCAGCAGTGATTTTTTTACAATTTCCTAGCAAGTTACCCTTATAAAAATATTTTGAAGTCAACAAAGAATATTGTAAATTAACCCAAGCACGGAACCCTCTCTCCACAACCCCATGCCTTGCTTAATACCTGCTTCCATGAATTTGATACCATCAGAATTTGAGATTAAAAGAAACAGCTAATCAAAGCAATGACAGTAGATGAAAGACATGAGAGCTTTTGAGTTCAGGCAAAACTCCTACGAAGAATTCTCTCGTGAGCAATTGGCTGTCATGTTATTCTTATGACAGACTTTGTGTGGAATTTGATTACAAGGGAAAGGCAATTTTGAAATGAGGAGTTTTCTTCCTGTTATCAGAAAACTTTCTCATAGTTCACTTTTTCTTTTCAAATTTATTCACAGCATGTGGGGGCAAGGTCCCAGTTTCAGAGGGATAAGTGACATTTTTTATTCCTTGGGTTACATTTGTCTTAATTTGTAGGGATATTCTGAAAGTGCAAAAAAGTAGAAAACTTCAGTTATTTGTCAGACTTAGGTTCACTCAATCTACCATATGGCAATGCATAGTTTTAACTCCCATGTGATCTTGTTCTCTGTTCTTGGTGGCAGATTGCTACACAGCTGTGTTTTAGTGTGTAAATTCCAGTACTGAATCACTTGTCTTTTTTTTTCCTTATTTTCTTCAGTAAATACTACTCCATTCTTTTTTCTTCCTATTCAAACCTCAGGTACCTGAACAGAACTGGATGCTGCTACTTTAAATTAGTGTTTGAAAAATGCTGTGCCACAGGAATTATCTACAATCCTGTGTGCATAAATGAGCAAGACAGGAAAAGAACCATGTCAGTATTTTAAAATAAATCTCTAATTGCTCAATAAGGCTTAAAGCCTTAGGGCAATCAGAGCAAAAGTGTATCTGATGGGTACATGTAACCTTTTGCTTCTTCAGAAATGTAAAGGGTTTATTTGCCACAGCAAATTAGAGTAGACATAGCTTCACATTTCCGCATAGACAGATCCCACTGGAGCAAGTTAGAAACACACTCATTTATGCTTAAGCATTCCTTAATTTGATTTAATCTAAAAGAAACATTTTGTCCCTGTTTGTGTGGTCATGGCAGCATGGAGACAGTGGGAGGAGAGCTGTGGCTGGGATCAAACTCAACTATTATAAATGCTAAGTATGTAAATAGACTATACTTTTGAGTATAAATGGGAAGTTGAAAGGATGCCTATGAGATTCAGGCTCAAAACAGTGGCTTGGCAGAAAACTGGGCTTAAGCTTTTAACTCTGCCATAAACTTCCTGTGTGAAACAGTTTCCTTTGAGTTTCTTTTCCCTCACCATGTATGCATGAAATAATCAGATTTTGTTTATTTTAAAAGAGTATTATGAAAAGAAGATCACTGCTTTATTTAAAGGACTTTGTTATTAGATACGGTAACTTCAGAGGCCACATAACTTTGGTAGTCACAAAGCTCAACCTATTACTTAGCACTTGAAAAAACATAGCTATATCATACAGATGTTACCAGAGTGTAAGGCATAGTTGGGAGGAACGAGGTTTACAAACTAGAAAGAATTGATTCTAGCTGTCTTCATCTTTGAGATCAGATTAATTTTGAATTAATCCCTTGAGTAAGTGACACTGTTGCATGGTAACACTGTTGACTCATGAGTTAATTGTTTTTCAGACACCGTTTTTGTAACACTAAGCAAGTGAGTATCTGTCACTATTTGTGTCTTTTTTTGTTGTCACTGAACCATCATTCTTTTCTTCCAATAGAAATTTGGTTAAATGCCTTAAACTTTTGTTAGCAGTACTGGTTGGCATAATGGATGTCACAGAAAGCGAACTGCCTACAGGTCTGGTTGATTTTAGACATGAAACAAATGTAGGACACTAGCTTTTCAAGGAGTAGTTATGCCAGATGGAAACCATCAAGTATGACTTAGTAAGTGAATAAACTGGCTGGGCCTAATAATGCACAGCTTGAGGTACTGTGGTCCATGCTGTGAACATATGTGAACAAACATAGCACCCAGCGGCCACTGCTTCAGTATGGTGTACACCAGGAATACTATTCCTGGAATAAGTGACTTAAGTTCTTAGAAATCTGTGGTTCTGGGCATATTTTTCCCTTGTGCTACACATAATGTGATATCCAACATCTGGCAGTAGACAGGTCGCTACTTGAGTTTGTGGCCCAAAACACAGATCTGGGAAAGAAGAGATAATGACTGCTTCAGAAACCTCTGTGAGAAAACACATTTCCAGAAAAACATAAACAAAGTGAAAACAAAGTTTACAGACATCTAAGAAACATTTGGTACAATAAAAGGAAAAACAAACAAACAGATCATCAGCAGCTGGTAAATGAGTCAGAAGTCAGTGACCTTCTATTGCAAAAATAAGGGGGAGACTAGGCCAACACTGGCTTGTTTTTGATACATTAGTCTGAGACTTGACCTTGCATTGAAGCGTGAGTAGCTGCACATGTGTAGGCTAATCTTCTCTGGGATAGACCCCTTGCAACCTCATTTATATGGTAATTAAAACAGCAAATGCCAACAGGCCCTAGTGAAGTTGTGACAAAAATCATTGAGCGTGATCAAAAAAAACTGTGAAGAAATTTCTGCAGTTTTTCAAAGGAGGGGGGAAAACTTTAAACTATGCAGAGAGTAATGTGTTTTCCATCTTTAATTTGTTGTACAATTACTTACAGTAAAATAGTAAACCAAAATGACTAGTAGAAGAGAAAAGAAATATAAATAGTGGACATTATCACCACTCTAAAAAAGTGAAAATGTGCAATACAGTTAATATAAATTGCTAAGTGACTTCCCACCTACCCTGTTTCCAGTGAAGAATGACATTTCTTTTTTAACAGTGTATGAAATATCTTACTACAAATCTCAAGCAAGGGAATGTTTATTGTTTCCTTCCCAAACACTAGGAAGTGAAAGCATTTTAGCTATTGAGTTCTACTCTTCCTTTCCAATTGTTCCACAGATTACATTTTTGTTGCAGTGGGGATTACTGTAACAAGCATATATCAAATCAGGAGTCCCGTGGAAAGGAAGTATATATGGACAGATTCGTGGTAGATGTTTCAGAAATGTTTATTTCTCCAGCCGCATGGCTGGGGCTCAGCTCAGGAACCCTGTAGTCATGGGACCCGAGGGTCCTTGGCCACACCAGGGAACACAAACCAACCAATGGGAAATGAAGCTGACCGGGGGCAGGGAAACCCTGTGTCTCCCCCCCAGGGCCCATCTCCCAGGGCTCCATGGCAGAGGGGAGGGACCCCAACATCTCACCCGTTTTATTTTAATAAAAGGAGAATGAAAATGACTGGATAAACATAACAAGAACAGTTTCAAGACAAAACAAGCCACCCTCCTGAGTCTTTAAATGTCCAAACAGATTCTGTGGAACATCTTAGGGCTGACAGAAGGGAGACAGAACTCTCCGGGCATGCTTTGTGGGGAAACTGAGGCAGGAGAGGGTTTAATTTCTTCCCTCCCCCTTTTCATCCCCCCTTCGGCATCGGAGAGGAATTGTAGGGAAATGGAATTGTATAGGGAAGCCATGGGGTGAAAAACGGATTAGGAATAAACTGGGGATAGGGTAAACTTAGGAAGGGGTTCATATTGGGTATAGGGTAAAAGGAGGAAGTAGGCTGTGAGTAGGGAAGTTGCTGGGATGGATATTGTTTATAATTCTGTGCATAACGGCTGCCTTTGATGGGAATACCTCCAGGCCCAGTAACATTCGCTGCTTGTAAACCTTTCTTTCCTTGCACTATATCAAATTGTACAACTTCGCCATCTCCTACACTTTGCAGGTAATTTTTAGGATTATTCCTTTTAATGGCAGTTCTATGGATGAATAGATCTTCCCCTGTATCATCTCGTGTTATAAATCCATAGTTGTTTTTTACATTGTACCATTTCACAGTTCCTGTGATTTTCGTTGCTGTAACTTCTCCTATCACGTGCTTGCGTGTTTGTTGTGGCTGCTGGTCCCGTGTGGCCGCCGCCTCGCCGACTCCGACGTCTCGGCCGGGCCCCCGCGTTGCGGCTGCTCCTCGCCCTCCGAGCGGCGCTGCTCCAGTGCGTGTCCGGGCTCTGCGCGGCCCCGCGTTGCCATCGCCGCTGGCTCCATGGCCTGTGAGTGGTTCTGCTCCGCAAACTCCACGCTGCTTTGGGTGCGGCCCCGTTCTGGCTCGGCGCTGCGCTGCGCGGCTTCTCGTGTCATTGTGGAAACCGCCGCTTCTCCCTCCACAGGGCTCTCCGAGCCAGTCGCTCAGAGCGGCCTGCCACCCCGATCCCTGGTTCCTGGCTGCTCGTGGCCCACGGCACCCGCGGCGCCTGCGGCAGCGCTCCCTCACTCGTGGCCGCGTGGCCGGGGACCCCGAGACAGGGATGGGGTCTGCGATAAGGCGCACGCTCCCGAGGGGGCCGGGCGCATCCAGCACAGGCACCTCCGCCGGCACGGCTGCAGTCATGTGCTCCCGGGATGGCGGCCGCGCGGCCTCGGCCACGGGATAAGTATGATCTTCTGCTTTAGGGGTAATGGGACCATACAAATGCTCCTCAAGAGCTTCCCTGATTATAAAGTATGCACAGAAAGCTTCTCTTTGATCCCATACTTTATCCCATATCTCATCCCAGAAACACCCCTCACAAGATTCAGGAGGTTTGATATCAAAAAGTAAGTTCGAGAAATATAGGAGAACCTTTTGAAAAGCCAGATGAAAAAACGTTCTAGATCTCCCGGTTGTATTACTTTTTTGTTTTGTTGTTCAAGGATTCCTTTTACTTCTAGATACATTTTTTTCTGTGGCTCAGAGAGCCCCATTTCCCACGATTCTTCCATAGTCCAGAGAGAATATCCAAACCAAGATGAGAAGAGAGAGGTCTAGAGTGGTTATTTTACTCACAAATTGTCCTCAGGGATCGGTATCTTGCTCGCATTCCTCCACCAGTTTGTCGCAGCGGGGATTACTGCAACAAGTATATTTCAAACCAGGAGTCCCGTGGAAACCGAAGTATATATGGACAGATTCGTGGTAGATGTTTCAGAAATGTTTATTTCTCCAGCCGCATGGCTGGGGCTCTGCTCAGGAACCCTGCAGTCATGGGACCCGAGGGTCCTTGGCCACACCAGGGAACACAAACCAACCAATGGGAAATGAAGCTGACCGGGGGCAGGGAAACCCCGTGTCTCTCCCCCAGGGCCCATCTCCCAGGGCTCCATGGCAGGGGGGAGGGACCCCAACACATTTTCACCTGAGGTATACCATGAGACTCACTGCCATCTTGTTCTATGACGTGAAGTAGAGTGGGCGTCCCCAAAATGGAGACTTTCTCTATTGCAGGGGCTTCACATCTTCTCTATCAACCACATCTAATACAGCTTCCTTTATGCCAAATACTTGTTTTATTGTTAACCTTGTTTTCCCAAATCACATTTCTTTGTTTAAGCTCATCTGCCTGGCTGCCAAACCCTCATCCAGATCTTATTTTTTGTGCATCCTCCTTAACTGGACAGTGGGGTGAAATGACAAAAAATATTGTGAGTCAAGGCAAAGACAAGGAGGTCACATATTTAATCACTAATTACTCTCACAGGCAAAACAGACTTGACTTGGTGAAAGTTAATTCAACCTGTTTCTTCCTTTTTCCCTCACCACCCCCCTGCTGGGCAGTGCTCTGCCCATTCTCAGCTGTGCTTCCCCTGTGGAGCTCAAGGTTGGGGAGCTGAGAGGCACTGGGGTTGCTGGAGCTATCTGAAACCAGTCGTGTTTGACCGGGGGTAGCCCGGGCCTCTCCTCTCCCAGAGAGCACACCTGGGCACTTGCACCTGGTAAAACACCGCCAGCAGATTTGTGTGTCTGTTTCTTCTTAAACAGTACAAAGCAGAACTGAGTGTATATTTGTAATGTAAATGACAGTTTAGCATGGATATTATCTGACTTGGCTGAATCAAAGCTAATTCTAAATGTTAAAAAAATCCCAACTGTGGCATATTAACTTGTATGTGATGTGAATTATCACATCTCATTGGTACTCATGCTGACTTCTCTAAAGTTGCATTGGTTAATTCATATCGTCCTCAGTACAGACCTACCTTTGATTCACTGAGACAGTGAGTACAGAATAACTGTATTGTATCTGATTGTTTTCTTTCTTGCTGTGAAATCTTGACAGGATGCTGAAATAAGAGATGTGCAATATTAGAATAGACAAAGAGGTTAAAGGAAGCTGAGTCTTAGAGCTCCATCTCGATTTGAAGAGGAGATAGGCATCAGGCTGTATCTGAAGGCCAGGTTAAGTAGATTGAAGTACGTATTCCTTCCTGAAGCCACAGAGTAATGAAATACATATTTCTTGCTTGCCACTGAGAAAATTTTCTATGTTATTTTTGATTTCCTTTTACCCATGGGTAAATATCTGTTTTATAATGAACAGACTCATAGCACATGGCTTCAGTAATGCCAAAGAACTACTTAAGTTCCTGCTTATAGTAGATTGACATCTACTATGTTTCCCTGGGGTATGCTGATGACTCTGACTGCCAAAAAGTGTGTCTGGGAGAAAAAAGAGTATTTCCTCATGATTGCAGCTTTATAGACATAAAAATGCTGCATATTTAAAACTTGTTCTGCAGTGACACACTCTTCACTGCAAGGTTATAAAAGCCCAACTCTACCTGACAGAAGAAAGCAACATAGTCATTAATAGGCTTTGAAGGGCAGGGAAAATGCTTAATTGCAGATTAATGTCATTGTTAGATTGAGTCTGCAATTATTTTATGTTGTCGGTAATAAGAGTCTTTGTCCATAAGTCTCTGTGTACTGTTGTGCACACTCTGTGCACTGGAGTTCAAGTGCAACACTAAGCAGGGAAATACCAAGGACCAGAGGCCAATCACTTATGGAACCTGGAGATGCTTCCATTTTTTGCTGGTAATCTGATGAGGAGAAGGGAGTGGGGAATTTGCAAAGCAAGGTAACTACGGCTGAAAAAAACCATTTTGGTCACGTCAGAAGAGAGTTGGCATGTAGCATTGAGATAAATCTAGTACATGAGAATCTCATTCAAGCTATCAAGATCAGTAAATGTCCTGTCTCTTGCATTTAAAATCTGAGTTGAAACCTACTTTGGAATCTACAGAATAAACCTAGAAACCCAACAAATATTAGATGGAAAAAACAAAAAAGATTTCTAAAACTGCATGGTCGTTTTGTTTGTGCTAGCTTCAACAGATGTCAAACTACAAATCAACTATTATTCTAGTGGTAATCAGTTCATCTTAGAGTATCTTGGAAGCTAAGTAATTGCGTACTAGAGAAAGGTATTCAGAAAAATAAGCTTTGGACCTGTCTCTGTTCTGTGCATGTTCCTTTGGGCTTTCTTCAAAGAAGCAGCTCCATTCAGTAGAATTGCAAGTGACGAGACAGATAGTGGAACATTAATCATACTGAAAGGAGATTGAAAAATTCACTCATCATTTCTATTCAGGTCTTGATTGACTTTCTGGCCAATGAAAAATCTCTGTGCTTCCATTGTTTTTCTTCTGCTCTTCTTCACAAGTTATTTACTTATACATAGCCACTAGTGGACTTGCAACAAAAAATCAATTTTCACATAGTTATTTTATTGACATTGGCACAGTGTTGTTTGGCACAAGATATTTTTCATACTTAATATGAGGCATCATGAGGTCCAGGATTCTGACCACTGATGTGGGCCTGGACAGGACTGAGTTTTTTAGAAATACACAATCAAGAAATATTAGACTAAAATGAGTGATTTATCAGAACACTGGACAAAATATTTGGGTTTTCCAGTGAGTTTATCTTGATGTAAAGTTGTTTTTATGTGAGTTTTTAGAAGTTACATGACTTGCCCAGGGTTTACTGGGGGGTTGAAAACAGTCATCACCTTCAGTCCTAATCAAGTACCTTAACCAAGACATCAGTCCTTGTCTTTAATGTACTACTTGTAGATACAAAAATGCTGCTAGTGAGGATTTTCTTGCTATTTTCTAAGTCCATGAGAGACTTTTCTCTCTCACAGAAGAGGTAGCAGGGAATGTAAACAACCAAGCCACCTGCAATCTTGAAAAGTCTTGTTTATGGTATAGTAGAAAATATTTTGACAATGTATGTTTTAGGATTTTAGCCAATCACCCCCAAGGGGTGGCTGATCCTTTGTCCAATTAGACTATGAAGAAAAAAGTCTATAAAAGAGTTTGTAAAATAATTAAATGAATCAATCTTGCTGCACAATTCCTGCCTGCTGGATCTTCTCTCCTCCTCCTCCCTATGGCTGCAGGACACGGTGATATACCGTAGGAACCAGGCCTGTGGTAATAACTACTGAAGCAGGGAATATGAATGATAAGTCACTGGACATATTTTTGACCTGGATCTAACTTCTTAGCGGGCGTAACGCCGGGCGTGCCTGCCCCTAGACTGCCTGGGTGTGGTCCGCTGCCCTCCTTGGCGCTGGACTGTTCTGCGCAGTCACAGAACCGAGCCATTGACCTTTTAATACAGCATCTGCCTTTGCTGACAGAGTTACCGAACCTATCCCGAAGGATGGAGGATCTGTTCAGCTTGCTACTGCAGCGGATGCCCGAGCCACCCTGCCGTGCGGGGCGCGCCGAGCCTGCGCCACCCGCACCGCCAGCACCACCCGCGCCGCCGGCACCGCCCACACCACCAGCACCGCCCGCGGTGAGACGCGGCTCCGAGCCAGGAAACGGTGCGGCCAGCGGCGAACCTGGAAGCAGTGCTGCCGCGGGAAAACCCGGAAGCAGCGGTGGCTGTGGAGACGCGGCCGGGGGCGGCAGCGCTGGGCACGGCCAGGGAGCGCAAAACAGCAGCGGGGGCAGCGGTGCCGAGCACGGCCGGGGAGCGAGAAACAGCAGCGGAAGCAGCGACCGTGCTGAACGCAGCTGCGGTGCAAGAGACAAGTGCGGCGCCGAGCGCGGCTGCAGCCCCAGAGATGGTGGCAGCAGCTTCAGTACCGGCTCGGTCGGGACCACCTGAGACAGCATCCCGTAAAGAGGCTGCTGTCCAAACTGCAGCGCAGCCAGCTGCAGTCTCTGCTGTCTGTTCTGGCTCTAGCGAACTTAGCCAAAGTGCCCCTCTCCGTCCATTTTTGTTCACTCCCAGCACCTCAGAGTTGCCTTTGCCTGATGATTCCTCGTCAGGAAGTGAGGCAGATGAGGTTCTGGCCCTGGGTCATCAGGCGGCTGTAGCCATGTGGCAAAGAAAAAGGCTGCACCGGTCTCGCCCCTGGACCTTTCAGGTCTGCATGGTATCAGTGCGTCCGATCCACTACAGTCGCTTCTTAGAGTCAGTTAAGATGCGAGCATTGGAGGAGGGTGACTGGTGGTTGTTAGAAACCCTTGGAATGCCAAATAGATCTGAGGATTCTGGGGGTAACCAGGGAGCTGTTACACTCCATCCGCAGGCTGTGCCAGAAGTTCAGGATGGTACTGGTTCCCCAAAAGGGGAGATCCAAGCTTTCCCACTGTATAAGGCTCTCCCAGCTTCTGGCGAGCGTGATAAGCATGAGGTAATTGCTTGGAAAGTTGCCCAGGACCTCCAATCCAAGGTGGCACAATATGGGCTAGGTTCTGCTGAGGTTATGCAGATAATAAGGGTGATAAATACAGATTTGCTTTCTCCATTTGATATCAGACACTGAGGTCAAATTCTATTTCAACCTGTACAAGTTACAGTTTTTGAGAAAACCTGGAGAAAGCTGGCCGGCAAGGCTGCATTAGCAAATTTGCAGCTCCCTGCTGCTGATCCTAGACGGACAGCAGGAATGGATGCTTTGATGGGGACTGGTCCCTTCTCTGATCCCAGTCTACAGGGTACCTTGTCCTCTAGCGTCCTGCAGCAAGTTCAACAGGTCGGCATGGCTGCCCTGTTGAAAACCATAGAGTTGTCAGCACCCAGAAAGCGATATACTGAAATAGTTCAAGGCAAATCAGAGTCATTCCTCTCCTTTGTAGAGAAAGTCGCTGCTTCTCTCAAGAAGCAGGTTGAGGATGACGGGTTAAGGCAGATGTTGTTAAGGCAGTTACTGAGAGATAACGCAAATGAAGAGTGCAGAAAAATCATAGATGCCTTACCAGGGGATCCTGAGGTAACAGACATGGTCGAAGCCTGCGCTAAGGTGGGATCTGGGAACCAGAAAAGGTCTGCTTTGGCTGCGTTCCTGCAGCCTGTTCACGCATCTTCTGGTCGTGAACCAAAGCAACCAAAACAGGCGGAAAAACGGAAGCGGCCTAAGCCGAGCTAAAAAGAGAACACACTGATCCCCCAGTGCAAGAGGTGTGGCAGGCCAGGGCATTGCTCAGACTATTGTAGATCCCAGACTCATGCCAATAGTTGGCCGTTGTCGGGAAACTTCCGCCGGGGTGCAAGGAGGGGAAATTGCTCTCCGATGTAGTCTCTCCCCCAGAGAGTGGCACAGATACAGGCACAGGCCTACCCAGCCACCCTGGAGACGGCACCCAGGGATCAGACGGGTTTGACGTCCACACCGCAGCTGCAGTCGTCTTAGACTCTAGAGGTATTTATAAGGTTCCCTTGGATGCATATGGACCCTTAGCCCAGGCATCCAGTGCGATGCTGGTGGGAAAACCTGACGTTGCCCATCAAGGAATCTTAGTGCACTCAGGAGTTATTGATGCTGACTTTAAAGGTCAGATTTGCGCTATGGTCTCCACGCAAAAACCCCCTGTAACTATTCCTGAAAAGACCTGCCTTGCTAAATTAGTGCCTTTTAAGTCTTGTGTCCCCAGGATAGAGCAACAAACTCACGAAGATAACAGCAGTGGATCTACGGGACTTCCGCAGGCCTTCTGGACTGCAGACATCTCTGACCAAAGGCCACAGATGACATGCACCCTGGTCCTGCCGAACGCCCGTCCACCCCGGATTCAGCTTTGAGGTTTGATTGATATGGGTGCTGATGTAACGATCATCTCCTTCTCTGCGTGGCCTCCCTCATGGCCTTTAGCCCCGGTGGGATTGGCCATCGCAGGATTAGGAGGAAGCACACAGAGCTATTTAAGCGAACAGCTTGTGGTGGTGAAGGATTCAGAGGGGCACCCAGCTACAATTAGGCCTTATGTTGCTACCACTTCCCTTAACCTTTGGGGACGGGATGTGTTGGCAGCTTGGGGCGTACGGATTGGGACATATTTTTAGCAGGGGTCACTGTGCGTAAGGGCACACAGTATCCTACACTGCTTTTGCAGTGGTTGATTAACACACCAATCCGAGTCAGACTCTGCTCAGTTAGTTGAATTAAGGGCTGTTATCATGGCTTTTCAATGATTCTCACAGGAACCTTCGAATTTGGTTACTGAAGCCGACTAGAAAAAGCCTTGTATACAATTAATCACCTTACAGTACCACAAAATTCAAATAATCCTGTTATTCTGAATCATTTTCTCTCATTGCAGTCTGCAGGTGAGACACAACTGCCCCGGGCAAAAGTCTGGGTACGGAATTTACTCACTAACCAGTGGGAAGGCCCTCATGAGCTTATCATTTGGGGTCGTGGGTATGCTTGCGTTTCCACAGATACTGGGGTACGGTGGCTACCTGCAAAATGCGTTCGCCCTGACCTACGGCACCAGAGGCAGAACAGGCAACCTCCAAATGGTGACCAGAATGTAGATGATCAGCCTAATGACTCTTCTGCTGATGACCAGGATGTCAGCCATCAGGCAGATGGTCCTTCCACAAGCAGAGACTGGGATGGTCCTTCCACAAGCAGAGACTGAACTTTAAATTTCTTGTTATGGAGTCAGATAGTTAAAGCCTTAAGGACATATTTAGAATTAATAACTGATGTAGATTTCTATTTAGGATTAATAGTAGAGTTGTTATCTTATAAAACAAAAAGGGGGAATTGTAGGTACAAAAATGCTGCTAGCAAGGATTTTCTTGCTATTTTCTAAGTCCATGAGAGACTTTTCTCTCTCACAGAAGAGGTAGCAGGGAATGTAAACAACCAAGCCACCTGCAATCTCGAAAAGTCTTGTTTATGGTATAGTAGAAAATATTTTGACAATGTATGTTTTAGGATTTTGGCCAATCACCCCCAAGGGGTGGCTGGTCCTTTGTCCAATTAGACTATGAAGAAAAAAGTCTATAAAAGAGTTTGTAAAATAATTAAATGAATCAATCTTGCTGCACAATTCCTGCCTGCTGGATCTTCTCTCCTCCTCCTCCCTATGGCTGCAGGACACGGTGATATACCGTAGGAACCAGGCCTGTGGTAATAACTACTGAAGCAGGGAATATGAATGATAAGTCACTGGACATATTTTTGACTTACAGACATGTTGTAAAATGCTATTAAGTTGGAATCTATTTTTTCTGTCTAGTTTGTAACTCTTACTATTTGTATTAACTCTGACCTCAAACTAGACTTATTTTGATGTAGTTTTATTTAATTTATGTTTGGGCAAATTTAATTGAAATAAATGTAAATGAAAGGAGGTTTTTGAATCTGGTGTAAGCGGCTTGCTTGAGGAAGAAGGGAGCATAAGTTGCTCTAGCGGTTGTTTGTAGCTGCTCTGAGGCAGAGTGTGGAGATGAGATGAACACATTAAAATGGGCTTTCACATTAAAATTCCTTCATCTAAAGGTAGTGAAGGAGTAAGAATGATTACTCAGTCTTTTGCCATTCTCCTTGAATAGAGCTAAACTTTCTCTGCCAGATACAGCTATCTCTTAAGGTTCATAAAAATACTTAGGAGCATTTCTTCTGTTTCCCTTTGGAATGACCTTGCACAAACTGGCAAACATTCAAAAATATGATGTGAGAAGACATCCCAAGTATTGTCATAAAATCTTAACTTCTCCTCTGTCTGAAATATTATGGTTCTAAAAGTTATTGTGCACAGTTATATTTTTCATAAGTATATAATCTAAAATAATTACCAAATGATGCCGCTTCCTTTCAGTTTAACTTTCACAGATAAATTTTTGGGGCACTTGACCTTGGAAAAATGGGCCTTTACTGCCTGGTGTTCAATTGGTGGTAGAAGGCTTTTAAAAAGAGAAGTTGTTATTCCTTTAAAAAGATACACTATTTTTTTTCTTGTAAATGAAAAAATACAAAAATAGCTGTTTACATATTTATTTATAATTTCTACTAAGAGAGAAAGTATAATTCAATCACTACCTTATGATAACTGTTGGTAATGTCCAGGAAACTTTTGCTTTTATGTAGATGAAGAGAAAGAAAAGTCTTAGAGAGTAAATACCTCCAGTACTTCAAATTTCCCCTGAGGAGAATACAACTCTGGTCTGAACAAATACAGCACAGACTTTTTTGAAGATTTTAATTTAGTCACATAGATTTGATAGTTTAAGTGTTCCCTGCAGATTGTAAAGATGAGAAATATAATGACAATTTGGTGTGCATTGCTTCATTAGAAAACTTAATTCAAACCCTTTTAGGAAACCTTCCCTAGGAAACACAATATGGTAATTTTTTTATTATTATGAGATACTAGATTAATCTTTTATCAAATCCCATCTCATATGGCAATTCATATCATTTTTAAAGGATTCAGTGCAGGTTACAGTATGGACAGGAGTCTGTTTTTTATTTCTGGAAACATTGCTGATCTTTTTTTATAACTTCAGTCATTTGACTTCTCACTCTTTACTGGCCTTACATATTCAAATAATAAATCTACCAAGATGTCTATGATTTTTTATCTTGTCTATCCTAATGGCATGTCCATAATGCATTGGAAGCTTTGGGTATTCATATACCTTATAATAGCATTTCTCCAAGAATAGCATTTAGAACTTGTGTTCCAGTTTAAACTGAGTTTTTTATATTAGGTACTTCTTCAGTTGAATATTCTGTAAGCCAGCTTAGGAAAAGAGATACACAGAGATATCAATGACACTATTAGTTGAGATAAAGATGGGCCTTAGTAAATGCTTCCCAGTTGGCCATTGACTGTACTCACACAGTCAGACTCTGACATTAGGTTTCAACGTGATTGAGCAACTGAAGTGTGTTGAAGAAATGAAGAGCTGCATTTTATATTCCATAGTTGTTATAAACACTTACTAGCCAGGAGAACAGATTTCATACCGTCTTAAAAACTGAACATAAAATTAAGTATTTTGTAAGAAATGAGAATGTCAATGCACAGTAAGTCCAGGAATTTTATTTTCTTTGTGTTGGGGTAGTGAAAAAAAGGGACAGAAAGATGTTTACTATGTTTACGATGTTTACTAGGAGTAACTGTGAAAGAGCTATGCCAAGGCCCTTGTGTTGCCATCTCTACTTGGCAACATGACAAGATGAAGCAGCCCAAAAATCACTGTGTGTTAGGAGCAATTTACACATGATTGTTAACTAATTGTTTTATACATTTCCAGTCTTCCTGGTTTATGCATATTTATATAATTCCACTGGGTTGTTTTATTTGCAGACTGTACTGCAAGAATTAACACTAGACCAGCTGACTTTTGATAGCAACCTTCCTATGTGTTAAAATTTGAAGTCTAAAAGTGGAAAGTTTTTGTATTCCATAAGTATTAAAGATAGTGCCAGTTTGGCAAAGCATCCTTGGATGTAACAGACTTTTAGGGAGCCATGTAAAAAGTAAAACAAACAGAAATTTTTTTCCCCTCACTGAACACATCCTTTTAAGCCAGTGATAGAGCTAAAATTATGAAGTCTTTACAATTTTTCTGAGGCCACTATTGGTGAAATGAGGACTAATTTAGTCAAATTTTTAATTAAAAACCTGTAACAAAAATCTAACCCTCAGAACTACTGCAAGTAACCACAGAAAATATTAATCCCCACTCCCCATAGAAAAACTAAAAATCCCTTTGTAATTAGGGCATCATTCGTATCTCTTGGCTTTGGTTTGTTTTTGCTTTGACTTCCCATGTTTCAAGAAGGATGTTACCTTGTTGATAACATTTCTGAGAAGAGCAAGACCACAAGTTTATCAAGGCATCCACAGAAGGAGTGAAAAATACTCTTAGTATATGCCAAGACTTTGTGCAAAGAGAAAGGAATTTTAAGACACTGGTGAATTGGAACTACCTCTAAAAGAATGTAATTACAGAAAGGAAGATTCACATTAAGTATCTGGAAAAACCTGAAAATGGAAACGACAGTGAGCAGTAAACTGGTCTAAGATCTATAATCTAACATAAAATTCCATATTTCTTTTCTCAAAATGTCTTCAAGAAGCTCAGGTTCAAAAATTTACTCTTAACCTATGCCTTTCCACTGCTGCTGAGGTGCAATTGCTAGGTATTCTCCTCTGTCTTCTAAGTGGGGAAAACCAACAGTCTTTATTGTCCTACTGTTTCCTTTCTGTTTTCAGTTCTTTATTGATTTCCCTCCTTTCTATTTTTAGTTTTTTTATTTATTTCCCAAGAAATAAAGGGAAAGGTACCTTTAGAATAAAACATCTCTACTTTCTTCTGCACTATATCCTCCCCTTTTCCTCTGTATCCCTCCCTTCTTCGTCTGTAAGAACACCTGCAATTTTTATATACCTATGAAAATAATTTCTGAAATGTAGTCAAATCCCATCCTCCACACATGCATATTTTTCAAATATAAGGACAGCTAAATCTAAAATATTACAGAACTGGGAATAATATCTACATAATTGCTTTAAGGAATTCTCCCTTGCAAGCGCTGCCTCTTCAGACTCCCTTGCACTTTTTGTCAGCCAAGGAACCATTAGCACTTCTTTCTGAATGATTTTCCTCTCCAGGCCCTGACACCTGTATCATTTCCCTCTCTCCAGACTCAAAGGAATTATATCTCTGTCTTTCTTCCTCACCAATTTCCCACTAATCTTATATTTTTCCTCTACTTGTGCTTCTGCTGAAGCAGGAACACATCTGGCAGGAACAACCTGCTACAGAGCCAGTCTGTGGATTGTACCTTAGATTTCTGTAATAGCAAATGCCTAGTTAAGGCATTTCTCACATCTTTGCAGGAGCTTGTTCTGCCTATGTTCATGGAAGTTGTAGTTTTATCTTTCCTTCAACTGTCTCTGAGAATCTTTCCCATCTTTGCCCCATATGGCCTCTATCTACAGCTATGTGTTGCATTTCTCTGATAGGTATGATAGAAGGTGCCAAAACCCCTGATACGTCTGGTACAGTGCACAGTACAAGGCAGAGATGGCAACTTGATTTAAGTAGCTAAATAAATATGTCAACGTGATATATTATTGGGCTCATTAGCCTTGATTTTAATGATTAACTCAATTGTCATTAACTTGGAAATTCCAGGATGGTGTCATGTTCTCTCCCATGTTTTTTAAGGCACTTAATAGCTTTGCAGCTGCTTTGCTGCAGAGAAGAGAGATTGATAGCACGGAATTGGGATATCTTGCTTCATTTAAAAGTACTTATATCATAATGGGTATTATTTGTCAGATAATTTTGTATGATGAAGAGGCTACTGTGAATGTTGAGCATCGGAACATGCTCCCTAGGCAAGTAGTTGAGTCACCATCCCCGGAGGTATTTAGAAGATGTGTAGATGTGAAACTTAGGGGACATTGTTTAGTGTGTATTTGGCACCGATAGGTTAAAGGTTGCACTCAATGATCTTATGGGTCTTTTCCAACCTAAATGTTTCTAAGAGTCTTTATATGACTGCACATTTTTTGAGAAGCATGCCATTTTCTGCAGAGGAAGGAGGGACTGAGAATTTTAGTTACTGCAAACCTTAATTTTTTCTAGTTTCTGATGTCTACATAACTTAACAGTATCTTCAAAAGAGAATAATCTCTGGTCTGAAGGCAAAATCGAACAATTTTTTTCTCAATCTCCTCCGGCTCATCTTTTAGTTGATGGAAGTGTTTACAGAGGTCTTGGCATCAAATTATAGTATTGCAAATGGGGCCTAATGACTGGGTCAAATCAAAGGTCATGGAATGGGATTTACATGTCTACAATTAAATGTTTTCACAAATAATTGTAAAATTGTGAAGTCAGTATCATAGAAGTGTGAGAATACTCAATTTATTTAAGGAAGTGCCAAGTGTTGCTATTATTGTGCAAAACTACACAGCAGCAGACACAATGTTTTAGCACTGCAAATATATAGTCACAGTGCCTCCATCGGGACACAATAATTATTATAATTGAGAAGTATACTTGTATACTTTTTTCCATACATATTTTCAGGTTGTTTGGATATAAAAATAGGAAGAAAACAATGGTTACTTTAGCTTTGTTACTGACACATCATAATATTACATTTTAAATAAGATGTCTTTTTTAAAACAGTTTGATGACGTAACGGTTCCTGCTGATGTTGTCGATTATTGTATTCATAGGAAAAAAGCAATAAACCAGGTGAGTTTCCACCCTTCAAGGTATAGTGGGTTGATCCTGACTGGATGCCAGGTGTCCACCAAAGCTGCTCTGTCACTTCCCTCCACAACTAGATAGAATAGTGCAAAAGGTTAACGTGTTGAGATAAGGACAGGGAGAGACCACTCACCAAATACCATCACTGGCAAAACAGACTGAATGTGGGGGTATTGATTGAATTTATTCCCAACAAAATCAGAGCAGATAAGAAGAAGTAAAATAAATCTTAAAACTACCTTCTCCCCACCCCTCCTTCCTTAACAGACTCCCCCTCCTCCTCCCCAGTGGCATAGGGAGACAGGGAATGGGGGTTATCATCAGTTCATCACAGTGGTTCCTGCTGCTGCTCAGGGAGAAGAGTCCTTCCTCTGCTCCAGCATGGGTTCTCTTTCACAGGAGACAGCTCTCCTTGAATTTCTACAATGTGGGCACCAGTGCTTCACAAACTGCTCCAGCATGGGTCACTTTTCCATTGGGTGTAGTCCTTCAGGCACACCCTGCTCCAGCGTGAGGCCCCCACAGGGTCACAGGTCTTACCAGGAAACCAGCTCTAGTGTGGGCTCCTCTCTCCACAAGTCTGCAGGTCCCCGCCACAAGCCTGCTCCAGCACAGGACTCCCATGGGTTCACAGCCTCTTTCAGGCATCCACCTGCTCCAGCGTGGGTCTCCTCCATAGGCTTGCAAGTGGATCGCTGCACTACCATTGACCTCCATGGGCTGCAGGGGCACAGCTGCTTCACCATGGTCTTCACCATGGACTGCAGAGGAATCTCAGTTCCAGCACCTGGAGCACCTCCTGTCCCTCCTTCTTCAATGATCTTGGCGTCTGCAGAATTGTCCCTCAAATATTCTCACCCTGCTCTTCTCTGGCTCCAATTGTATCTGCACAATAATTTTTTTTCTTCTTAAATATGTGTCTAGGTTTGAAAGACAGGTGTCTGCTAAGGAAGGCAGAAGCCTCCCTTGGAATGGCAGATGCAACCCCTCTTCCCTCTGAGTTATTATAATTATGAAATCAAGGTGGCTTTTAGGCAAAGATGTGGAAAATAGGAATAACAGTTCTTTACTATTATATATATAACCAGTCAAACAAACAACAATAACTATGGCAGTAACAGCAAACAATCACAAACCCAGTCCCAGCCTTCCTGGCTGTCGGGCCCTTTCCCCTTGGGTGCAGTTCCAGTTGCAGCCGGCAGGGGCTCTGGCGGCTCCCGGTGAGCAGGGCAGGTGCGATGGTTTCCCCGAGGCTGCAGGGGGCCCTCTGGAGCGAGCTCGGGGAGCACGCGGCACTGGTGGTCTGGGATCCCAGGGAAGGATGGAAAAAAGCTTCACAAACCCCCGGACAGCTGGCCCTGGTGTCCAGCTGGATCCTCGGGAACAGCAGGCTGGAACAGCAGGCTGGAGCAGCAGGCTGGAGTGGCAGGGACGAGCACAAATCCCAGGTGGCAGATGCGATGTATCCAAACGGGGTACCCCCCGGAGGTCCAGGCCGACAGGTCGAGCATGGCTACAACGTAGTGGAGGCTTGAAGCAGTGGTGGGGCAGGGTGGCCACGGCTCAGCTCCGAGCGGGGCAGGGAAGGCGGGCTTGGGATTCCAGTGTTGTTTCCAGCAGAAAGAAAAACAGCCAAAAAGAACCAGCAGCTTCTCTCTCTCCGAACACTGAGACCGAACTGCCCACACCCCCAGGTGAAACAAAAAGAGCAGCCAGGTCCTTTGTCTTTCTTAAGCACTCAGCCATTTGTCCCCTAGCAACATGCATATGGGAAAAATTCCTTTAACAGGAAAAAAAACTAGGACTAAACTAAAACCCCAACAATATGTTACCACAGAGGCGTTGCTACCATTTCTGATTGGCCCGGCCTTGGCCAGTGGTTGGTCTGTCTTGGAGCTGGCTGGCATTGGCTCCAAGGAGGAGGAAACTTCTAGAAGCTTCTCACAGAAGCCACAACTGGTGCCCCACCTCTGCTACTAAAACCTGGCCATGCAAATCCTATCCATAATGTTGGGCCCAGAATTCTTGCAATGTGTATCTTAACAGCTTATTTTTCACTCCCAGGGAGATTTTAAAGTGATTTCTGCGGAACCAGTGCTGGAGCTATAGCTAAGCAGTTATCCTGTTTAAATTCTGGCCCTTTCTTTTTTCCCAGGATGAAGTAGTATCTTCTGAAATAAACATTTCTCTTTGTAAATAACATTCAGGTTGCCTATTAGTGTTTCAGTTGCCACCAGCTGACTGACTGTTGAAGGACTTCATCTAGTTGAAAAGCTTCTGCACAGTGGCAAGTTAATAGTAGTTCTACTCTTGCTAGTTATGTTCTCATGTTTGTTATGTATAGAACTACACAGGCTTTTTCCCTGCTGTCTTTTCTTCTGTTATCTAAACTTTTTTGGACTACTTTTATTTTCCTTAGTACAGGTAAAATAAGTCCATATTTTTCTACATTTTAAATTAACCCAAAGGCTATGCACACATCTCATAAGGAGTCAAGGTAGATTAAAGACCTGCTTGTTTGTGTCTTGGGGTGATTTTTTGATTACACTCTATTCCCTAATCTTCTGCTCTATGCCCAGAAATGGTTGCTATAGCTTTAAGGTGGGTCTGGGGGAGGGGCAGGAGCCTTGGGGTCTCTTGCGCAGGCTTTGTTCAAAGCCTCACACCTGGGCCTGCTCAGTGCTGTGCAGACCAATGTTACTTTGTTGCTTAGTTAGCTTGGTTTTTTGTTAGCTTGAGCAAGAAGTTTCTTTCCCCTTTTCCCTGGCCTTGGAGACTGCAATCCTGTTACAATCTGGTTTAAACCCAGAAAAGCAAAGCAAGCTAAGTCTCTGAGCATAAACCGGAAAGAACTTAGAAGGTTCAAAATATTCCCAGAAACGAGATTAAAACCAAATGAGGTTAGATGTTGTTGCCAAAAAATGGATGTATTTTATTTAATAGTAGAGAGGCAAAGAGAAGGAAGGAGAAAAGAAAGAAAGAAATACAAAAAGAAGTGTGGGTGGGGGGTGGGGGAAGAGGGAGAGGTGACAGGGGTTAGGTGGAAGCATATCACCCATCCAAGGGTCCCAACAACGTCTTGTTGTTCCCCTCCATCTGGTCTTCTGGCAGTGAGGGTCCTCCGCTGCTGTGGCCATGCCGCTACATGCTGCCACACACCAAAGAGTGCAGAATTCTGTGGATTAATATACACTTTGGGCCAGGTGGGAACGCCCATGTGCCTCTCTTGCAGGGACTAGCTTGACACACTGTCCCTTGCAACATTGAGGGTCTGTTGCATCATCTCTGGTGCTCTGGTGCAGGGTCTGGGGACCCCTTTGAGGGGGACCCCTGTGATGGGCCATGTCACCCCCTCTTGCTGTGGATAAGCTTCCTCCCCCCTGGTGAGAACCCCTCAGCTGGGCTCCTCTGCACAGTGGAAGATGGGCAGTCACTGCGCCTCTGACCAGAGGCTTTTCCAAGATACCCAAAGCCTTTCCTCCCCCTGCCCTTTGGTGTGAGGGTCTGTGTGAGCCTGGCAGCTGATAGCCCTGGGGCTGTGGTCCTCATCTTGGAGGTGTTAAGCTTGTGCTTTGTGAATGTCCCCAGACCTGTTACTTTATCTTACCTTCATCAGTGAGCAGTGTAAGGCCTCAGTCAGGGTGTGGTAGTCTTCTCTGTAGCTTTTGTAATACAATTTTTAAAGTCCTTTAAGAAAATGTTTAAGTCATAAAATATAATATTTCAGTCTCTGACAAATCCTTTGTTGGCTTTTGTTTTTCACTTGAACTGTTCGGCTTGGTTTTGGTCCAAGATCAGAGAGGCAATTGGCTGGGGACCTGCTGGGAGCCATGAGGAGCCCCTCTGTCCTGGCCCCAGACCTCAGGAAAAGTCGACATGGTGAAAGAAAGGACTCTGAATCCACCAGCTTCATCTGCTGTGAGGAGGAGACCAACACTGGAGATTCACCAGGTCCCCATCTGTTTGTTTTTTTCTGGAGCTGCTGTGTGAACATTTTTGTCTTCCCCAAGACAAAAGGCAGCACCATTTTGTTCCTCCCTGCCACGTGGCCAGCCGGTTTTGCTTCCCCCGTCATTTTGGGGTTTTTGTTTTTTTCAGTGGGGGGGAGAGGGGGGTGTAAGGCTCTGATATTTCAATATCTAGCATTTATTCTTTTCTTTTTCATGCTGTGTGGGCACTTTGTTTGTCAATAAACAATTGGGGCATTTTTCACTTTCATCCACTAATACTCATTTCTTAATGGTGAGAAGGGATTGCTGAAACTCTTTTCTTTAGAGGAAACACTCATTCCAGAGTGTTTTCTCCTAAACTTGTCTCTTAACTGAGACAATATTTGGTGCCCAAGAGAAGGTGATTTAAAAAAAATATATATATATTCTAGTTTGAAACACTCTATATCAGGGTACAGCAGCCAGTGGTCACCATGCTGCTTGCTTTAATAATGGCTCTCTGGCACCTAGGCATGTTTACCTACCCATATATAGGGGCAATTTTGTCCCTGGTGTATGGCTTTTACAAATCAGGGACACAAGTCAGGATTGCCATATTGATATGCCCTGTTCTAACAATCTTTGAAAGTTTAGCAGAGGTACTGGGAACCATTGAGAATGTGTATGCTCTGTTGTTTTGCTGTCCTGGTGTTGGTAGCCTTCTTTGGGAGTTTATTAGTAATTACACCCAGTCTATTAGGGGAAAAGTAGGGGATGATGTTTCCCAGCCCTTCATCTCCTTCTTCCCTTTCAGATCTGGCATGTCACCTTTTGAGAATATTCAGTTTCCCCTGGATGTTAAAGATACCACCTTCCTGTTGTGTTATCCAATAAGTTTTCTCTATAAGGTCTGCAGCTTGTGTGGAATTGTCCTGGGGTGATGTTATGAAGCCCCTTTATTCCTTAACTGTCTGTTTAATGCCCAAGGACTCTGTGCCTTTAAGATGGACCCAGGGGTGGGGCCATGGGACCCGAGTATGGGGCGGTTGAATGGTGGGGCCCAACAGCTCAGGGCTCGAGGGGCTTGGCAGGGCTCAGGAGGGAGTATGCTGGGAGCCCTGGGTTGCTTTTTTTGGGATTTTTTTTGTTCTGGCTAGCTGGAAAAAAGTTGTGGGGTTTTTTTGTTGTTTTTTTCTCTTACCTCTCCCTCGCCTCACTGCTTCCCTTCCCTTCCCTCCAGTCCAGGGAGCCTGCGGGGTTGCCCTGGCAGGCCCGCAGGGTGGCCTTGGCTGGTCGGAGCCCATGTGTCTGTTCCCTCTCCGGGCATTTGTTGTGTTTTGAGAGGTTTTTTTCCTGCTCTACCCTGTTTTGTTTTGTGTTAATAAACTGGGTTTTTTTCCCACTTTCACTTGTGGTTACCAATTTGTCCCATTGGCGGAGGAAAACGGGAAGCACTTCTCCCTTTGGAGGAGGCACTCATTCCGGAGCGCTTCCTCCTAAAATTTTGTCTCCAAAAACTGAGACATAAATTTGGCACCCAACTTAAGGGGCACGTCAAAGTGGAAAAAAAAAAACCCAACAAAAATTTTGGTTTGAATCACTTTTGTATTGAGGTACAGCAGTAAGACATCACCATGCTGTTTGATTTAATAATTCTTCTGTGGAACCTAGCCATAAGTATATGTCCACAGCCATGGGCAGTTGGATCCCTGGCTTACACCTTTTATAAATCAGGAATAAGAATCCAGACTGCCATTTTGATATGCCTGGTGTTAGTGATTTCTCGAAGTTTGGCTGAAGTAATGGAAACCATTGAGAATGTGTATGTCATGTTGTTTTTCCATTCTGGCCTTGGTAGCTTTCTTTTGGAATGTATTAGTAATGACACCCAGTTTGTTAGGGGAAAAGCAGGGGATGATAATTCCCAGCCCTTCATCTCCTTCTTCCCTTTCAGATCTGGCACATCACCTTTTGAAAGTGTCCAGTTTCCCCTGGATGTCGAAGATACCACCTTTTTGTTATGTTATCTAGCAGGGTTCTTCTATGTAGTCTCCAGCTTGTCTAAAATAAGGGCTGAGATTTCCAGAGGGGTTGCCCAGACACCTGCCCCAGTTGTGGAAAATCCTAAGTGATGTGGGGTATGGGAGGACATAGGCCAGACCCTGAAGCAGTTTTCTGACCCGGGAACTTTCTGATCCTGGAACTTCCCCCTGAATGAATTCAGAATCCAGCTGAGGTGGGGAAGTATCTGAAGGAAAACTTCAATAACAACTCTGATGAAAAGAAAAAGCTCATTGCCATGTGCTGGGTCCTGCTAACACTTATCACACGCTGCTGGATACTGTAGGGCAGAAGATACAGCCAGAGGAGCAGGAGAATAAGCCAGCATACACCCCCAATACTCCAGCTGCAGCTAAAGCAGATGGAGAGCCTAAACCAATAACAATTGCCCCTGTCCAGAGAGAGAAACACAAAGCCAAATCCATTCGCTCAGTGGATGATGATGGGCAACCAGGACCTTCACAGCCAGCAGAGGAATTGGAACCTGAAATCGTTACTGAGTCCCTGTCCATAGAAAGCCTTTGTTCCCTGAGGAAAGATTACACCCGACGGCCTGATGAAACTATATTAAGTTGGATGGTCTGAATCTGGGATGCTGCAGGTGATGGTACAATTCTGGATGGCACTGAAGCAAGGCGTTTGGGATCTCTGTTATGTGATTTAAGTATTGACCAAGGAATGACAAGGGGCCCTGAAGCTCTTAGTCTCTGGACACGGCTCTTAAGAAGTGTGAAGGAAAGATACCTGTGCCGGGAAGATCTCCAACTGCAGCTAAACCCCTGGAAAACCATGGAACAAGGGATTCAATGCCTGAGAGAACTGGCAATGATAGAGATCATATTCTCAGATGACCAAGCAATTAGGAGCCCTGACATGGTAAAATGTACACCAGTGATGTGGCTGAAACTTGCATGACACACACCACCAGAGTATGCCCCTGCTTTAGCAGTGATGACATGGAATGATGGGGATGAGACAGTGAGTACTATGGTGAGGAGGCTCTGGGCGTATGCAGACATTGTGCACAGCCCAACACAAGCAAGAATCTCAGCTGTGGAAAAGAGTCTGTACACAGAAAATGGAAGACAGGATTGAGGAGACTCATCAGAAACTCAGGAAGGAGATTAAAGAGGACCTTCTCCAAATCTCGTCAGTACAGACCAGAGGCTCTGTTATTAGAAGCAGACGTCCCCCAGCTAGGGAGAGAGGGTACACCCCATGAGCTGACCTGTGGGTCTTCCTGTGTGACCATGGGGAAAACATGAAAAGTTGGGATGGAAAACCCACTTCTGTCCTGGCTGCACAGGTGCGTGAACCTGCTCAGAGAGGGAGTTCCACCAGAAGGGATGTAGCTCCAGTTTCCTGTAAGCTGAGCTGCCAGGCATAATGCAAGGGAGGATGACATGTCCAATCCCCTTGAAGGAACCTTCCAAATGTATGCCCAGGGAGGGAATGATAGTCAGGACTAGAGGGGCCCTGCCTCTAGCCAGGTAGAGGCACAGGAGAATCGTGTGTTTTGAACAGTGTGGATCCAATGGCCTGGCACATCAGAAACACACAAATACAAGGCCTTGGTCGACACTGGTGTGCAGTGCATGTTAATGCCATCAGGACATATTGGGGCAGAATCCGTTTCTATTGCTGGAGTAACACAGAGATCGCAGCAGTTGACCCTGCTGGAAGCTGAGGTGAGCCTGACCAGAAAGAGTAGAAGAAACACCATATTGTAACTGGTTCAGGGGCCCTGAGTATTCTAGGCATAGATTTCCTCCAGAGCAGGTATTTCAAAGACCCAAAGGAACTCAGGTGGGCTTTTGGAATAGCTGCTGTGGAGACAGATGGCATGAGGCAATTGAACACCTTGCCTGGGCTGTCCGAAAATCCTTCTGCAGTTGAATTCCTTAAGGGGGAAGTAGAACAAGTACTGATTGCCACCTCAACAGTGCACCACTGGCAGTACTGGATGAATCGGGATGCTGTGATTCCCATCCACAAGATGATCTGTGAGCTGGATAGCCAAGGGGTGGTCAGCAAGACCTTCTCACCCCTCAACAGCCCCATTTGGCCTGTGTGCAACTTGGAAGGGGAATGGAGATTGACTGGACTATCGTGGCTTGAATGAAGTAACTCCACTGCTGAGCACACTGCTGTGCTGGACATGATGGAGGTCCAGTACAAGCTGGAGTCTAAGGCTGTGAAGTGGTATGCCACTATTGACATTGCAAATGCATTTTTCTCCATTCCTCTGGCAGCAGAGTGTTACGTGCTCACAATGGTAGAAGCTACCACTGGATGTTTGGAGACCTACCTTGTGCCTCATGCTACTGCCTCTAACAACATCCTGGGCCTTCAAAAGCAAGTTTCTTTGGATGCATGGTACCCCCAAGAGAATTGAGTCTGACAGCGGGACTCATTTCAAGAACAGCCTTATAAACACTTGGGCCAGAGAATAGGGTATTGAATGGGTGTACAATATTCTGTATCATGCACCAGCGGCTGGGAAAGTTGAGTGGTGCAAAGGACTGCTTAAAACCACCTTGAAGGCCCTGGGTGGGGGGATTTTCAAAATTGGGAGCAGCATTTAGCAAAGGTCACCTGCTTAGTTAACACCCGAGGCTCTACCAACCCAGCAGGCCATGCCCAATCTGAACCCGGGCATACAGCAGATGGAGATAAGGTTCTGGTAATACATGTCAGAGGATTGTTAGGGAAGAATGGATTAATTCTGCCACAAGTAAAGACAAACTCATCTGTGGGGTTGTCTTTGCTCAGGGACCTGGTTGCACTAGGTGGGTAATGCAGATGGAAATACATTGTGTACCTCCACAGGATTTGATTGTGGGTGAGAACAGCTTGTAATGTTGGAATGCCTATATACCACTGCTTGCTGAATGTCACTGCCACTGTTTGTATATACTTAGAGGTATGTTGTTGTGACCCAGCCCACTGCGGGCTGGGGCAGCGAGATGCCAATCAACGTTGGGCCCTCCTGTGGATCGAATTGCCCCGGGACACAGACTTGGAGAGTGAGTCGATGGGCAGCTCAGAAGCTTAAGCCGCATCCCCACTGGGCTGCACCTGGGTCCAAACTGCCTTTCCCTGTTCAGGAAAATTCTCTCTTACTCAGTTGTTCGCTGGTTCACGGGTTCACCCGCCTCTCAGTTTCCCCCATTGGTTCTTGTTGAATTGTATCCTCCCCCTGGCTTGTAACTCATTGGTTGCTTTCCCCTTTCCCTGCAGTTTTCAAATCCCCTATAAAACTGAGAGAAAAGCCACCGGGTACAATTAAGATCATTGCCATGTTCTGGTTGCTAAACTTCCGACAATAAACCTGTTAGAAGCCAGACCAGAACCCCCCTCTCTTCCTTTATCTCCGAACTAACGTGAGCCTGTATCATTGGCTCCTGCCATGTCTCCTCTGCAAAGAAGCCAGCGAACATGCCCAGCCAGCGCCTTTCCTGATGCCGAGGTCACTTCTGCAACGCACAGAAGTAACGCAGCTGGACTCTCTCTGATCGAGGGCACGCCAGAGCTCGTGCAGCAAGCACAGAACTGCATTAGGTTAGCGTCCAAGTGTGGGGCTCACGCAAGTGGCTCCCTGTGACGTCGCGGCTGTCGGTGGACAGCAAAAAAAGCGACCTTGGAGCAGCCAACGCCTCTCGGGGCAGTCCACTCTGTTTTAGGAGTGGTGCCCTGAGAGAAGGCTGCTAACTCCGACTGATTTTGCACTGAACTGACCTCAGAGAGCAGCCAATATTCAGAGGACTCCACCCGTGTTTTTACTTCTGGGACCGGACGCCTGTGACTCTGAATTTGTGCTGATTTCTGCTGAACTGAAACTTGTGTGAGTATCCCTGGTCCCTGAGATTTTTTTGTTTCTTTTTTCTGTTTGCGGGTGGTGGGTGGAAGTCAGGCTGAGAGAGAGAGAGGGGATCAAAATTCTCTCAGCCCCAAAGAGAGGTTTTTCTCCAAGTTGTGAAATCCCTTGAAGTTAGTGGGTTTAAATTTTCAAAGGGTCTGTTAAAACAGTTTGCTCGCTGGCTTTTCGTTTACCTTCCTCAAGCTTCTCCCGCAAATTTAAAATGGCCTGCCTTCTGGCAGGCTGTGGGTGATAAAATTACTGATTTAAAGTGGAAAGGAGACACCTCTGGAGAAAAATATCTCCCCTTAGTTTTGGTATTGCAAGACTTACATAAAATGGACCAGAAAGTAAAAGAAAAGCACAAATCTCCCCCCCTCCCACCCCCCCCCAGTTCTTCCCGTATCCCTCCTTCCTCTCCTTGTATCCCTCATCCCATTTCCCCTTCATTGGAAAAACTGAATGGGGTAATATGTCCAAAGGCACAGGGCTGCTACCTCCTTCCTGACCCCTCTCGGTCTTTTCAGCCACCCTGTCAAGATAGCCCTGGCCAGGCTGCCTCGACCCCTTCCCAAACCTCGTATCCTTCACCCTCTTTCCCAGTTGTAAGCCCAGAAAACTGTTCTAAATGGCGTTCGCCATTATTCCTTCCCCACTCCACATGTCTACATAATGACAGAGACCACATGGCACAGTCCATCCCTCCCCCCTCTTCTTCCCACAATCCCTTTCGCCCTCCTACCCCCAACCCTTCCCTGTCTCCGCCCCCAGACATGATGTCTTCGGGTTCCTCCTACATGTCGGGTACTGCCCCCTGCATCAGGAATCCCCACCCATCCTGTGACCATTCCTCCTTGTCCTCCAACTGTGGAGGACTTCCTGGTTCCCATGCCCCCCTTTCTGGTTCCCACGGGGTAGAAACTGGAACCGACGCCGTCTTGAAATCGGGTCTGGGAGCCCCCTCAGCCCCCTCCTACCCCTTTGCCGCTCCTGTAACATATGATTGAACTGGCAATAACCCCACGTGGAAACCTTTTGATCCCGCAGGGCTGAAAGAGCTTTGCAAAGCCCAGAAAGATTTCGGGAGGGAGAGTCAGTATTTTAAGAACCTCCTGTGGATAACCCTCAGCACTACAGTGATGGTACCGCATGACCTCAAAAGCATTTTCTCCTGCTTGCTTTCCCGATCTGAATTTCAAATGTGGGATTATAGTTGGAGAGAGCGACTAAGAGAGCTCCTTCCAATCCTACTGCAAGATCCAAACAATGCAGGGATTTCTATAGGTCACCTAAGTGGTGAAGGGTTATTAGCCAAGCCATAGAACTAGGCTCGAGACACACCAGAGCCTGTTCTGAATGCTGTGAGGCAAGCGGCAGAGCAAGCATTCTTAATGATGCCCCCTAAATTAGCACTTCAGTTGAATTATACGGAGATTCGGCAAGTGCAAAATGAGCCATTTATTGATTTTGTCGATAAACTGAGGTTTGTGATAGAAAAACAGGTAGAAGATCTAAACACAAAAGAGCATATTATAACTCAAATTGCAAAAGCTAACACAAATGAAGCATGCCAAAGAGTGATTTTAAATCTCTCATTTAATCCTCCGCCAACTCTAAATCAGATAATTCGTGCCTGTACCACATTAGTGCCAATTAACCAGCCAAATTTAAAAACCAGGGGGAATGTAGTAGGGACTGCAAATGCCGCTGAATCAACAGCATCTCAGGACAAAAGAAATGCTAATTGGACCTGCCACAGGTGTGGGAAACTAGAGCATCTAGGCTGAAATTGCCAGGCCCTGGCTCCAATTAATCAGGGTTTCCGAGCTGTCTCCCCAGGGCAAATGACATCACCTGCCTGCGTTGGGATGCAGCCAAAAACCTGATGAATCAGCACAGATTGGCAGTCTCAAATGGAGAAAGAACTAAGACTGCGACCAGGAAAACTGTCACCGTGACCTCTGCAACTCAAACAGACTCAGTAACACCCCAGAGAATTGTCGTGAGTTGCTAGAACCTGAGAGACTGTATATTGTTTGTGTTAAAAGATGTTGTACACACACCATCTGACATCTGTGTTACACCAGAAATTGTTCAAGTGGGGTGTCATGGGTTAGCAAGCATAGTCCCAGAAGTGATGTTCTTGCAAAGGGGTGCTTACAGCTTCCTCTGTGACAGAACCTATCAGATGGCCAGTTTGAATATGGACAATTCTTTAAGCCACTTAAAGTTGTGACCGCCTCTGTGATGCACTTAAGAATAGAAAACCGCCCCACAGCTCTCTGTCTCGTTTCCGGTGCTGGGACAGGTGGCTGCAGGCCCTGTGCGGGGGCCAGCGGGCCTGGCCCAGGCTCTGCTCGGCCCGGGCTGGGCCGCGCCACGGCCATCCTGGAGCCGATGGGCCCTGTTCCACTTGCGGAACCCCCCCACAGCAGGGCTGTGGGCAGCTGGAGCGGCTCGGCTCCTCCCCCCCTCCACTGCGGCCAAGATTCAGCTAAAGCTGCACCACTGTCCAGCAGAGGTCATGTGACCAACAGCGATAAGCAACATTCCAGCTGCAAGGCCTAGGTGAGATTAACCCTTTTAGTGCTATGAAGAGCTGAAAACCTGAGGGAAGAGAAAGAGGAGATGCTTAAAGCTGAAATTCTGTTGTGAAGCTATGATATATCAGAGTACCTGTTGTAATTTCATGAAGGCATGGGGGGTGGAGCGTTCAACTTGTACTTGCGAGCAAAAGCACCTGTGCTGAGATAGGCAGATGCTGACGCAGTTGTAATTTCATGAGAAGTTTGAACAGGGAGAGATGGAAGCGATGAGGACTTTTGCTCCAAGTGGGAAAGGAGAAAACCTCAGTTCCTAGACATGCTCCCAGAGATAGTCCTAGAGATGAAGATGAGGAAGACCCCTTGCTCCCAGGGAAGGAGAAGGGCCTCTGTTCTTAGAGATGAGATGCTCGCAGAGATGGGTGAAGAGAACTTTTGTTTCTGAACGGCTCAACCTTAAATTGTACCCCAAAAAACTTCAAGAGTGGACCCTCGAAAGCAGTTGTGGGAAAAGCTGCAAGCTGGGGGGAAGGAACTTGTCGCGATAGAGGGGAAACCCAGACGCTCAATATGAGTGATCAGCAGGAATCCGATTTATTGATTGTACCAGAACTCCTTATATACTAACAATAATAGGCTTTATGGATATTCGTAACGGCGCATTCTAAGTGGTTCACGTCGACTAAGCTGATCCTAAAACCCCTCCTTAGTACCCCTTTCGTGGTCAGCAGTTCTGCCTTTTTCCCTGGCCTTCTAACCACAGATGTCCATTGTTTTGCTGCCAAAACCTAACCTTGCTGGCTCTGCAAATAAACCCATAGTTCAGCAGTAAGACTCAATGGTGGTTCAGTTACTGAGCAAGATACATGTAATATTCTGTAACTTCAGTTGTTACCCAGGATGTGTGGTGCATTGTCTTATGAGACCTTGCTCAGCTAGCTGCAAGGGTCTATGTGCCCGTTCTCACGTAGCCAGCTTCTCAGATCAGTAAGCTGCAAAGAATCTGTATATCCTGAATCTATATGTCCCTTTTCACGTAACCAATCTCTCACAATTCCCCCTTTTATATTAGTTTGAGCAAGCAAAACTCCCTGAGTTAGTTGATCTACACATTTGGCTAAACAAGAAAATATAATGCGTGCTCCAAGCAATAGCAAAAGTATGATGCCAACCCATCTAAGACCTTCTTTTATGAGACTTACGGCCCAAACTCCAAGTCCTCCAAAGGTCCCTTGAAACCATCTATCGAAAGGACTGTCCCGAACAGTGAGCCTTTTGGTATGTTCAGTGAGCCATTGAAGCTGAGAATGTATGGATTTACTGTGATCTGATAAGTTAAAGCAGCACATTCCTTCTATGTCTTTGCATCCATGTCCATGTGCTAGCAGTAAGAAATCAATGGCTGCACGATTTTGCAGTAAGGCGTAGCCGTAAGCTATCCACGTCTGCAACAAGCTCACCTATCAGGTGTGAGGTGACATTTGCTTGCTTGCCTGTCCAACATGCCAACCTTCTAAGCTGAGTGAGGGCACGTGCTGATGCAGCTCCTGGGACCAAAAGAGAAGCAAAAAAGACAGCAGGAGTTTTCCATAACTGCACATCGTCTCTGCAATTAGGATCTAATGGAAGAGCGCTTCGTCGTGCTTGCTTTTGTGTGATATTTAACAGTTGCTGAATACTAGGAGCAAACATTGTTAGTTTCCCAAAATAGCACGGTCCTCCCACTGGTTTAGAAGGCACTCCTGGCCATGCCCTGTCCCCACAAATGAGGAAAGTTCCTGAGGGCAAAGCCCTAGGTTCTTGTGGAGGATTATCAACTGGCCATACTGAGCCATTGCAGTACAGTGATGTTAAAGTACCATGAGGTGGTAGGGCTCAGCCATGTACTGTCTTTTTTTGGCCTTTGGGGGCTGACACTACTGTCAAAGTGACTGCCTTTAAACATAAGACAATAGGGACTAGGCTGAGAGCCTAAGAGATCTAACTCTTGTGGCTCAAACATGGATGTATTAAGGCCTAAGGCAATTGCTCATGCTTGGGCAGCTAGAGGGTTTTTCTTTATTTTAAGGTCATTGCAGATGTTAAAAGTAGAGAGGTGAGTATCGAGATAGTTATCAGTGAGGGTAGAATGGCTTGCATTACAAAAGGTTGAGAGTGCAATTTCCGGCTCTGAGTAGTTGAGCGTGTATTTTTTAAGGCTACTAGTTTCTGCTAATGGAACCCCAATAAGGCAAGTGCGGAAAGGGTCAGAAGGCGTTGCTAAGGATAAGCAAAAAGAATCTTGGCCTGTTTGGTTAGCCCAGGTAATCCACATGTTTTTTCGGTGGTCTATAGCGCTAACGTGGTGTGGATCGGTAGCGTGCACGGTTATCAGCAATGTTGCAAGCGCTAAGGCGATGGCACATGCGTTCCCACTCATGGGTATGCACCATCCATTGGCGTGGTATTTTAAGGCCATCTCCGCAAACTCTATGCACTTTTGCGGATTTAAGCTGTAAGCGAATGCGAGCAATGTTATGATTAATTCGATAGCGAAACTCAGCAATAGCTCGTTGTTCTACTGACTCATAAAGAGTAAGACCCTGAAAAATTGGTAAACCAGTTTCCCATTCTAAAGCTCTCTGTAATGTGTCACGTCGCCAAGTTCCCTCACAATTAATACACCATGCTCCCCCTAACAGAAGTGTCTGATGAACCCACCACTCTTTGTTACAACCTCCACACTGGAGAAGAAACCATGCAAAATGCCCTGGCTTCCCGCAAACACCACAGGTTCAACAATTAAGTTTCCCTGGATAATACTGTTCAAGGGCGTCCACTAGCTGTTCTGCTTCTTCCCAGGATTCAAAGTGCCTAAATAGGGTAGGCACGATGTTTGCAAGATGTGTGATCACCGGATCAGCTACTAGATGTAGCCGAAGCAGACTCAGCTCCGGAAGGTGGTATTGTGGAGGCTCCAGGCTTGAGCTGTGTCGGTTTGACCCAGCGGCTGGGTATCCACTGTGGACCTGTAGGAGTAAGCACACAAACATAGCCACGACCAAAATATAACACTTCTGCAGGGCCTTTCCATTCCCCAGTAGCCATGTCCTTAAAATGAACATAGCTTCCAGTTCTCCTTTGAGCTGGTGGAGCCCCTTCTTTACGCTTTATTGCAGGGGGCTCCTTTTCATCACCAAAAATACAAAGATGGTTTAATACAAACAAAGCTTTTGCTACTCTTTCTTTTGGGTCTATAATATCTTTAAACTTCTCTAAATATCTCTTTACAGTCCCATTAACTTTCTCTACAATAGCTTGCCCAGTAGGTGAGTGTGGGATTCCCGTGGTGTGACTGGTGTTCCATGTGTGCAGGAACGTTTGAATGGTCTTGCTAACATAAGCAGGGCCATTGTCCGTCTTGATGGCTTTCGGGACTCCCATCACTGCAAAGCAACCAGTTAAATGTCTGCGCACGTCTCTAGCCTTTTCGCCTGGCTGTGGCGTAGCCCAAACGAAGTGGCTATAGGTATCAATAGAGACGTGGAGATATTTCAGGCGGCCTAATGCTGGAACATGCGTAACATCCATCTGCCAAAGTTCATTGGCTTTAAGTCCTCTGGGATTAACTCCACAGCCTATTCCAATTCCACTATTATGGAAACTGCACACCGGACAGGCCTTAACAATTGCTTGCGCTTTGGCTGTGGAAATGCCATAGCTTCGTGCAAGTCCTTTAGCATTCTGATGGAAGGTGGCATTAGCCTCTCTCGCCTGTTGATGAACTGGTAGTGGGGGCTGGACGATTCCTGCCACTAGCTGATCAGCCCAGTCATTTCCTTCCCCTAGGCCGTCTGTGCTCATGTGGCTTCTAATATGTAGCACTGCATATGCTTCAGTTCGTTTAGCAATTGCTATTTGCATGCTGATAAGGAGTGCTACCAGTCTCTGGTTTTTGATGTCACGCAGTGCTGCATCCTCAATGCGATTCGCAACCCCTACTACATATAAAGAACCTGAAACAATATTGAGGCGAATGTCCTTCCATCGCACCAAGGCCCAAGCAACAGCATAAAGTTCTAATGTTTGTAGTGAATCCTCTGGTGTTGCTTTTAGAATCCGGTGCCTCCAAGTGTTATCCTCTTTCCACGTGACTGCTGCTTTCCGTGACTTTCTTCCAGCATCAGTGAACACAGTAAGCGCATTATCCAGCGGTTCTTGAGCTCTTTTTGGTTTAGAAATCCACCCATGGTTAGTAATCCAGGCTAACACAGGTGTTGGTAGTGGCTTTGCTACCAAATTAGGTCCTTCGCTCAAGAGGGCTCGCTGCAGCTCCGGTGAGTTAAACAGGAACCATTCTAGATCCGTGGGCGATATAGGTATCCAGATCGTCCCTGGATCTGTTCCATCCACCTGCAAAATTCTGATGCGCGCCTTTTGAATCAAGTCTGCTAAAGTTGCCACTTTCTCTTGAATTGTCCTTCTAGGCTGCAATGGTGGTGCAATCCATTCTAGGACCCTAATATCCTTGGGTGGCTCCCCCGTTTCTGTTAATTTGCATTGGGTGATTGCAGCGAGCAGATATATTGGGCCACAAATGATTGTAATGTCCAAAGGTAATGCAGGATCACGTCTTGAAGTGAGGCCTATAGTGATCTGCTCTGCAATAGTCTGTAGCACAGCCTTCTGTTCAGGTGTCAGTGTAACTGACTGTGCAGGGTTGGTGCCTTTCGAAAGTGGACGAAGCTCATTTAGCAGTTCATTAGGAATGCCAACTACGGGGCGAAGCCACTGCAGATCTCCCATAAGTTTCTGCACATCATGCAGGTTACGGATGTCTGTATGAATGGTAAGCTTTTGAGATTGGGTAGTGTTGTCAGTGATTTTCCAGCCTAGATAAATCCACGGAGCTGAAGTTTGAATTTTCTCGGGAGCTATGTGCAGGCCCTGGTCATTCAAAGTCCTGTGCAGTATATCCTTTTGCTGCGTGGTGAACGGATTTTCTTGCGCTAACAAGATATCATCCATGTAATGATAAACGATGGTATCTGGAAACGTTTTCCGAATGGGCTGCAGTGCTGAATCAACATAAAGTTGACAAAGGGTAGGTGAGTTGCGCATACCCTGAGGAAGCACTGTCCATTCAAAGCGTTGAGCAGGTGCTTCTCTGTTAATGGCTGGCAGAGTAAAAGCAAATCTCGGCTTGTCATCTTCATGCAGGGAAATGGTGAAAAAACAGTCCTTGAGGTCGACTATTAGCAGTGACCACCCTGCTGGTAGCATTGAAGGATTTGGTAGGCCTGGTTGAAGGGCCCCCATATCATGCATTTGTCGATTAACAGCTCGTAAATCATGCAACAGTCTATATTTCCCTGATTTCTTTTGAATGACAAAAATTGGAGTATTCCAGGGACTTGTAGAAAGTCGTAAATGTCCTTGATTAAATTGCTCTTGAACCAGAATATGTGCTTGTTCAAGACTTTCCCTCTTTAGGGACCATTGCTCAACCCAAATCGGCTGTTCTGTCTTCCACCAAATAGGGATGGGGAAAGTCCAAGCAATGGCCACTCCTAAAAATTTTGGTCTGTGGTAAGAACCATGCCCATTTGAGCGAGTATGTCTCGTCCCACCAGAGCAGCAACACCAAGTGGCAATGGGATGATGGACACACTGCAATTTACCACTTGATCAGCTATAGTCCATTGCAATGGGGGGGACTTGCGAGCGAGGGTAAGTCCTCCCACTCCAGTGACTGTAGCGTCAGATTCAAAGGTGGGCCAATGCTGAGGCCAGTGGTGACTGCTGATGATGGATACATCAGCGCCAGTGTCCAAGAGTGCTGTCAGGGTAACAGTCTCTTCTTGGTATGTTACTGTCACCTGGCGGCATGGCCGACTTTTCAAGCTCACAGTGAGCATGGCTGCCGGCCCTGTGGATCCGAAGGCTCCCTCACCCCTGGGGTCGGAGTGTATGGGTGATAGTCCTTCAGTGAGAACTGGCAAAGGCACCAATTGGGCTAGTCGAGTGCCCTTTTCTATGAACATAGGTGGAAAAAGAGGCTGTACCATAATTTGAATTTCTCCAGTACAATCCGCATCAATTAGTCCTGTAAGTATTTGTAATCCTTCCATAGTAGCTGATGAGCGTCCGATTAAAAGTGCTCCGACCGCTTTCCCATTTATAATTATAGGTCCTTTAATCCCGGTGGGGACACGCTGCGGTCGATTGTCTATAAGAGTACAGTTTATTGAGATTGCCAAGTCCAACCCGAGGCTCCCCCGGGTTGCAGGTTGGAGACGAAAGTGCTGCTCAGTGCTGGTAGAGGTGCGCAGGTGTTGACTTCCTGGGTCGCTGGGTATGCTGCCGCTTTTGGTGTCATTGCGGGGCGGGCCTTCCCGCTCGACTTCCCGTTTCCCGACCTCCGGCAGGCAGTGCTGGCATGGGTGTCCGACTGGCAATGCTGACACCAGACGTTACCGGTGTTACAATCCCATCTCATGTGACCGGAGACTCCACAACGAAAACATTGTAGTCGGGTGGTCTGTCATCGAGACCCGCTCCGGTGATTTTGCAAAGGTGCAAGGGCAGCTAAAACCTGACTCTGATTTGCCTCAGTCTGCCTCTGAGCTACCTCAGCTTGCTGTTTCTTCCCTATTCCCAGTTCCTTTCCAAGTTCCTTTATTGCAGTAACAATCATAGCTTGGGGACCTACAGGGACCTGTGACATTCTCTCTAGTGCCTCCTCAATAGTCCAAGTAGCAGGCAGAGTAACTAACACACTACGTGCAGTGGGGTTACAATTCTGAATAGCACATTGTTTAAGCAAAATACCATGCATATAGTCTGGAAGCCCAGTTGCTACAATAGCGTTTGCTACGCGATCTATAAAGGTACCAAATGGCTCATCTCTTCCCTGTTTGATACTCATATACGATGGTAATCCCCCTGGTTGCTTAATCTGATCTATTGCTCGTCGTGCTAAATTCATGCTTTCCCGAACCTTATCAGGACCTATGAGAGCCTGTGCTTCTGTCCGGGTGTAATTTCCCAGACCCATTAATTCCTCTAAAGTTACCCCATGTAAAGGATCTCCTGCTCCCCGCTGCGTTGCTACCGGCTGCTGGCATAAAGTCTGCCAGTAAGCTCCAAACAGCATACGCTGGTGCTGTGTTAGTATTAGCTTAGTGATATTTTTAATATCATTCGGTAGCAAGAGCATAGAGCCCCATAAATAATCAAGCATTTGACAAGTTGGTTCCCCTTTTATCCCGGATTCATTAACAGTGGCTCGCAGTTGGGTAAGCAATTTCCAATCTAAAGGTTTAATATTAACAGTAATCTGTCCTTGAGCATTAGGAGGTGAAAATTCAACTGGAAAAGCCTGTACAAACTCTCTGGCAGAATCTATGTCTCCCTCAGCAGCAATATTTTTAGCAACCTCTCTCCAAAATTCCTCTCGTTCCTTAGCTATCTCTTGAACTCCTGAGTCTGTGTTTACACTAAGCGAACTATTAGCTTGCTCAGAAGGGAGTGAAAGTGCTGCCGACCGGCTCTCAGGCGGCGGCGGTTGAGGGGGGACTGTGGGAGATTGTTCAAACGGTGGGGCTGTAGGCAATAACTCATGCTCTAACGATGCAGAGGGGGCACTAACAGCTTGGGGAGATGCAGGAGGCGAAAACACAGAATCTGAGACTACTTTTCCTGTCTGCATAGTAAAAGTATTCATTGTGGGAGGTAACAGGCAGCTATCACCCATGTCCTTCTTCCGAGTAAGCGGTGTTCCTAAGCGCTGCGCAGCGGCTGCTGCAGCCTTCTGCTCTGCCTCATACTGTGCCAAAGCATTACTCACTGCCCGCCACGGTTTCATCATCTTTTTAGCCACCTTATCATCCTGCGTAGCTGCATCAAATATCTTATCCCCAAACACTTTCCACTGCTCCCTCTCAAAAACTTCATTCGGATCAATAAAACAACCCTTAGCAACCCCATAATCTAAAAGTCCAGGGAGATCCTTTTTACAATCTATCCCTGGTGTGCTCCGCTTTTCTAAAAAGCATTTGAGCAATTGATACACCGCTTGTCTATTAGCCATACCTAAACGTCAGCGCACTGTTGCAGCCTTTGCAAGACCCAGCGGTGCGTGGCCAGCAGGACTCCTCTGTAGGTGCTCCTGAGCTCGGAGGTGTGGACTTTTCACCACCTCTGCAGCCTCCTGAGCTGCTTACGGGACTGACGCAGACTCTCTATCGTGCCGTGGCCCCAGGTTATCCATCTCTATGGTCCCTATTCCCCGCAGGCTGACGGACGTAGGCTATCCGTCTCTACGGTCCCTTTTTCCGTCCCTGTTCGGGCGCCAGAATGTCGCGATAGAGGGGAAACCCAGACGCTCAATATGAGTGATCAGCAGGAATCCGATTTATTGATCGTACCAGAACTCCTTATATACTAACAATAATAGGCTTTATGGATATTCGTAACGGCGCATTCTAAGTGGTTCACGTCGACTAAGCTGATCCTAAAACCCCTCCTTAGTACCCCTTTCGTGGTCAGCAGTTCTGCCCTTTTCCCTGGCCTTCTAACCACAGATGTCCATTGTTTTGCTGCCAAAACCTAACCTTGCTGGCTCTGCAAATAAACCCATAGTTCAGCAGTAAGACTCAATGGTGGTTCAGTTACTGAGCAAGATACATGTAATATTCTGTAACTTCAGTTGTTACCCAGGATGTGTGGTGCATTGTCTTATGAGACCTTGCTCAGCTAGCTGCAAGGGTCTATGTGCCCATTCTCACGTAGCCAGCTTCTCAGATCAGTAAGCTGCAAAGAATCTGTATGTCCTGAATCTATATGTCCCTTTTCACGTAACCAATCTCTCACAATAACTCACATGTGAGCAGAGAGACACCTCTTCCTAAATGGACTGAACAAAGTTATTTGGAAGTTGGCAGCTGTCTCTTTGTGATAATGTGTTCATAGCATGGGCAAGAGAGACTCCTCTTCCTAAATGGACTGAACAAAGTTATTACGGAAGTGGTAAACAGACTGAACATCTGAAGGGTTGTCTTTTTATATTGTCAGTGGGAGAAGGGAGGAAGGTGGGGGGAGGAGAAGAGTTCTGAAGGTGTATGATTTTTTTTTTTTTCTTTTAGGTCTGCTAATAAACTTCTTTATATTCTTTCAAGTTTGGTGCCTGCTTTGCATTTCTCCTAATTCCTACCTCACAGAAGGTAAACAGTAATGAGTATTTTGGACCAGACCACTACACTAAATTGGTGTTTCCGCCCGGTTACAAACTGAACCCGCTACATAAGGGCACAAGGGCTGTTTACTGTCAACATCCAGTGTGTTAACCCTCCCTTTTTTCTTGCTGCTAACGAGGTTGTGGCTCAAGCTATTCTCATGCCCAGTAGTCCGCCACAGTATTACAACCCCTTTGTCTTCTGGGCTGAGGTAGTTGGGAATGACAAACCCATGCTTAATTGCAAACTGTCTTGCCAAGGCTCAGACATCAGCCTGGCAGGAATGATGGACATGGGAGCAGATGTGACAGTCATTTCCTCCCAGATTAGCCATCACACTGGGAGCTGCAGCTGGCAGAAGGTATCGTGACGGGTGTGGGGGGATCTATATCTGCCCAGAGAAGCAGAGCAGTTATCCAAATTGAGGGTCCAGAGGGACAGATAGCATCCGTGCGTCTTTTGTAATTAACTCTGGGTTCACACTGTGGGGCAGGGATCTCATGTCCCAGTGGGGGGCTCGAGTCGAAATTCCATCTCAACCCCAGAATTTTTAATAAAGGCCACTGTGGAGCACCCCTTCCAGAAATTAAATTGGATCTCTGACAAACATATCTGGACAGATCAGTGGCCTTTGGAAAAACACAAATTGAAGGCACTCACCGCACTCGTAGAGGAGCAATTGAAAAAGGGTAACATTGAACCCTCAAATAGCCCTTGGAACTCCCCGGTATTTGTAATCGAAAACCAGGGTAAGACAAGTGGCACCTCCTCCATGATTTGCAGAAAATAAATGCGGTCATTGAGGACATGGGACCCCTGCAGCCCGGAATGCCTTCAGCCTCTATGCTCCCTAGGCAGTGGAAGTTAGCAGTCATTGATATCAAGGACTGCTTCTTCCAGATCCCTCTCCACCCAGATGATGCAACTTGGTTTGCCTTCTCAGTACCTTCCATCAACCGAAAGGCTCCCATGCAGTGCTACCAGTGGTGAGTTTTACCGCAAGGCATGAAAAACTCACCCACCATCTGCCAGGGGTATGTTGCCCGCATTCTGCCCCCCATCAGAAAGTTAGCAGCAAAGGCAATAGTGCTCCACTACATGGATGATGTTTTGCTGTGTGCTCCCAACCAATCCTATTTAGACTGGACATTAGGGAAGGTAATCAAGGCCTTAGAGGCAAATGGATTTGGATCCAGGCTGAAAAGGTCCAGAAAACTCCATTTAAATACCTTGAACTGAAAATCCATGAACGGACTGTGGTTCCCCAACAAATTAAAATTAATGATAACCCTAAGACCTTGGAGGAACTCCATCAGCTCTGCAGGACCATAAATTGGGTGAGGCCGCTCCTAGGGCTGACGACAGAAGATCTTGCTCCTCTGTTCAACCTTCTGTGAGGGAAAGATGACCTCACATCACCTAGGCATCTAACAGAGGAGGCGAGGCAGGCCATCTGAAAGGTACAGGGAACGCTGTCATCCCGGCAGGCACACCGCTGCGCCCCAAGTCTGTCTTTTCAATTTATTGTATTAGGGGAAATGCCATACCTTCACGGGCTGATATTTCAATGGGACGAGGTGCAGAGTGATCCCCTGTTAATCATCGAGTGGGTTTTCCTCTCGCACCAGCCCTCCAAAAGTATCACAATGCCAGAGGAGCTCATGGCTCAGTTGGTGATGAAAGCTAGATCCCACCTCCGCACCCTTGCAGGGTGTGACTTTACATGCATCTACCTACCATTGACAACTGATTCACTTGATAACCTCCTTCAAAACAATGTGCACCTCCAATTCGCTCTAGACAGGTACCCAGGCCAAATTTCTATACACCATCCAAAACACAGACTGTTTACTTTGGTCTTCAAACTGATTCCAGAAGAAATTCAAAGCCAAAAACCATTAAATGCCCTGACAATCTTTTCAGATGGCTCTGGAGCTTCCTTCAAATCTGTAATCCCTTGGAAGGATCCTCGCACTCAGAAGGGGGAGGCCTATGTGCAGGTAGTCGAAGGATCCCAACAAGTTGCAGAACTTGCAGCCGTGGTCAGAGCATTTGAGAGGTTCAGTGAACCATTTAATTTGATAACTGATTTGGCCTATGTTGCAGGTGTAGTTTCCAGGGCAGAGAGAGCCTTACTAAAGGAGGTAGCAGACCCAAAAATTGACAACTTGCTTTCAAAACTGATTCAACTGATCTCCCACCGAAAGCAACCATTCTACATCATGCATGTGAGATCACACACTGACCTGCCAGGATTTATTGCAGAAGGGAACAGGAGAGCAGATGACCTAGCTATGCCAATTGAGTTAGCAAATCTGCCTAACAGATTCCAGCAAACCCAGCTGAGCCATGCAGTGTTCCATCAAAATGCTCCCGTTCTCATTCGAATGTTCTGCCTCACTCGAGACCAAGCAAAAACTATTTTGGTCACATGCCCCGACTGCCAAAAATATCAGCTTCCATCATTAGGTCAGGGGGTTAACCCCCCAGGCCTAGGCAATTGCAAGGTATGGCAAACAGATGTCACTCACTTCCCCCAATTTGGCCACCAAAAATATATTCATGTTTCTGTGGATACCTTTTCCAGAGCAACCTTCGCCTCAGTCCACCGTGGAGAGAAGGCCAAAGATGTTGTCAACCACTTAGTCCAGGCCTTTGCTGTGTTGGGGACACCAAAGAAAATAAAAACTGACAATAGCCCAATGTACACCTCCGCAGAATTAAAAAGATGCATGAATGAGTGGGGTATGGATCACATCACTGGCATCCCTCACTCGCCCACAGGCCAAGCCATTGTGGAAAGGAAGCATCAAACACTAAAAAGACTGTTAGAACAACAAAAAGGTGGCAATGAGATCGCTGCCCCCATCATAAGACTTTCCAAAGCATTGTTCACTTTGAACTTTTTAAACTGTTCCTATGAGGAACCTGACCCTCCCATCATGAGACACTTCACTGATGCCTAGGTTGTAACTTTTATATTTTCCTGATTCTGTACTGCTTAGAGTGTAACTCTGAGGTTTCTTGTAACTTGCTAATTTCTGCTCACTTGTGCTAGGTAGACATAACAAAGCCTCTCCAGGCCTGCTCTCCAAGGTCACCCAGACCATCCTAGGCCCAAAAGTATAATCCAAAGAGCTTCTAAGGGGGCCAAGTGGAGGGGAAATTACATCACTGAACTGAAGCTTTAATTGGAGAATTAACCCTAATACGCAAATGAACCAAACCTATAAAGGTGTGAAGAACTTGTGACCTATCGTCTATCTTGGGGTCCATTTTTGGCAATAGCCTGTGGCTCCCAGGGTGTACCTTTGAAGGCCTTTCACATAAATACCTATTTTATTCTTTTACTCCTGTCCAGTCTCTGTTTCTGGGAGGCCTCTTAAGGGTCAGATTTTTGGCACCACCAGAAGGGACAACGAGGCTTCCAAAAATCCTCTGGGACTCAGAAAGATCCAGCTCAGCTCCCCCTGTCTCTGCCGGTACCCAGGGGGGCAGTTGCAGCAGTCCAGGAGGCAGAGGAGCTCCAAGAGCCCAGAAATGTCTCCAGATCCAGCACAGAGGCATGTGAGTAACTGAATAAAGGTGGTATTCTGTTGTTAACACGTGAATTAGGTGTTAAGAGATCTCTTATAGTTAGTTTGGGGACTCGGGAGGGTCCAAGGGGGTTTCCTTTGGTGTTTCCCCTTTCTGTTAGCTTGGTAGCTCGTGAGAGCTTGTCAGGGAACGTTCCATTCAGGGATTTAATTTTCCCTCTGTTAGTTTGTTCCTGCCTTGTGAAAAGGTTAAGGAGGATTGTAGCCGGCACCCTTTGGCACACAGCCAGGCGGTGCAAAGGCTTAGGGCTTGGATTGTACTTCCACCCACAGTTTGTATGCCTGGGGTTTGAATCCTACCTTCTTTAGTTTTCTCTCCTTGCTTTATAGAGTGTTTTTAGATCTTGTTGCTTTACTTTCGTGAATTTTCTGTTTATAAGCATAAAACCATGGGTGGTAATATTTCTTGTATGGGGACTGAAGTACCACCAAACACCTCTTTAAAATTTGTATTAGATAACTGGGCAAAGTTGATTGGCAAAGATAAAACCCTTACAAAAGCAGAATTAATTAGGCTTTCTACATTGATTTGGCCAGCTTACAGGTTGAATAACTGGCAGAAATGGCCGCAATATGGCACTCTGGATGAAGAATTAATATTGAGTTTAATATCGTATCATCGAAGAGACCACTGTTTCTTAGAACTAGAGTATGCGAAGCTTTTCTTGGCTGCTTCTAAGTTACAAATACCTAAGAAAGAGCATATACTATTTTTAAGGAGAAAAGAGAAAAAGGTTAAGAAGTCTATGTTGGACCTGACAAAGGGGGAAGACATGGAAATGGATTTAATTGCTCCCGCCTTGAGATCGGGCCCCCTTCCCCCTCTTCCTCTTCCTCCTCCTTTTCAGCCAACATGGGTCCTAGGGGCGGGGAGGGGAGGACAGGCAGCTGTAGATGGATTCTGGCCAGTGAGGGAAGAGAAGGGGGGGGCGGACTGGCCACCCCAGCCACCTCCTGCGGACTTGGGAGACTTCCCAGCTGTGACTCAGGCTCTGGCAGGGCCTCACCTGAAAAGAGAAGATGATTGGCCGTGGCAGCCTCGGAGGGCGTTTGCGTCTTCAGTGGCTTCTGCTCTCTCCCCCCCTCCCCTCTGGTCCCTCTGGGGGGGAGGAGCTGAGGGGAGGGGACAGCTAGCGTCTGCAGCCTACAGCACCGCCCTTAGAGGAGGAGTCGGGGGGCAGGACTTTCCACCAGAGGGGCAGGGAGGGAACTTCCCGCGGGGGGAGGGGGAGGTAGTGTTCCTCCCTCTTCCAGGAGTTCTTGTTACCACGACAACGCCGTGCGTCGAGTGCTGGCTCAGGAGATTATGTCATCGAAGCGTGCAGGCCCAGCGATGCTGCCCAGTCCCTGCGACGGAGCCGGTCCCTCGCAGTGATACCAGGTACTAGAGTGGGCAGGGGCAAACCTGACACACAATCAGACAGCTCCTACGCAGAGAGTTCCTCTGAAGAAGAAGATGAGATAGCTGCTTTAAGCAGGCGAAAGAGGGGAAAGACAGCAAGAAAAACAATAAGGGAGCGAAGCCCAATTGTTACATGGACCAGAACAAAAAAGGAGCCAGTTTTACAAGCCCCTCTGAGGCAAGCTGTGGGTAATCAAGGACCAGCCTATATAAAGGTTCTGTACTCCCTCATAGAGTTAGAAGAATGGAAGAGTACAGTGGGAGAATATAAAGAAAATCCAGACAAAGTGGCTACTTTGGTACAAAGAGCAATTCAAACACAGAACCCTGACTGGAGTGATTTGGTAGTTATGATAGATGCACTGCTTGATCCCACTGAAAAGCAGATGGTGAACAAAGTTATTGTAGACTCTGTGGAATCAGGCATAGCTAATGGGACGCTACAAGGTACGGTTGCAGATAATTTTCCAACAGATGATCCAAGGTGGGACCCAAATGTGCCAGCAGATATGCAAAGATTAAAATGGTATCAAGATCTCATAGTATATGGATTAAAGCATGGTGTCCCTAAAGCTCTCAGCTGGGCAAAGCTTTATGAAGTGAAGCAAGGTCCTAATGAAACTCCTTCGGATTTTTTGAATAGGTTAAGAGAAGCTGCTATCAAATTCACACACATAAATTCTGATACAACAGAAGGGGCCCTTTATTGGGCTTATTTATTTATGGGTCAGGCTTCAAATGATATAAGGAGAAAGTTGCAAAAGTTAGAAGGGGTTCAAGACATGAATAAAATGTTAGAAGTAGCCTGGAGAGCGTTTCGAGATAAGAGACTGCAGTGACAAAGGTAAGCCCTGTCCCAGGAGGAAGGATGGTCAGGAAAAGACATCTAAGAAAGCCTCTCCCCCTAGGGACAAAGACACATGCGCTTATTGCAAGAAGAAAAGGCATTGGAAAGCTGACTGTCTGATGCTGAAGAAGACACCCCCAGTTCCACAGCTCCCATTGGAACGAAACTCAAGCTCAGAATGATGGGGACCAGAGGCTTCTACCCCAGCAGAGCCATAGGTTACAGCCAGGCTGGGGAAAAATGATATAGAATTTCTGGTAGACAGCAGCGCGGCATATTCTGTGTTGAATATTTTAGAAGGGAAACTGAGTCACGAAACTGTTCATGTGGTTGGGGCAACAGGGGTAACTGAAACACAGCCTTTCTTCCAACCTTTGAAATTTAAACTGGGGAAGCATTGGGTAACTCATCAATTTCTTTATATGCCCAACTCCCCTAAACCATTGCTGGGGAGGGATTTGTTAGAAAAATTGGAAGCCGAAATTAAATTAGAAGAGGGGAGGGCATTCGAGTTATCATTCCAGAAACTAAATTTGTCGAAGTTGCTGCACTTTTTATACAGGACAGATGTGGCAAAATCCCTATTGAAGTCGAAAATGCTGTCAATCCATTTGTGTGGGCCAGTGATGTTCCAGGAAGATCCAAACAGGCAGAACTAGTGAGCATTGCACTCAAACCAGGAGCTACACTGGTAAAAACAATATCCTTTAAAATTAGAGAGTCACAAAGGACTGGCACCTATAATTGAAAAATTCCTCCACCATGGGTTATTAGTGCAATGTGAGTCCAGGTATAACACGCCAATGCTTTCAGTGAAGAAAGCTGATGGTAAAAGTTATCGGTTAGTCTAAGATTTTAGGGCAATTAACAAAATTACAGAGGACATACATCCAGTGGTAGCAAACCCTTATACACTTTTGACCACACTGACAGATGAATTAGGGTGGTTGTTCCGGTTTGGCCAAATTTAGAAATATATCCTCTGAGAGAAGGCACAACCACCCCTCCCCCACCAGGTTCGGAAAAAAATAAGTTTTCCTCAAAGGAAAGTGAAGGAGATAAAACTATTTATTTAACAAACACATGGGAAAGGAAAATAATGCTAAATAATAAAATCTCTCGCTGTGGAGGAAAAAACCTGGGAAAGTGTTCGAGTCCTCCCTTTGTTCTTCTCGGAGCTGGGGCTTGGCCCAGGGCCAGGCCCTCTGTGCCCGGTGGAAAGTCCTCCCAATGTGCTCTGATGTTAAAGCAATCAAGTAGTCCAGTAGAAAAGGGGAAAAAAATCCGAAATTCCAGGGAAGGAAAAATTCAACTCTCAGTCTCTCTCCAGAGAAAAAGCAGCTGAACCACTGGCCAAAAACTGTCCCAGGAGCAGCAAGCTGGGTGCTTCCTCCCTCCCCTGCCACAGCTGGGAAACAAATTGCTATCTGTGTGTGACCTTGAACAAGATGCAAACTGCTTTGAAAAAGTTTTGCTCAGTTTCTTCCTTCCCCCTCTCAGGCTCAGTTTAGAGGCATCGAAAGGCACAAAAATTAATTTCTGGGCATAGGGCAGCGATATGGGATACACATCATAAGGTCACCCCAAGACAGTGGTTTACTGTTGTGGACCTAAAAGATGCCTTTTTCTGCATTCCTGTGCATAAAAACAGCCAGGAGCTTTCTGCTTTCGAGTGGGAAAACCCTGAAACAGGAAGGAAAAGTCAGCTTACTTGGACAGTCTTACCCCAGGATTTCAAGAATAGCCCAACAATATTTGGAAACCAGCTAGCAAAAGAATTAGAAGATTGGAGGAGACAAGAGCCATCAGTATGTTGATGACATTTTGATTGCAGCTAAAACCAGAGATGACTGCATCCAATTCACGCTAAGCTTTTAAACTTTTTGGGACAGAGTGGTTACAGAGTTTCCAAAGACGAAGTGCAGATTGCCAAGGAAGCAGTAGTTTATTTGGGACTTGAGATCTTCTGTGGACATCGACAACTCAGCAAGGAATGGAAAGAAGCCATCTGCCAACTTCCAGAGCCCCACACCGTGAGAGAAATGCAAGCCTTTCTGGGAATGGTAGGTTGGTGTCATTTATGGATAGCAAATTATGGGTTGTTGGTGAAACCTTTATATGGAGCAATAAAAGCAGCTGAAAATGGCATTATAATTTGGACTGAAAGCACAAGGGCTGCATTTAAACAGCTAAAACATTCTCTAATGTCAGCTCCAGCACTGGGCTTACCAGACTTGACTAAGCCTTTTAAACTTTTTACACGAGAGACTGAATGTGGCACTGGGCATATTAGCACAGTGCCTTGGAAGCCAATGGAGGGCTGTGGCCTACTTTTCCAAACAGCTAGACAATGTTAACCAAGGGTGGCCTGGGTGTTTGAAGGCCGTGGCGGCTACGGTCATCCTGATTCAAGAGGCTCGGAAACTCACCCTTAGACAACATACAACACATTGTAGTGTGGCGGGGTCTCCCCCCCCCCGCCATGTAGCCCTAGGAGAGGGGCCCTGAGGGGAGACATGGGGTTTCCCTGCCCCTGGTCAGCCTCGTTGGTTGTTTTGTGTTCCCCTGCGTGGGCAAGGACCCTCGGGTCCCGTGACTGTAACAGTTCCTCGGCAGAGCCCTGGCCATGCGGCTGGAGAAGTAAACATCTCTGAAACATCTACCAAGAATCTGTCCACATATATATTTCTTTTCCACAAGACTCCTGGTTTGATATATGTGTGTTACAGTAATCCCTGCTGTAACAAATGGTAGATAATGCAGACAGAACAATCCCCGATCCCTAAGCGACTGATTTGTGTGAGTAAACCCTAGAAACTTTGGATTCCTCTTCTTATTTTTGTTTTGCTATTCCATATCTAAACTATGGAAGAACCGTGGGAAGACTCTTGGCTTTCAGAGCCGCATATGGACATTTATCTTAAACTTGAAAAGATTATTGAAAAATTATTTGTAAATTTTAGCTTGATTCAAGCTCAAAAAGAAGAAACATTTCCTTTCATGGTTGTTTAAGAACTTTTTCTATGTTTCTTGGAATTTAATTCTTACCAAAGACTTTTGGAACACTGTTTGGAAACAGTTAATTTTTGAGTCAAAATACATGCCAATGGAAGAATATTTTCATGAATATTATTTAATTACCGAGACTGTTGAGCAATGTCAGCTGTGTCCTGGCGAACGGAAGCCTGGCTCAGGGACCGTGCGGCCTCGGCCACGTGCGCCGAGTGCTCTGTGAGCAGCAGTGAGGCAGTTCCCACGCATGGGTGGAGCCACGCGAGCCGCAGTGTCGGTGGCGGAGCGAGGCGCAGCAGGAGCAGTGGCACCCGGAGGTGCCCGCCCGGCCCCGCGCGGCGCATGGTGGAGCGAGCCCCGTGAACGCCCGACCGAGAGGGGCGGCGCGCGGGCGGCGGCTGGCGACAGTGGTGGTGGAGCGGAGCTGTGCCCAGCCGAAACATGCGCTGGAGCAGAGTGAGGGGGGGTCATCGCCTGGGGGCCCGGCTGAGATGCAGTGCCTGGCAGTGGCAGCGAAGCTGCGACCAGAGGAGGCGACGCACAGAGAACTGAGCGGCGCGGCCCGGCCCGGCCCACGCAGCCCCGAACGCGACCCCGGGAAGAGCGCGCAGGCACCAGCAGCCCCGACAATTCCAACACGGGAGCGACCGAAAGAGAGAGCAAAGACGCAGTGAGACAGAAAACAGCAGCTACTTGGAAAAAGGAAAAGATCATAGTAGCTAAGATCTTAGGGATAGTAAAATGGTATAATGTTAAGCAAAATTATGGTTTTATAACAAGGTGTGACAACCAGCAAGACATATTCGTGCAGAGAACTGCTATTAAAAAGAATAACCCTGAAAAATGCATCCCAAGCTTGGGAGATGGAGAGGTGGTGGAATTCAAAATTACACGAGGTAGAAAAGGGTTACAAGCATCGCAGGTCACTGGGCCTGATGGTGTTCCTGTAAAAGGCAGTATATATGCCAAAAATCGTAGTCATGTTAGACAATATCTCCATTGTAAGCCCCCCCTACAGTCTCCCTTTCCTAATCCCACCTTTCCCTTTTACCCTATGTCCTATTACCCCCAGTGTATTCCCAATCCGTTTTTTCATCCATAGTTTCCCTCACAAAACCATGCTTTTGCCAATTGTTTCCCCAAAAATCGCTTTCCAATGCCGAGTGGGGGATGAAAAGGGGGAGGGAAGAAGTTAAACCCTCTCCTGCCTCAGTTTCCCCACAAAGCATGCTCAGAGAGTTCTGTCTTCCTTCTGTCAGCCCTACAGAATCTGTTTGGACATTTAAAGACTCAGGAGGGTGGTTTGTTTTGTTTTGAAACTGTTCTTGTTATGTTTATCCAGTTGTTTTCATTCTTCTTCTATTAAAATAAAATGGGTGAGGTGTTGGGGTCTCCTCCCCTGCCATGTAGCCCTGGGAGAGGGGCCCTGAGGGCACAGGCACGGGGTTTCCCTGCCCCTGCTCAGCCTCGTTCCCATTGGTTGGTTTGTGTTTCCCTGCGCGGGAAGAAGGACCCTTGGTCAGGTGACTGTGACAGTTCCTTGTCAGAGCTCCGGCCATGCGGCTGGAGAAATAAACATCTCTCTGAAACAGCTATCAAGAATCTGTCTGCCCATATATATTTCCTTTCCACGGGACTCCTGGTTTGATATATGTATGTTGCAGTATCCCCGCTGCAACATTTCTCCTCAGGGCTTCTCTCAATATATTCCCTGCCCTGCCTGTATTTTGGCTTGGGATTGCCCTGATCCCTGATGCAGGACATTATACTTGGCCTTGCTGAACTTCATGAGATTGGCACAGACCCACCTCTCAAGCCTGTCAAGGTCCCTCTGGATGACATCGAATCATTGACCACAACCCTTTAAGTGTGACCATCCAGCCAATTCCTTATTCGATGGGTGGTCCATCCATCAGATCCTTGTGTTTGCAGTACAAAGATGTCATGCAGAACAGTGTCAGATTTCAGGAATGCGGTCAAGATATATCCTACTGTGTGTTGCATCACATTAATTTTGCTAATTTTTCTGTTCGTCTTTTCTTTGTCATTTCTACAGTGCTTGTAGTGCAAATATGACCTGTGGAATTTTGTACCTGAGGATGCTCCAGAAGCAGTACACTCCCAAAACATCAGGGATCCTCTTCTGGATGGAAAGCAGTGTGCCCTAGGTTACAATGTAAGATGTAACCACAAGCATGTATTCTATTATCATCTTCACAAGCTGTTAAAGCAGGTGGGGCAATGTTTGTTATCTCCTACCATGATTCATCCTTGAAAAGTCCCTCTGGGAGCTATCTCAGTTTAATGGGCAATCAAGAACCCACGCATGACTCATAGAATTACATCAACCCATTGTAAAATGCTCCACCCAGGGGGAGGAACCAAGCATTCCCACCTTGATATAATCTGGGGTTTGGAACAGTATAAGCAGCCCTTACCTATGGGACTCCTGGAGGATGAGAGCTACATCACTGGACCTTCAGGTGAAGACCAGACCCTTTTCTACAGGATCACTGCTTCAACAGGACCACTTCATCTAGTCTGCTACTACCACCCTGACTAACATGGTGTCAGGCTGTATCCTGACTCTGTTAGTGTTCTTGTACTATTGCATTTATTTTAATTTTCCTATTAAATTATAATTCTGATTAGTGATCTCCCACTGGTTTTTTTTCAAACTAGGACACAGTGACAATCCAAAATATAGCAGGTTCTTCAGTCTGAAATCAGGAAGCACTTTTTCTGCTCTATTCCATTAAGAGATAGAGATGGGAACAGTCTTGCATCAAAAAGGTAAATTACAGTAGATTTAGACAGGGGATTTGCTCTGTGCCTTAGCAGTCATTTTTTTTTCCCCCAGCATCTCAGCTGGACAGCTTAGGTGGGAGGTGTGGATGGCTGATGGTTTTTGATTGTAAGGGCTCAAGGTGCAGAAATAAGGACACCTTTGCTTGTTGTTTCCGGAAGAAAGTGTATGGTCAAAGTCAGATTGAAACATTGCAACATACAGAGGTAATGGGAAGGCACTGTTTTTTGAGACTTAAAATATGTTCATGTGCATGTCTTTCCACATGAACATACCCCCAAGTAGTGATGGAAGTTCTTCTGGGATCTTTGAATCCAGAGATCTCTGTTGATCAGGCTGCTCCCCGTAGCTTGAGGAGCTACTTTAACTGCAGGTGATGTTGGTGTATTTTCAAAAGAGTGGGGGGAGGAAAAGGAAAAGAACTGAGTGTTTCAAGACTTGTTGTTTTCAAATACTAGAGTGTTTGGGACTAGTCACCTGTTATAGATATGAATCTTATGGTTCCCACAGGACTTATGTCTGAACAATACCTAAAATCTATAGTCTATTCTAATATATACCCACAATTCCCAAATGGCCAGGAGCTTTGCTTTGAGCTTCTGCTTGCTTGAGCCATAACTTACCAGACGCTTGCAATACAGAGCAGTGTAACATCCTTTGAGCTGACTAAGGCACACCAGTAACTGAATTCACACTGTAGATAGAAGTTCAGTTTCTCCTCGTCTGCCACTTTCTGTCAGGGACTTAAAGCTCCACCCGCAGTGCAGTAAATAATAGCTGAAAGGCAGAAATATCTGAAACCACTCCAGCTGTTTTCAAAATGATTGTGTAGCTATGCCCTGAGAGAGCTGAACACATGATGGCAGCAGGATGCTACCTACAGCTGAGTGTGGATGGTGGAAATCCTGGACCATAACAACACGACTATTTCTGGTAGTTTAATTAACTTATAAAAAGGGGATATTTGTGGAGATCCACCATCTTTGAGGAACTGCTTCTAGTTCTAGGTCACAACAGTAAAAATTCACATTAAGGTAATTGCATCCATGGAGACTTATTTGTATGCTTGCCACCATGTCCAATTTACATTTGGGACAAGAAGAAGAAACTCTATCATAAATAATGTGAGGAATCTGATTTTAAATATTGCCTGTGCAATTTTACAGGTGCTTCTCACTTCTTAAGGAAAGTGTTACAAGAAATTAGGAAAAATCACCACTGAAATCACCTCCTCCATCAAGCATTAGTGCTGTCTTTGACAGTCCTGAGGAGTCCTAGGCAATTTAGTTTCATGTCATACAGCATCTGAGGTTCTTTACACCTCAGAATAATTTTCAGATCTTTCTCTCTATCCTTTTTCCTATAATTCTACTTTATAGAAAATTCACCTCTTTAGGGTAGAGTGAGAAGCACTGCAAGGAACTTTCCACTAAAATTTAAAATCCTATCCAGATTTTAAATATAAAGTGGTGGCTCACCATTCTAATTTATCACAACTCAAAGCCAGTCTTATCAACAGGATTTCTTAATCTGTAAACCACTTATGTGCCTGCTAAAATGTTTGCTGGAAAAAAAGGAATCTTTCTGCATGCTTCCAGATTCAAAATATTCAACATAAGGTGACTTTCAAAAATCAGATAATTCTTTGCAACTAGACTCCTGTCACTTAGTCTGTGCGCTTCTTAACCATAGATTTGCTGCCAGATACAGGCATATTTGTCTTACCTAAATACAAAGACAAGGTCAAATTTTCTCATATTGTAAACTTTTTAGACTTTGATCAGGCAAAAGTTTAAAATTTCTACCTACCTACATATAAGTCAGCTGCAGAGTTTTAATTAACAAAATGATTCCATTATATCTTTAATTGTAGATCACATAGAAGAAGTATAAATTTTGAGGTAGCAAAAAGAAAATATAAAGAAATATGGAATCGTAGCATCATTAAGGTTGGAAAAGACTTCAAGATTGAGTGCAACCACTAATCTAACACTGCCAGGTCCACCACTGAGCCATGTCCCTAAGCACCACATTTTCATGATTTTTTGCTTTACAGAAGAATCTGAGGATCTTGAAAGACTTTAGGATTTGTAAATCTGAGTAAGAAGTAGGAGGCTATACTACCAGAAAACCCAGCTGATCTGTCAGGTGGCAACCTGTTGCTGCCTTCAAACTATTGCTTGCATCATGCTCAAATAAGCTCTAGCCACCTAGTTTTGATCTGAGACTTGGCATCCCACAAACCAGTCTATTTCAGCAATAAAGCCAAATGAGCACTGCAGCACCCATTATAAGGAACTGTTTTATTTCCTTCTAATGAACTCTGTAATATTATTGGCTCACATCAATGTCTGCCCAAGAGGTTGTCATTCTGAATGGAGAAATAGGAGCTCCTAGGTAGCATTTTTTTAGCTTTCAAACAGACGCATACATCATCTGGATGATACACAAATATCCTGGCTTAAGGAACAAGTAGGTCCTTGAGGACTGGCACTAAGGAAACTTGGTTTCCTATTAAACAAAAGACTGAGTAATGCTTTCCCCATTTATATGATTTGTCTCAAGTGTGTATTCTCTAGTGCCTAGTATAGAGAATGGTCCTACGTTTGCAGGATTTGTAAGATTCTCCCCCTGGTGCCTTATTTCAGTCTTTCCCACAGTTACAGAATAATCAGTCTTGCTGCTCTCCCCCAGTTTATTTATGGACTAGTAACTTTAAGAGTTTCATTTTCTTCAAGATTTCCACTGTTACCATTCTAATTTGGTTTAAAATTTACCAAATTTGTTTTAAATTACTTTTTTAAAAAAAGTTTTTGAAGGCAAGCCAAGTGATCATACACAACTTCTTTCCACAAAATAACAGAATAAAAATAGCTTTCCTTAAAATTTTAATTTGTGTCTTATGAAAACAAGACCTGATAGTTACACAAAATAATTTTCTAACAAGTGCAAGCATTCTGCTAAAGATTTTTACTTGGATTTCAAAAAGCTTTTGGAAAGGTCCTTCTCTAAAGGCACTTGAAAGGAGCCAAATCACCACAGAGTGGTTGGTTTGTTTTTTTCTTTTTTGGGGAATAACAAAGCAAAAAAGAGGAAATAAGGGACAGTATTAAAAACATCTGGTTTTAAAGTGAAATGTTATCCCAAATATACCCCAGGAATCACTGCTGAGACCCAGATACTTGAATTGAATATGCACAATCTGAAGTAGTGAGGTGAAGAACTTTTCAAGTCATGCAAATTATTCAGACTTGTCAAACAAACTGATCAAGAACTATGTGACAATAATGAATGACCAGGCAATGGAATGGCAGATACAACCTGATGGTGATAAATCTAAAAGAGGGTCATAATCCTATTTATATAATCCCAACAATGGGCTCTATATTGCTTAATTACCTCTCAGGAAAGAGACCTTGTTGTAACAACAGTGATATACCCACGTATTAAACCTTATGTGCAATGTTGCACACTTTATCCCAAAGAGAGGAAGTTTCCTTTACAGAAAAAGGATAAAGGATACAGAGAAGAGATAATGACTTGACAACTTATACTGAAAAGAAATACAGAGATATTTGTATGATTAATATACCTTCGTTGCTTTTCATGTTGCTAAGACTCCTTAGATTTGCTCAATTTTAAATGCAAGCTTATCTTCATTTTTTAAAGCCAGATAAATGCTTCTCTCTTTTCTTGGTATCTTGTGAACTCTAATCTCTTCTTACCACATCAAAACTCATATTGGGCTCAGGGAATATTCTCAATATATATGATCTAAGTATTATGCTTGATGACTCTCAAATCTAAAACAGGAGGTTTTCTCAAGAGAAGAAATTTTGCACCTTGCTTTAATATCTTTTACAATACTTGACTGTGGAAAGGATTACAAATGTGAATTGCATGCTTGGTATTAAAATGAATTGCATTTGGCATTCCAAATTTGGCTGCACTGGAAAGATGTTAGTAATGTATTTAGTGCCTTTGTTTTTCTTCAGAAAATGAGACAGGCATAATACAAGAGTGAGGAATAATGTTATCAATAAACTACTTCAAATTCCAAGTTTCTTCACCTTATTTTCCTGATAACTTATACAGTTCTTCCGGACAAATAAGACAGATTTTGTTCATATGATCAATAGGGTCAAATATGAATTTGTAGTTTCAAATCCTGCCTTTCCCCCCTATTGTTATTGAGACTTTTGCACAAAAGTACAGAGATAATACATTCTTTAGGCAACAATCACATGTTACTGTTTACTTTGGTCTTTAGAGCTAGGCTTCTCACATGATTTTACAATGGTGAATACGGTATATTCAATAGCCAAAGGTTAGATACAAAGTTATACACTCTGGAAAAAGCTTTATTTGACCTATTTCAGTTGTCTTTTGTAGGATATATATTGCTTCCTGGAAGTGTATCTTTCTCTCCAGTGATTATAAAGGAATGATAATTCATAATTTACCATACCCAGTGCTGTTTTCTATATTTGGTCAGAAGAATACCATCTTTATTGTCACAATCCCAATTACTGAGTGAGAATAAGCAATTCGCTTTTAAGTTCCTAGTTGCTCTTAACTTTGTTTCTTCTTCATTTCTTTTTCTATTTCTTCTTCTCCATTTTGCTTGGGTTTTTTGTCTCGCTTCTGGCATGTCATGTTACCAGAGAATACTGCAGTGCTATTAAATAATAATACAAGTGTTTTCAATCCCCTTCAATGTATGTGGTGGTCCGGACCCAACTGGATTTTTAAATCAAAATAATATTCTCAAAGAAGACATGAAACTGATTTTCATTTCTGGAGTATAGTAGCTTTTCCTAAACTCAATTAGAGAGTCAAATATATTATATCTTCAAGTGCTTAAATAGTTAAGTGAGTATAATTCAGTGGACTTTTATGAATCCTTTCCCTTCTGATTAAGTAGCATCCTATCCTGTCTCCACTCTAAGGTGGAAACAACATCACCCGACCATTAATTTATAATTAAAGTATTCCAAAATAACAAAAATGTTACCTAGTCATTTCTCTAGTGTACATTGTGTAAAAGGTTCACAAAGTGATTTAAGCTTTATAAATAATTCAGTTGTGCTGACTTGTTGGCCAAAAACTAGCCTATTGGGTCTTGAACAGTGTGCTTTGGTAAAGTAAGCATTCTTAGTCTGACCATCGTTTAGGGAGATTTACCAGAACGCAAGGACAAGCATTATTGCTTTGGAATACACGGTGCAGAAATTTGATGGGCCTCACCTGGAAACACAAAAATGCAATGAATTTTCTATTTTTCTAATAGAAATTATTTCCTTGTTAATTTGGTATTCACTGTTTCACTCGATATTTGCCTAAATCCTTTCCCCTATAATTTAAAGGGAGCATTACAACATCTAATTTTCAATGTCATTTTTGGAGCAAGACTCTTATTGCTCAACATTTCCTGTCATTAGTGCGGAAACTAGCTCTGGCTCTAAGTATAGTACAAACACAAGGGCCTTCCTGTTTTCTGTGCTGTGCCCATTGACCATGGACAATGTCCTTATTCCCAAGACTTGTGTATAGTACTCAGTACCTTAAGAGGAAGTAGCAAACATCTTATTGAGGCATGTACTCACAGAATGTAAGAATCTACATCCTGACAGCTCCATATCCTTTGGAGTAAGGCTCTTCCATAATTATTACAATTTCTTTATATGCATTTTCTCTGAGGATTTTAAAGATTACTGAGGAAAAATATGAGCAGATTGAATACGGACAGAAGCTATAGCTTCTGAGGTACTAAGAGAGCTGTATAGCAAGTTAGAAAAGATACATATACCTCTAAAAATGACTAGGTAATGAGGTTCAGAGACAGAAAAATATGTCAAAATTCTTACCCTCACCTGCAGGGCCTTGCTTTACAAAGCAAGATTTAGGATACTATAGGAAGGACATTGACAGATTACTGAGGCTTATTTAATTTACTAACAGCAACCACAGTATTATCAAATTTTCACTTATCAGCTTTCTAAAGAAATACAGCTCCCATTCCCCATTTGAATTTTGCATGACATTTTAGTTAGAATTTGTAGACTTGCTCAGTTGAAGAGGGTATCATAATCCAAAAATAATTTGGGCAGAACTGAGGTGTAAAGTAACCTTTTTCTTAAAACCTGTAGTGTTTACCTACAACATTCAAATGCTTTAAATTTTGTAAGAATGTTTTCAGGCAAGGCCTAGGAACTTAGTACCAGCAGTAGGAAATGAAACCTAAATATTCAGTCATGAAGAACTGTTTAAATTACCCAATAACCTTTCAGCAATTTGGGTCTTTTTTTCCCCACAAGACCACATAGAAGGTTGGAGTCTTGTTGGATCTTCTCCAGCTTGAAGGAAGTAGAGTGGGGTGAGGGGATTTTTTCAGAGAAAAGACTAATTATTTGGATTATATACTGCAGTTAAAAGAAGAGATTCTTGGGAAGTTTGGGCTTTTCACCCTCACGAGGAGACAGCCTGTTCTCAGAGTTCCCATTCAGCCTGACTATTATGTGCCCAGCAGTTAACCTGGCAAACTGCCAAAGAGTTTTTTCATTATGCAAATACCAGGAAGGAAATAGAGATTTTCAGAAGAATTTGAAAAAGAAAATAGGTATTGTTACTTCTCATCCGAATCCAGGCATAATTCTGTGGGACAAAAATGGAGGAACACCTCTGAATATCGGCTTTCTATCTGCCAGATTCTAAAGCTTCTTTACACATGGAGTGATAGGGTTTATTGTACAAGGTTCAGTGGGATACTTACACTGTCTTATCCTAGAAAAACAAAACAAAAAAAAAGAACATCTCTTTATATATATACTATAAGAGGCTGTGTTCAAGTGGATCAAATCAGCAAGAGCTGTGGACAGCTCAGAAGCATTGCCAACTGTTATGATAAAATTCTTGTGATATATATTGCTTTTCTTACACCTCATTGCATGAAGTCATCCTATTATGTGAAAATATCAGATTTGGTTTTAAAAAAAATAGGTCTTGTCATTGTACCTAAAGGGATTAAATATAAAATATAACATTCAAAAGGTCAACGTTTAAAAAAAAAGGCAAATTAAAGAAACATTTTTTTACTCACTGTAACCCTATAGATTGTGAAGAAAAAGGCTGACTCACAATTTTTCTGTACTTAGAGTAGACCATTCTATTCTGGCAGAATGCATTACGTATATTCAAATACAGTGCACAGAGTGGAAAGTTCAGAGCCTTTGTCTGTTGCTGGAAGACAACAGTATGGATCAGAAAATTGTGCTTGCTTCGTTTTGAAGCTCTAGTTGGAATCCCAGGTTTGAGACTTGGCTTACTTTACATTTCAAGAAATCATTAAAATTATTTTTTAAAACTCAGGCTGAAATATACCTCTATACAGGTGGCAGACAAAATGGCTTATGAGTGTCTTTGCAGGTGATATGCTAATGAAAATGTTCCAAAGGAAAGGAGTGGTGAAAACTTCCTGTGGTTAATGTAATTCAAAATACTCACAAATTTGTTTCTTAGTCATATTTGAAGAGGAAGTTTGAGGGAAACATTGGTACAAAAAATTATGCTACATATTATAAGATGAAGTAAGTGAGAGATTTGCCATTGATTTTGAAGGGACTGTGCTTTCTCTACTTATACCAATGGAAAAAGCTTTTCTTATTGCACCTGGCGGTATGAAGCAGGTGGTGATTTTTTCCTCTTTACACAACAGAAACAGTACATAGTACAACTGATTGAGAAGTTGGGTCCCCAGTAATCCACTCCCTCTCTTTACTAATACTACATAAATGTTTCTGATTTTCTTCAGGTTTAGGAGCTTCTAAATTAAAGAAAAAAAAACAACTAATAGTGACAATACTTGTCAAAGATATCAGGAATACTGAAAGGGTTACAGGTTTGTTCTTTTGCACCAATAATAGATTCAAGCCTAGAAGGGGAGGTTGAGAACAAGCTGGTGTTCATTTCATAGTAGCTCTTTTAATCCATCAATTACCCAGTTCAGAAACTGTGGTAAAATATGTACTTTATATTTTGCCATTGGGCATCTGCCAGTTAACACGGACTGTCTGCGTAATAGTTCTAAGAATCGCATGAAAGAAATCAGTAGGGGCCAAAATGTTGAAACTTTAGTAATACCTTGGGATCAGAACTGCCTTTGGCCTAACACCATGTACTGTACTTCTTGAGAAGTCATTGCATTTTGAGTTTAATGATCAAATGAATATTCATTTTTCTTGGTGTACCAAAAAAGCATGGGGACATTCTTCTCCCAAGTGCAGGTAGTTTGTTCATTTTCCAACAGTGTCCTATTATAGTCACAGGGCTAGATTCTGAGGAGTTATTACAGCCAGGCACCTAAGCTCCTTGAGTGGAAGTACAGCAGTCTGTGTTAAGCATGTTTGTCATACTGTAACAGCTGAATTAGACATCTTAGATGGGGGCCAAAATTTTCTAGGAGCCTGATAGGAGGAATCAGCACTTTGAGCCACTGATACTAAGCCAGTAAGAAATCCTGAAGACTGAGGTAGAGTGGCTACATGGGATCCTCAGCCTGGAGTGGGCAAGATACTAGTTTTGTGGTTTCCAGTACTCACCTGGGAAGAGGGAATCTCAAATTGCAGTCCCAGCTCCGAGTAATGCTCAAGTCTGTTTTATATAAAATACATAAAGAGTTATAGACTCCTCCATCACCAGACACCTCACTGACCCAAGCCACCTTAACTTATTTTTGCAAAGCAGAGAAGCTTCCAAAGAAAATTAAACAGTATTCTATCTATTTTACCTCCCTTCTCTTCTCCTCAGGATCACACCAAGCAAACACATGGTAAGGACACTCCAGAGTGTGGTACAGGAGCAATGACTCAGTCAACAATGTTGTGACCCTCATATCCTGCTTGTTACAGTCATCTTCTAGTGTCCTGTTTGAGATCTGCAGGCAGGCTCACTACTGCAATGTATCTCAGATACTTGGGAGTTACTGTGCTCTTTTTGAAGTGATTGTCCCTGTTTTGATCCTCCTTGCTGATACTGCATGTAGAGGTCTGATTTTTGAAAAGGAGTGGTAAGGGAGCAGCTAACAAAAAAATTCATAAAAAAAGGCTTCACATCTTCCCACAGTTCTTCTGGCCACTTGGTGAACATATCTGCCTTTCAAACTTCATTTATCATGTCATAGCATACAGTTCCCCATCTTCATTCAGGTTGTCTCAGTGTATGATTCCTGTATATTCCTGGTCCCCATCCTCTAGGAACTCTTTCTTACCTGTGGAAGGTACCCTTTCTTCTGTTCCCTTTACAAATTAATGTCACATTTGAGGGGTGATTTGTACTGAAGTCCTTTTTAAATACACTTGTCAGGGGTGTGTTCTCAAGAGAACACCCTTACAGGTCAACCATTTGCTGGCCTGTAGATCAGGAACCAGCTATGAGGATCATAGACCTAGCAGTGCTTCAGGTCTGCAAGCATCTCCATCTGAAGGTTTATGAGCAGGGAGTGGTTATAAAGAAAACCCACAAAAGTTTCTTTGAAATTATTTTGCCCTCTCAAAGCTGAGCCAAAATGATCCTCAGAAGTTAAACTCATGTCTGGCTAATACAGAGAAAAAGCCTACAGCCAATATACATCCTACAGGCTGTAACCTCTCATGTTAAGCAACTAATTTTGAATCTGTGCAGATACATACCTGCAGTATCACCTGCCTTTGCCACATTAACCACCAGCTTAATCTTTTGCTCTGAGGTATCTGTAAAGCAGCTGTTCTGGCATCTCCAGCAGCCACTAAGCTGCTATTTGTGCAAGCTGCTGCATAGCTGAGATTTGCTAACAGTCATAAATCATATGGTCCTTCTATCACTGCCATAGGAAAAGAAAAAGTTCAGTTTTTCAACATCTACAGCTTTTGTTCCCTACTTTTGCATTCTACCCAATTTTAATACTAGGCAATAGACTAATCAGGGAATTTTAGTGGCAGCTGGGGCCAAATCACATAATGTCCACTAATTACAATGAATTTTTAACAATCTCAGCTTTTATTTCTAGTAAAGCTCATTTACTGATTCCTGAGTTGAAATGCTTGGAATGCAAAAGCTGAAAGAGAATGCTCAAATTCAAAGAAAACCTGTTTTTCTTGGATTAATAGCCGTTATACAGTATTAAAGTTTCCTACTGAAGCAGTGACAAGATGTCATTAAATATAAGGCCTGACATACCTGACAACTGCCTTTGAAGTAAAATATTTTCTGTATAGACAAAACAACAATGGCATAAAAAATCCTCTCTGAATTTCCATAACTCTGCATTCCTTTCTGTTTTTAGTAAATTATCCCATGTATCTTGTTACAGATAATTTGAACCTACGTTATAGCTGTCCAAAGAAATCTGACTTGTGAGTCTTTGGTGCATTTTTTCCAGCATGCCATGTTTTCAGTTTATCTATTTTTCAGCATATCTGTGATTAAACAAGACTATTTCACTAAAATCTAGCAGAGACTTAAGATGATTAATAGCTGCAAATAAAACAGCCTTTTAAAACCGGGCAGATAAACAACAGGCCCCTCCTGAACTGAGAAGCTGCTGGATTATAGATAGTGAAGTGACCCTTCTCCAGGAACCAGTTTTGCCCACTAGGTACATTCAAAGTTTCGCAGGTAGGCTACTTAATTAGGCAAAGTTGGCAGTCATCACTGAGGATAAGGCAATACTGGAATAGCAAAGCTGTTGTGAAGGAAGTGCACTGACAGAAGATATGTGAAGAGCGTGGAATAATGGCAAGGCTATGTTATAACCAACCTTAACTAATACACCATCTTTTGATATGAACTTGGAGGTGCTGAAGTTCAAAGGGAGGTCAGGTATTGGAACAAGTTGCCCAGGGGAGTGGTGGAATCACCATCCCTGAAGTGTTAAAACAATGTATGCCTATGGCACTGAGGCACATGGTTTAGTGGTGGACTTGGCAGTGCTATGTTAACTGTTGGACCTGAAGACCCAAGAGGTATTTTTCAACCTTAATGATTCCTTGATTCTGTGTACTTCTTTTTTTTTTTTTTTAAATCATGTTATTTAAACAGAAGTATAACACTTTACACCAATGAAAAGCTTCTGTGCACAAGGTTGTCCAAGAGGCATTTTTAATCTAATATCCTTCAAAAAAATTTAACGAGGAAATATTTTTACATGTGCTTACTAGACTTCTAACACTTTCCCAAAAGCAAACAGTGTGGATTATTCATTAAAGTACTTTTAATAAATTGCAAAATGGTTTTTTGCTTGCCTAGCTAAATATTAGGGTTCTCTGGTACTTTTTACCTTGTCCTAGTACAGGGACATTTTAATTTATCCAGGGAATAGGCAAAACTTCTATTTCTTCTACAGTTAACCTGAACAATTAAGCACCTGAATAGGGCTAGTCTGTGCCTTTGAGAAAGAAAAGCTATATTGTGTTTCTAGAGTTCCTGTCTGTGGCAGATACTTGCTTAGGGTCACTACTTCTACTAATTCCATGAGCCTTTCTGCTTGGCTTCAGCACAGGGGGAATATGAAGGAGAGGTCTGTGTTATTGCCCAAGGAGTACTGACTAACTCCCAAAGGTCGATAGCAGACAGTACATAACCACGTGCCAGCAAATGAAGCCCTGGTACCAAGCTTCAGGCCCTCTGACTTGGATTTTTGGGCCACAGTCAAAGGAGTTGGTGATCAACATACTTTCAGTGCTTCCTTTGTAGTGACCCTCATATATCCATACACACATATATACATGCTTACATAAACGTATATGCGTAAGTGTATCTGTATGTGTACGTGTGTATATATATATACATACATCTTTCTTTCAAAGAAACAGAACCTGAAAAGACAATGCATTTTAGAATTATAATTGCTGTCACAAGTATATTCTAAAGGACCTAATGGGTCAGATGTCACCCTCCACTTCATACTAGATCACGCACTTTCTCCATTAGACCCTGCACTCCCTGGTGCAGCTGTGGTTTGGAGTTTTTTGAGCAAGTTGAAGGAGTGCAAACTATGTAGAACAACTGAGAGAAATCTGGAGTGAGATCTTTGTATTTCCCTTGAGCTCTAGCAATATTGAGTTTTCACTCCCACTGTTGGTAAGCTGATTTGTTTCTTGGTCTTCACAGATCATTAAAGCAGAACTGATTGGGGACTTCTCAGGAGCATACCTCTAGAAATAATCAGCTATTGTAGCTAAACTGTTTTAATAATTCAAGTCCTATAGAAGGCAAAAAGTTGTAGTCCCTTCCACTTCCAGTCCCCTGCTTCCTTCTGCTGAAAGCACACCCCTGCCATGATGTGGGTGGTATGGAATTAAACAGTGCTAGAACTCCACCCCTTGTCTCTGTAACGATGACAACTATAAAGTTAGAAGACTGAACAGACCTACACCATTCCTGCAACTTTAGCTAATTGAATCTACTATTTGATTTTGAGAAAGCATTATTGGATGAGGGAGGAAGGAGAGGAAAAGAAAGAAAAAGGCTATTTTCTTTTTCTTTTTGAAGAAACCTCACTATTAAAAACTGTAATATCCGAATTCCCAGATGACTATCCCTCTGAATTCAATCATGCTCCCAGGAGCACAGTGTAGTTAGAAAAAGCTCAGGGTGCCAGAACTGCAGCTGTAGTGCAATGCCTGCCTTATACAGGAGCATCAGACCAGGCAGTATGGACCACTTGCAGGAGTGGTTCAAACCCTGGTACCATCTCCATGCCCTTCAACAGCAGCTTTCAGGCTTAGATTTTTGCTACAGTGCAATAGCAGCTTTTCTATAACCATTTCTATAGAAAGATGAAACAAATTCTTTCCCTGTGTGCTGGTTTTGGCTGGGGTGAAATTACTTTTCCTCACAATGGCTAGTATGGACCTATGTTTTGTAATTGTGCTAAATACAGTGTTCATAATATAGAAATGGTTTTGGTTTTGCTGAGTTGCTTCACAGAGCCAAGGCCTCTTCTGCTTTTTGTACTGCCGTGTTTGTGAAGAAGCTGAAGGTGCATGGGAGGCTGGGGGGAGACAGAGGTGGGACATGTGACCCTAAATGACCAAAGGGATATTCCAGTCCATGTGATGTCATGCTCAGTATATAAAGTGGGGGAAAAAAGGAGGAAGAGGAAGATGTTTGGACTGGTGGCACTACTACATGTGATGGAGCCCTGCTCTTCTGGAGATGGCTGAACACTGGCCTTCCTATAGAAAGTAGTAAATTAATTCCTTGATTTGCTCTGCTTGCATGTGTGGCTTTTGCTTTACCTATTAAACTTTCTTTATGTCAATACATGAGTTTACTAGATTTTAGTCTTTCAATTCTCTCCTCTGTCCTGTTAGTGGGGTAATGAGTGGGCAGCTGCATGGGACTTGGTTGCTGGCTGGAGTTAAACCATAACACCCTGGCAAAATAACTTCTGCCAACCCATTAGTTGCAGTTCAGACTCTTTCCCAAGTTTTCTGAATTTCTGATGAAAGGTTTCCCTCAGTTTGCAGTGGGAATTCTTCCTTTCCACTGGCACTGTCCTTGGGGCCATTCAGCATGATATAGAGTACTCTTGGCACTGTAGGGTTTATTTGTTTCACCCAAAGACACAGAGACCTAGGAGAAATTGTAAACCCACATTGCAGGCCATCAAAAATCTCCTTTCCATTTCAGTGAAATCCCCATTTCAAATATATTTTTACTCTGGGTTTCCCAAACAAGTGAGAATTTAAAATAAATACTAAATTAAATTAAAAATTTAAATTGAAAATTTAACATATATTGTCACTGACATAAACACTGTTCCCAAAAATTGTCTTCCTACTTGCATTGTAGTCAACCTTTTCCCTCTATTAAAAAGAGCATCTCTATTATTAAAAAAAAACCCCAAACAAAACTACACGTGCTTACAAAATAAACATGCACAAAACCATGAGTTTGACTGCAAGCACAAAAATCTGTTTCACAATAAGTAATGTCAGTAAACTACAGTGTTAGTCACATTAAATTTGTCCTCCTTTTAAAAAGACACAAGCCTTTCCATTTTATACTTGGTCTGGAAAACCGGAATGCTGGAAAGCTACAAGGGTCAGCAACTGGAGGTGGTTAGAAAATTTTTATGAAAATTTTCTACCAGCCAGGACTTTTAGAAGAGATATTTTTCAAAGGGCATTCACAACTATTTTGGTGAAACATATACATTTGATTCTTTTGCTTTGGAAAAAATGTTAAATCACATTTCTATGATGCTGTGTTGCAAAATCAATTTTACTTTGACTTTATTTTTCTCCTGTGTTTACCCAGTGATAATGTATGGTGATATAACAAGCCTTGTGCCTGTTGTTTTTCATTTAAATTACACATATAGAACTGTTTAGTTACAACACAAATAACAAAAAATCTCATTTAATAAAATATGTAAGTTGTTTTAATATTATGTAGTGTTAAGAACATTTTCCAAAGTAGAAGTACTATAAAGTAAGTAGAATTAATTGAATACTAAAACATACTGCTTGACATCTGTTATATGCCAAGACACTTAAGACACAGTATATATAATCAACACATTGATAGAAATGAAAATTGCATTTTTGTATTTTAAAGGTCTTTTCTAAACTGAAACATTACAAATTACACCCTTTTTTGCCAAAGCTCCTCTTTGCAAGAAATACTCAAGTTGGAACTCGGAAGACAGTTCCTAAATGTTGGTATCCCATGAAACAGAAAGTCCAAGTTTGATTTCTTCTATAAAGAGACATGAAGTAATTGTGTACAGTCCAACTTTACGGCAAGTGCAGTGGATGGTAATTTTCAAACCCTCCCTGTGCAGAGAAACACTTCCCAAAACATTTTGGCGGGGTTGACTTTGAAACTTCCTGCTGGACAAAGAAATTTTAATTCAAATATGCCTTCAGAACTAAGCACTGATTAATAACTAGCAATGATTAACAGGAGACATGCTTTCAGAGAGGATATCAAGAGTAAAAAAGGTCAAAGGCAAAATGTAGAAACGTGGGATCCTTCCCCATAGACCCCAAGTTTTTTCTGCTGGCTTGTGTACAGCCAGGATTGGTCATTACAAAAGCTGGTATTCTAAGACAATGTAATTGTCTCCAGCTTTTCTGGATCATCAAAGGGACTCCCAAGACTGCAGTAAGATTTTAATTTGCAAAAACTTTAAGATAATTACACTGAATTTGATGCTTTGTAATGATTTGAAAAAGCAAAATCAGGCTTCCTGAATAATCACAAATTTAACTTTTGGTGAAGATTCAGAATTTAGAGGAAACTGAATTTTGGTTGACATCCACAGGTAATCTGACTATATGGCTGGGCATAAAAGCCTAATAGTTTGATTGTGACATTTATGTTTCCTGTTTGTTGTTCTGTTCTTAAATGTCCATGTCTCACTGTAGTTCTGAATTTCAGGCAAAATTCAATAATTATGCCTTGCTGAGGTCTTGATCAACCTCAGCAGTTATTTTGTTATCAAAGGCTGCATTCCTTCACTGCCTTTGGCTGAAGTTTATCTAATAATTTCCAGCAATGTCCAACAATTTGGGAACCATGAGACTTTCCTTATACAAGAAATCAAGTCCATTTAATGCTTGTCACAAAGGAAATCCAGATGTTCTGTGGAATCTGTTTCCTAACTTACCTGTATGTCCACAGGTTTGTACTAGAAACATCAATATTTCCCTATATCTTATGCTCTGCATATTATTGAAAATTTTACCTGTATTCATTCTGTCTTACTTTTCCATTTCATGGCTGTGAACTCATTTGTTTTCATAGCATTGCATTGTTTTGTTTATGTACTACAAAGTATTAACTACAAATAGGTTGATTTCCCCTGAGGTTTTAGAATATCCTTATCAAAACCATCAGAGAAGCCTCATCCCATCCTTTTGTCTATAACTAGGTTACAGTTTCCACCCCTTGAGTCACCATCAGAACTACTTAATCTTTATTTCTAGCAACTCCCTTCCACTTCTCAGTTCATACATGTAATTGAGCTGATGACCTACTTTGCACTCCTCAGGGATTTGTTGGGTTTTTTTTTTTTCTGTTTTGTTTCTTCTCAAAGTAGAGTATGATTGTAGAAGACTGTAATTGGTGTCTGTCTTTTGTTCTTCCTACACCTCTTTATCATCCTTGGAGTCACACATTATCGTTTTACCAATTTTTACACAACTTGTCTGTGGTTTATTTGCTGTGTCTTTCCCAAGGTTTGTTTACTTTGGTCTAAGCTTCCTGGTAGAACAGCAAATATATGCTCTGCTCATTGAACTTTTCCTCAAATTTTTCAGAAATAATAGCCACTGACAGATTTGTATTTCTGATAATCCTGAAGTTACAGAGAGTTCTCAATTACTGAGCTCTTAAAGATTTTTTCCCCAAAAGTTTGAAAATACTTAATTTTTGTTTATATACTAATAAATGAAACCCTTCCAGAAACATGCAAATCTTAGCCAACTTCTCTTCCAGAGACTCATAGTTGTACTAGTTCAAAATGTCACATGGGCAAGCAAAATGCAACTAAAGTGCATTTTTTTGTTCCTTGAGGACCTATCTTGTTGAATGAATGCCTAGTGTAGCCTACAAACAGTAAGAACTAACGGCTCTAAAAAAGCAGCTTCCAGAAAGTTCTGCACTGACAGGATATCTCCCTCTTAGATGCAAATACAAATTTGTGGCTGCTTTCAAGGTTTCCCGATGTTTCTACTCCATGCTGGAACAGAAACAAAATGTTTAAAAAGTTTGGCAAGAATTATATTGTCAAGTTGCCCATTTTTAGAATGAAAATTGTAATTTTGTAAATTTTGAAAATTTGTCACTCTGAATTTGTAAATCAGTAACCTTGAGAGGTCCATAGGAAGATAAAAAGAGGATAGATTCTTTTGTATAACAGATCTTTTTTAATAGAGCTAACATGCCATTCTGGCAAAAAATATAACAAAATTTAATACTGGCATGTGAATTAAATTCGTATGTAAATCTTCCTCTAAACATTGATATTGATAATTATGAAGCAATGTTGCCTTTATTTGGAAGACAGAATGACAAAGCCTTAATAATTTCTGATGGAAAGTAGTTGGACTAATAGTTTTAAAGCTCTGGTCCTTAGACCCTGACAATTATGGACTAATTTTCAGGTAGTTCTAAATATTATCAAACAATTCTGGTTCATGTGTGACATTTTAAAATTCCTGCCTTTATTATTTGATGCAAATTGAGATCTAAACAAATTTTAGATAAGAAAAAAATATTAGCTTACTAAATTCTGAATGCTATGACTGGAACTGATGGTAATAAGTGAATTACAAATATTGGCAACTCTTGGTTTGGGCTGTTTAATATGTGGATCTTCATAGACTCAGGTATTGCCCTAGCCAGATATTGAAGGAAAACAGATGGCCACGACTTTCTTGTTTGAAGGGTTTCTGTTTATAATAAAAGGTAGTGTTTCAAATTACTTGTTTTTATAAATATCTGCCATCAAATGTAAGTGCTTAATTGACCTAACTAGATGTCATCTATCTTTTTTATATTTCTAAAAAGACAGTAAGTAGTCTCCTGCAATAGGATGTAATATAAATAGTTTTATTCCTGATTCTTATTTAGCAGAAATAGAGATACAAAATATTTTGTACAAATCAGCGCTACAGACTATGGTTTTTCCAGTTAGAAATTAAGTTACCAGGAAAATATCAGAGCAGTCTATAGCAGGCTAGGATCTTTCTCTTTGACATGTTTTTGAAGATTGAAAAAAATTTGCCTTTGGCCTCTGATTCAAGCCTACAGCTACAAGTACTGTGCACAGAAAACTGGGAAATGTATTCCACTTTCTATTATTCAGTACTAGTGACATCATGTAGCAATTATGAGTTACTTTCCTTTAAAGCCTTTGGGAATATACTTCCCCATAAAAATTATTTGCAATTTTTATTGTAGCTTAAGATATATTCATCAGGTTATTCACAAATGTAGGATTAAGTGCCCTGAATTCAGATTTAAATGTACATGAAGAATGTACATTAACAATGTACAATGTATTGGAAACTATATTCTGCTTTGAAGCAACATAATAAAAGAAATGGATGATTATGACAGCTTTTCATTTATGGTTCTAAGAAAATGTGACTTTAAAAATAATTTTACTATAGACTATAAATGCTTTTTTTTTCTTCTTTTTACTCAGATTATTTTCAAATATGGAAGCTTATTTCCTTAACTATTCCTCATAAAACAATGTTTCATTTGTCTTTAGCCCATTTTTTAATGTACAGTAGGTCTGTTGAGTTTTGCAAGTAATTACTTAGCTTAGACTTTTTGGGTTTTTTATGACTGTCACTTGTTCTACTGAAATAAAATCAAACTAATTTTTTTTTCAAAAATGCCTTACCTAAATGGATTGGAATAAGCCAGATTTAGAGTAAATGATGACTTTTAAACTGTACTAGGTAGTGTTATTGCCAAAATAGGTGTAGGATCCACTGATGAGTTTAAGAAGAGAGTAATTCTTTGTGACATTTTCTGAAGGTTAATTTCAGCTTTCCCTGAAAGATAAAATTTCAGTCAAAAACATGAGAATGAAAGGAATTACTATTTTTTAAGCTTTAACTACAGTTACATAGACAACTCTGAATAATCATTGCATTGGCTGTTTGAAGACCCCATCATTAAGGTAGCCAAGAACAAAAAAGCAGATTTCATGCCAGACAGTAATTTGCTTAAAGGTAATATCTGACAAGCTTGTAGTTTTGTTGGTATATTTTTCAAAAGGATTCTGTTGCTAAGAACTATAGATAGTAATTTTGGAGAAATATGCTCCTTTTGTGATATAACACAATGAAAAAACTTTGTCCTCCTTCTAGCTGCCAAGCCCACCCATGCTTGCTTAGTTAATAATGAGCATAGTTCTCTGACGTGGCATTTGTGAGTGAGCAGTTATTTACATATATAGATGCTCAGTATATAAATCATTTCATAAAATTAATGGGCTTCCCAGAAGCAAAAGAGCACAGTGTCTATCTGGGTGCGACTGTGTGGCTGTAAGACAGGGCCAGAATGCATAACATGAGCAAGGCATTATTGCACTAAGAATTTGAACTAGTTTTCACTTACCTGGGGCATCAAAGATAAGCTACATGCTTGTTTCAGTTCCAAGGCTTTGCACAACTGTGCCTTTTGTTACATTTCTTCTCTCATATTCCCCAGGGTGCAAACACCTTTTCTACCTGAGGCAGAAGCCCATTCTTTATCTGCTCCTTTTTCACCCTTCACACACACAACCAAGTTTGCGTCTTTCTCTGGGTTGTCCAGTTGCCTTGGGGGATGACAAATAAACAAAAAAAGAAAACCCAACACAAAACCAAACCAAACCAAATCAAAACAAAACCAACAACAGCAACAAAAAAAAGCAAAAAAAGCTTCCTAAAAATCTTCTGTTAGCCCCTTCCTCCTCACTTTAGAGGTCCATAGGGCCCACCAGCTCCATGCAGCATTTAAGCTTTCAGGGTCCATGCCTGAGTGCTGTGCTCACCCAGCTCTGCTGTGCTCTGCACCATAGACATTGTGCTGACTTGCAGGCTGCACTCCTCATATTGGGGATACAGCTGTCTTTGACAGAGATCCTTGTCTTATGATGTCAAACGAGAAGATTACTGATATTAGGAGGATCAGATGGAGAGTAAGTTCTCTGACATTCTATTATGTTTTCCAGGGGAGGAAAAGAATGCCACATTTTCTCAATGCTCCTTGGCTAAAGACAAAGCATGTAGAAGTTTTGGGGAGTGCCTATTAGAGCTCATTACTACCTCCCCAAGTTGCCATGACATGCATGAAAGTGCAGAGTGGAAGTCGTATATTTTTTTGCAAGGTGAAGATTTTATTTTGGCGCACAGGCCTGAATTTGGACGTGCTACTTTGTAGGCTCTTGTGGTACAGGTATGGGAGACAACACATGGCAACAGGTTGCCTAGCTTGAGATAGGGTGTTCATGGTAATCCAACCTCTTAATAGTGTTTTCTGATGCGTTCTGTAAAGACCACAGGGGCTTTATAAAAATTATTTCAAAGGATTATTTTGGAGGCCTACACTACTTTGAATTGCATAGAAAACATTAGGAACAAGGACACAGACTCATTTTTCTGCTTCTCAGCTTCTGATAAAAACTTACTCAAAATTAGCAGATTTTTACCCCTCAATGCTTTTTACCTGTCCAGGTGAGGAATTCCTACAATTTGAGGAACCCTACCATGCAGGCAGCTCTGTTCTCAAATAACCATTCTCTTATTGAAAACAGATTGAGTCTGGCCCAGGGAGGTGCTATTTTTACCCATACAAATTAAAAACACTTAAAAGCATTTATGAGTTCCTAAACTGTATTGAGAGGACCCATAGAAATCTCAAGAGGATATTGTCAGCATACCTCTCTCATGGTTTGCTTAGGGGCCTTACAGAGCCTCCTTTGACTGTGTCTATGCCACATCTAGGCAGTTACCTCTTGCTCAAGCTCTCTGATGCTGGTTGCTTTACTTAAGTTCAAGGAGAATGAGAAAGGCAAGATGGTATAGGAAGGAGTGGGAGATACTGCTGTGGAAAAAAGAGAATTGCCATAAAGCAAGAATTTTAAGGTCTGGATATTTTATTTGGTCTCGTACCAAACAGGCCTTGAAGGTTTGTCCATAGCTACTTGAATATCACTGACTTACTTAGGTTCCCAACTTCTATGCTCTCTTTCACATTACTTTCCTTTTCATCTATTGGAGAATATCATAATTTTGCCCTTTTGAGAAGAGCGAATTTGAAATGCCAGATTAAAATCTACGCATTAAGCTTTTATGTAGTTTTGAATAAAGTATTCCTATGTAACAAATGTACATAACACTCCTATCATACATCTAATTAACCTGCTAAAATACTCTGTCTAGGTATACTGCCATAGCAAACGATACATTTAACAATTTGCTTAATTTAATTACATATCAGGAACACTGAAGAACAGCACTGCCACAGACTTAGAAATTTTATGTACCTATTGTCAAGAAGAGAGGAACATTTTTTACAGCTGTTTAGTCTTGTAAAGTGTATTATTTATACACCAGGTGAGTTCGATTGGCCCAAGTCCAGCTGTCAGATATGCTGTAAATGCTGCAGCACCTTCAGGACAGAGTCTTAAAGATATCTCTGTTAGCAATGATGAGCATGTGAAGACATGCTTATGTGTGCAGGTTTGTCTGTATATGCTGTATATGTGAACTCACAGTCATTCTTTTTAAAAAATCAGACTATTAAAATATTTTTTTTTGTTTTTGCTTGCAACATGAAGACATCTGTGTTCTGTTTAGCTCCCAAGATTTCCATATTTCCAAAGAACTGTCAATGAGACCGTGGCTCCATGATCTTTAGTACTGGATCTAAGTACTTCTGACATCTGTAGCAGTGCAAGTTTGACCTCGACTTCATGGGAACTCCCAATCATACCCTTTCCAAATTAGCATGACAATTTGGGTGCAAACCAGCATTCATCAAGGGACTAATGTCTCATATCCTAGAGTATATTTTTTCCACTTTAGTTCATTTATTTTGTTGGCTGCTTATGTTTATGCATAGGAATGTAAGTACTGTTGCCTTGTGGTAGTGATTTCCAAGGTAGATGGCTTTCTGGTTTTAAAAGGTTACTGGGATCTGCCACTGTGCCTGGCAAATAAGAATTTACAAGGTGGAGAAGGCATGTGACTGGAGTTGACAAGATGTGTAGACATGCTCCTTGAGAGGGTGAGTTGATCAGGTTAAGATGATCATTCTTTGCTGACTACTATTATGCTGGATAGTGAGAAACCAATCCACCCCATTTCCAGTCAAAGAAATTTCCCCTTCAAGCCAAGGGACCCCCAAACAAGCACAGTCCAATGCTTTTATTGCACATGATATTTGTGGATGCAGTGGAGTCACAGACTTGTGCAGTTACAACATAAACGGAGTGCTATTTTCCTTGCCCATGTTTAGTTCTTTAATCCCTAATGCAACAGTTGAGGTTAGAAGGATGATTCATGCTTACCTGTTTTCTGGAAGTTGCCAGGGAAATGGACTGAGGTCATTGAACTTTTCATTAAAATCTTTTTGGAGTAGCAAATGTCAGATTCATCATCAGTGCCATCATCTTCATTCTGAAAATTGCTACCATCCAGTCCAAGTATAAGTTTGGAAGATGCATCAAATTCCAGAGAATAGTTTGCCATGATGAGGTGGGCTACGTGTGTCAGCCTTTTCAGGGTAAGTGCTGCACCAAATGGAGCAGTTTCCAGCAATTCAAGAATTGTGTGTTCCCATAAAATTACGCATCACACACCCACTTTCTGACTTTGGCCCACTCAGATGCAGTGGTCTGGTCACTGTACTCGTGTTTTCCACATTTCTAGGAGGAGTGTATTGTCATTATACAAAACATAATCCCAGATACTACCCAGAAATCTACCTGCTATCTGAAATCTCCCAGCTCAGGCTGCAGCTAGGCTCCCTGGGAGGCAAAGGGCACTGCCCACTGCACTCTTGACAGATCTCAGATTCTTTCTTTGTTCTTGGTAATGAGTTTGTGATAGATGGAATTGTCGCTTTTCACTGAGGCCCCCTGCATGCATGCTTTCTGCAGAATCAGAGTAGGCCCAGTGTCTTTGTGCAGGCCAGTCGAGATCATGGCAAACAGTGTCTGAAGAAAATGGTAAAAAAATCGCTTTGGGGACATTTCTGACTGATCGGTGATGTTGTGCTAACTTAAATGCAACAATGTTTCAGATTTTTTTTGAGATCTGCATATATAGAAAGAAAGATCCAAGATGGAAGAGAGATCTGACCAAACAAAAAGTATATTGTCCCAAGCCTCTCCATCAGGAAAGGAAGTGACATCTAAGGACAGTGGTCTTAATAGCAATAACATTAAAAAGACTAGACCATCTTGGAAAAAATGAGATAAATGCTTACTCATAGAGCAATGAAGAAGTGCCATGCCCTCTCAGAAATCAATTCTGATGGACTCCATGGAGCAGATTCAGAATTTTAAAATAACTTTACACCATGATCGTGGCTCTGTATTGAATTTTCAGTTTGCATTTCATGCAACAGAATCCAACATGAGGATCTGTCCAAATTACTTAATCAGTAATTCACCATAGTCTAAAAAGTTGACCTCACATATTTACCACTATCAAAGTGGGTGAAACTATTATGAACTACTAAAATCATTGCATTTTCCTTAGAGCCACCACAGGAACACACCCTGTGGTGTACACCACAGCTAGTACACCCCTGAAGGACTTCAAATAAGATATTTTATACCATTGTTCAGAAATTAGTGTCTAGAAATGTGATTTCTTGTCTGAGACTCATCCTGTCATTGAAATGTAGTGTTCATGTCAAATCTTCAATAGGTCAAATGTATGAGTGTGGGGAACTTCAAGATAAACAAGGCCACTTTGTTGTGGCTATGCTTGATGATAATGGCTTGTCATTGTTTGCTTCAGATGTACGTAGTCAATGCTTGGTGTCTTCCAAATTAAGAACATATTAACGGTGCCCTAAAGCAACCAAAATCCTATCTCTTGTTAAATTAAAATCACTACTATGAATGTTGGGGTCACTCTGTTTTAGTTGAGCATTGGTATCAGTGCAGCATGAATTGAAGAGCAGTTGAAGCCTTAGCAAGGGAAGATATTAAGACACGTACAGTACCACCAGATTTCCTTATCAGTTAGGTCACAGAATGTACATCATGACATAAGGAACCAGGGGAAGAATCCTGAGCTGTGCTTATAGATAATTTCTCTTCTGAATCTATTTTGCCTAGAGATAGTTTCTCTACTGAATCTATTTTGCCCTCTGCACAACTGAAAAATATTTAAGTAATTAGAAAGGTGGTTTTAAGCAACCTGAGTCCATCCCTCTAATCTTGAGCCAGCTGGGGACTGTTTAGTCATCTCTATAATTCAAAGAAGCCTAAGGCTGTGCTTTCTGCCCTGTGCTGACATGTTTTCTTCAGAGAAGGTGAAGAGAGCAGGTGGGAGGGAGTAGGCATAGCTGTGCTTGAGTTATCTTCTGTCTGGAAGAGCAGAGCTGCAGGGCAGCTCTCTGCCTGCTTTTCTGCTGTTCAGGCAAAAGTTACACTAAGTATTGAGTCTGCTCTGCATGGAGCAATCAGTTAACTTCAGAGATCTATTTATTTATTTTAGCATAAAACATTCTTGAGGGCTTCTGATGCAGATGGGTCATGAGTCAACAAATGCTTTATTTATTCTAGTGTCATACTGTGTTGCTGCCCTGGGCCTGGTTCTGATCTTAGGCACTTTAAGTGGAGTTTAAATAACTGGGCAGCTTTCAAAATTTGCAACTCAGAAAAAGAACCTAATGAAGGCGCAGCACACTCATTCAGCATAATTGTCTGACATCTGTAGCAGTTAATTTTTGGAGATGAGAAGCAAGTAAATCTCTGTTTTGTGACTACACAGAGATCAGCAGAATTACAAGGCAGGATCTGTTTCACATAATGGCCAAGGAGCAGGCACGAACTGATTTTCGTTTGCACTTCTCTCCATAGCTCTTGTAACACAAGAAATTTGGCTCAGCCCAAGAGACTTTCAACTTTTCTTTCCCCAACTCTATAGGTTTAAAGTGCAAAGAATGAAAAACCCTTCAAAAGGACTTTGCTTTAGTCTCTGACCAGAGACTCAACTCTGACCTACCATAGTAACAAAGTTTATTTGCAAAATGAATTTTGTTGAAAAAGTTCAGTGGTCTTAGTCAAGCAGGAAAGGCAAACAATATGTTAACAGGCCTTTGTAGGAAGAGAAGAGTTGAGACAGTTGTTCTTATCTCTGCTATTTTAAAAGCATCCATTGCACACAGAACAAAGCCCGTGCTTTTCACTTTGGCTAAACTGCACTTCCCTTAGCATTGTGAAGTCAGCCATGCTACTGGGGCTGAAATGGCCGAGTCTTATCTATTGAAATCAATGGTAGTCTGTTCACGTATGCAAGTAAACTTGGGTTTGAAGGAGAATCGGGCACCATGTCTCCTCTATTATTCTCCCTCTCTAAACATAGAACCTCCTATTGCTCAGAAGCTATGTGATGGGCTCACACAAGCTAGACAACGATCCATTTGATGCCAGCTGGCCCTTCCATTCCCCTATGTATACCCTCCTGAAGGTAGGGGGCAGCTTTTGCTATCATATTCAGGATCTCTTCTCATGATTTTTCTTTCCCTTCCTGAAATAGGAGTATTCCAAGGGACGTTGGACTGTACTGGAAACCACTGGAACTGTTGAGAACAAAAGCGGTCTCTTAGCTTTCCCAGCCCACATGTCAGGGCACGTTCATTATAAACTCCCTACCCCCCTCACAGAAATTCCTGTCAGGAAGAGAGGCTGGAAAGGGGCCCAAGCAATTCCTCCGAAGTCTATTCACAGATTGGTGGTCCCAAGTGTTCACTACTTGTAAATTAAGCATATGAAACCATACAGTTACTAGAAATAACCCATCTGGGCATCTCTCTATTGGTTTTTCATTTTGGGGGCCATGGCAGGTAGGTGTCAAATTTACAATTATTTTGGCTAAGCAGTCTTTTTTTTGAAAGAAAACAATATGAGTTCCTTGCCTAATAACTTGACTCCAGAAGGTGAGATATTAAAAAGCAACACTATTCCAGTTAGGTTTCTCACAGGGCTGTAAAAATTGATTACTATAGTCATGGCTAGTGCTTCAGTACAGTCTCCCTTTGCCAGGCAACCTATTAGTACTGATTTTGCTAATCAGAAGAACAGTAACAGGAAATGACTGACTGCCCTCTTTTACCTAAGGTCTTGCATGTATGAGAGTAGTAGACATATTTAAATCGCCACTAAATAGCCCAATTTTTTAGAGCAGCTACTCTTCAACCCAATGAAAAGCCTACAATAGAAGATTCAAAAAGTCATCCGGAGAAGTATCATGTGCCTGATATGGGGCACAATCTCATGTATACAATATGTGTATCTATTCTTACAAAAATTAATTTACACCACATTACTTTTAAAAACTTAGATTTGCTTTTTTTTTTTTTTTCCTCTGGCAATGTTCTTATAACATGTATTTTAAAATGAGGCAACCAACTATTCTTAAGCTAGAAACTTTCATGTCTGACAAAGTGTAAGTAGACCCTAAATGTGAAATCCTTGATCCTGCATTTATCCTCAATTTTCTGTGTCCCAGATACTCTGTATGTATCATAGATGCCTTTTATGCACAGGAACAGGATCTTTTCTTGTGCCTTTTGTTAACAATCAAGGAGCTAGAGAATTCTGAGAATGAATTGTCTTGTGCTACTTTAGGTATGAGAGTAGGAGGAATTTTATTTTCATGATTTCAATTCAGTTAGGTCTATAATGTTATTTCATTTGACAAAACTCAATGAACAAACACAGGCTTTAGCAACCTCTAGTGTTTCAAGTGCAATGCTGTGATCTCAGTTTTCTCCAGAAGGATGTGGTGGCTGTGGTGAATCCCTGTGGGCAATCATAAGAGCTACCAAAAAAATGCAGAAAAGTGAAAATTGAATAGGAAAATTTTGGAGAAGATGCCCATGCATTGTAGAGAAAGTTGTGTAATTTATACTGAAATAAACAAAATATGGAAGGAACTGGAGGTGGCATGTTTTCTGATGTGAAGAGTTGCAAAATCAAGCAATTCTTACTAATATGTGGTAAGAGATGAGCATATTTTGAGGATAAATGTGTTAAAAACAAGCCTTAAAAGTTCTTCTCATTGCAGCTAAGAGAGAAAAAACCAGGGTTGCAGGTGGGTTCTTTACTGAAAGAAAATTAGTGGCATAGGAAGAGAGAAGAAAAAAAACAAACAACAAAACAGTAGAAATGAATGTATGTGTTTGCCACTTTCATCCAGGGCAGTACTGAGGAGAAGAAGCCACCAATATTGAAAATACCCTTAGGGATGATGGGGTTTGGTCAGCAATGAGGCCACTGGCAGAGAGCCACAGAGCAAATGATTGAGAAAGAACTCTCCCAATTGTAGACTCTACTTTTCTGCATCATCAGTATAACATATGCCATATGTTAAGTGATTTTAATGTGTATACATCATCAGTGAGAACTCGGCATCAAGTGATTTGGGGAATGCTCTACTCTTACATATACTTTGATACGCCTATCTGCTCCCCGTAAGACCACCTTCTATTTCATGAGCACTAACCCTTCACCTTGTAGCATTGTTGCCATCTTCTTGCATTTTCATAGGTGCAATAAAGGGTAAAAATGTTTTTCATGCAGAGCACAAGTCAGGTTCCAGAGTTTTTCATTCTCACTTTTATTTCTGACAGCACTTTTCTTCATTTTGTTCCCTATTCCTTCCTGCCATGCCTTTTGTTTTCACACAGCCTGTGCATTAATCATTGTACCCAGGACGTCTGAGAGAGTACAAGTAGACCACTCAAGGTGAGCATGGACAGTTTTACCTGAACACTTTGGCTATAAATGTCTTGACATCCTTGTAAATTAAAAGCAACTTTCACTCCCTAACAGGTTGAACAATTATGGCTGACATAATCACTATGCAGAAGGTACACACCCAATCAATCAATCAATCAATCAATTCTTCAGCTTGCTGACAAAAATACTAAGTATGGTAATTTACTGTTTAAATATTGTGAAATGAGGCGGTGGCTTCAGCAACGCCTAGTCAGCAGGTCTTGTACCACACACACGAACAAAATGTCACAATTGCTTCTAATTGGCAACCTTGCTGAAAATCTTCAGAATGGCTCCAGGTAACATGGGTAGAGGAACTTAAAATCTTAGGAACGGTTCCAGGTGCCATGGGAAGAGGAACCTGGCTTTTATCACAAGAATGTGATATCTTGGGAGAGACATGTGGAAAGCTGTAAGTTCTGTCATCCATGCTAGTCTTCACTTCTGTGGAAAAATCTTCCACCTCCAAAACAAACAGTGGCACAGTGAGAGGAGAAAGCAAAAAGAGAAGAGGAAAAGGTTTGAATGAGTTATTGTGAGTATAAATCTTATGTATAAAATTCATTCATATACTTGAGCATTGCTTATTTTTGGCAGAACACAGTATGCAGTGTGAATCATATTTTAAAGCTTAAGTGCCAAGCTGGAACAGCATGCATATATATATATATTTATAGGTATATTCACTAAGACTTTAGGGGCAATAAGTACTGAACACTTATACAAGTTAAGCTATTTACTTGACCACATCTTAAAATATCACCCAGCAATGACAGCATAACAGTTTTGGCAGTTAACCACATCACTAGAGTCAGGTGGGAATCCAAGATCTGCTTCAAAGCCTTTGAATTTTCGATCAGGCCTCAATTAATCCTAGGGAATCTTACCTGATATAGCACCTTCTTCTGCCACATTCAGCATTTAAATTAAACTAGCTTAAACTTGCTTGGGATGGGTAAGAACCCCTATGCCTTGCATCCACTCACTGATACAGATCTTGCATCCACTTATATGTTGCCTCTCAATTTGACCATTGAGTCAAAAGTAGATGCTATCTGCTTTACTCTCCTTCCTTCTGGGATACAGAAGATACTCTAACAGAAAAGCACCCTAAGGGAGCACGTAAGATAACCTAATGGGGAACTCTCAGAGAACCAAACCAGACAAACCTGTCTTTCTGGAAAACACAGTCCTTTTTTTTTTTCCCCCAAGCCTAGCCTGACTTCTCCTCAGATTGAAAGTGGGAAAAAGAGGTGATAATTTTTGAATAGCTTAGGAAATATCTGGGACACTATCAATAAGCTTTCATGGCTGATATACAGCAAGACTGAAATAATCAGATAAATTCTACACATTTTGTGTAATATGCTGAAATAGTTTTCATTTCCTGCCAGCATGAACAAGGGGAGGTAGGGGGAAAGGAGAGGAGGGAATGCTGACTCAGGGCTGCTTTCTCAAGCAGTAGAACATGACTCTCTGAGGATTTACTTTAATATATTCCTGTGGAAGAGAAGGTTGTCTACTGTTTCATTTGCATATGGATTATCCTAGAAGAAAAGTATCAATAAATGACAACATGAAATCATAGCTAGGAAACTCTAAAGGAGTTATAATTTCTTTTCAAAATGCATGGCAGCATGATGAATTATTTATTCACCCAGATTGCCTGTGAATTTATTTCCTTGTTATGCTCTCTGAAGTGAGTAGATAAATAGTGACATAGAGAGCATTAAGTCATCATAATTCTACATCTGAACTGGCTGTGAAACAAGTGTGATATCTTGACCTTAATAAATTCTTTCACTGAGAATTACATAAAGTCACTGGCCTCATCTTTTTTTTGAAATCAGTATTCCAGAAACTGAAAAAAATTGTGAACTTAGTAGCTTTGCAGAATCTTAACCACTTTTAAGCAAAAATATCACTGTTTTCATTTATTTCAACATTTAGGCTTACTTCTAAAATTAGAGAAATTTGATTTGAAACAAATAGCTATCATCTGTGATGGATTATACCTTCTTTTGGTTGTTCTTGTAAATCAAGTGAAGCTGGCACGAAGTTCAAAGATAAAGTTCATGTGGCAAGTCACAATTACAAGACTGGAGTCTATAAGAATATCTCTTTCTTCTCATATATACAGTACTGATTTTCACATAATATATTTATTGGAGAGGTCTACTTCAAAATCAGTGGCAGGACAGGACTTACTATCTCTGTGGCAGTAGGAAAAAACATCAGTCTCTTTATATTTAAACTCAGATCCTGGTTCTGACTAGTAGACAAGAGGTTGCCAAAGCAGGTAAATGAAATAATAGACATTAAGAATGTATAGCTCATTGATTCAAATCAATCTTTATTTTTCCACTTCACTTTATTTTAATTCCACAGCATGAATGGCTTTGCTAGTGGATATTATCAAATTAATATGGCCAAAATTAATATTATAAAGAAATAAAATTATCACTGTGAAATGAAATACTCTTGCTGTTAATTTAGAAAAGATCCATAGCTATCATTCAAAATGTATGCTTGTAACGAAATGGTTATTGAATTACAGAAAAGTTGTAATACTCCTTATACGGAACAGTAATGAATCCCAAAGCAGTCTTGTTGAAATGAGTGGGGTGAGTTGGAGTAAGAGAAATGTGATTAAGCTCACAAGTGCCATTAAGACTCCATGCAATTAAGGACAACAGAACACAGAACTCCCATCAGATGTCTTAAGATTGATACTTTTTTTTTATTTCTCACAAGCTTATGCCGGCATTCTACCATTTGCCATTGTACCATCTTCATTTGCTATTCTGAGCTCAATGTCTATTTTTCAGTATTATTTCTTCTACAGGAACAGCTAAGAAAAACAGTATATGCACCACTGCTATTTGGTTTTAGTTCTGCTGAGGATATTTGAAGCATTAATAAGTCTGTGTGCATGTGTGAGTGCATGTGATGGAGACAAAAGGATGCTATAAAGATCTGGAAAATTTCCACATTATTATCAGGGAGATCTAAAAAATGCCTAAGATTCAACTTTACAAATTATGATAGAATTTAATGATAAATTAAAGGGCAAAAAGGCCCCTGGTTGGGGATTGTCCTCTTCTCCCAGGCAACTAGCAACAGGACAAGAGGAAATGGCCTCAAGATGCACCAGGGCACCTTCAGATTAGACATTGCAAAGAACTTCTTTAGTGAAAGGGTTGCCAAGCATTGAAAGCCTGACCAGGGAGGTGGGGGAGCCACCATCCCTGGAAGTGCTCAAGAAATGACTGGATATGGCACTTAGTGCTATGGTTTAACTGACGTGGATGTTAAGTGTTTGGCCAAAAGTTGGACTCAATGATCTTGAAGGTCTTTTCCAACCTTAATGATTCTATGATTCATTAATATAAGTATAAAAAAGGTATCTCTTTAACCATTACAGAAATGGTTCAGCCTGAAAAACTATAGGGAATTTTCTTGGCCCTACACAATTCAGGAGCATGTTCAGGGCCCTGAACAGCAGAGAAACATAGAAATTTACTGATAATTCTGATCATCCAGATGGTACAGATAACCTTGGCCTTCAAGGTATGAGTAATGTCCTTGAAAAAAGACAACATAATATATCACAAAGGGAAACAAGATAAAAACTTGTAACACAGAGGAAACTTTTATGAATCAGCATATACAATGCTGAGTTACAGTGATACAAAGCAAAAGAAAAGATTTTTAAATTATGGTGCAAAGTGAGTGACATGTCCTGTCCTTCTTAGCTGTAAAAAGATGCATTTCTTAACATAGTTGTTACTGTCAAGTTTGTTATTGTAGATAGGTATCCTCCTTATTCTTTTTACTACCAAAATAATACTGACAACTTGTTGGTCTAATGCTTAAATATTCATCCGAGGGAACAGAAGAGTGTAAATATCCATTCTGCTCTTAGCATAATGCTGCAAAGCACATCTGCCTTGGCTCATGATAAGGGAAAGGCATGTCACCATGATCACAGTTATGTCCAATCCTACACCACCTGCTTTTGTTGAAGAATCAAAAGGAGAAGCTGCTGTCCAATAGAATAGTCTTATACAGATTGCAGTATAGGAAAATAAAATGTGAAATGATGCGGGACTAGACGGACCCCTGTGCAGTGTCGTATGCCTAAAATTCAAGGACCCACAACATGAGATGGGTTTGAAAAATGACATATTAAAAACTCCCCAGATATTGATTTTTAACATTTGCCTTAGGATTTGGGGCATTTAGGATTTTACTTCTTTCTATTCTTCTTCATTATCCGTACCGAATATATAACTTACAAAAACAGAGGTCATGAGCATCACATAACAGACAGATCTGGGATATGGAAATTCTGAAAAGTTATGAACATGCTATGATCACAAATTTTGAATGTGATGGCTGATTGATTTCTCTGTTAATGAATATAATGGTTCTAGCTGGGATAGAGGTAATTTTCTTCATAAGAGCCCATGTGGTGCTGTTTTGGCGTTGTGTCTAAACCAATGTTGGTAACACACCAGTGTTTTGTCTATTGCTGAGCAGGCCTTGCAGAGTGTCAAGGGGTTTTTTTTGTGCTCTGCATGCACGAGTGAGTAGGGCAAGAGATAGGCACGAAGCTGGGAGGGGATACAGCCAACACAGCTGACACAAAATGGCCAAAGGCATATTCCTTACCATTCATAATGGTGAGTGGGTGGATGCTTAGCTGCTGGTTGATCTAATAGGATTTCACACTGAATTTTATTTTGGAAAGCAATGTGTACCTTATAAAAGACCTGTTTCTAAAAGACAAGACTGGACTGAAGCAGCTGAATCAAATCACTTTGGATTATATATGACATACAAAATCGAGTTTACAGCAGGCAGAAGTTTTGAGAAACTGGGTACAAAGGGTAGATTTACTAGGAAGAACAGCTTTTAGTTTCTAGTAGAATCAGAAGTACATGGGTGCCACTGCTACACAGAGACAGACTTGCAAGTAAGGAGAAAAAGATTGGTAAGAATGGGCTACAGACCTACTAAAATAAATGAAAACCTCAGACAGGATGTTAAAAGGACAGATAGAATTCGACCACAAAGAGAGCATGATAAAATAAGAGGGCTCTATCTTGCAGGTTAGGAAAAAAAATTCAATTAGTCTAACTAAGTTTTATCTTGGAAGGAAAACAAATGCACATACTAATGATCTACTCATCTGCTATACAAGGGAGAAACAAGGCATAAAAGACAGGCTGAGAAGGATGACTAAAGGTGAAAAAGTGGCTCTCCTACTTTCTAAATTAATACTTTAGTTCTCAGTAGAAATTAAGATCATGCGGGTAATAACAGGATATCTAATCAGGAATGAAAGTAGGAATGGTATTTCAATTACCACACTCAAAGTAACAGCAGAGTTTGGGCTGCAGACTGCAGTGAAAGAAAGAAAGAAAGAAGGAGAGGGAGGGAAAAAGAGACCAGCTAAAACACTACAAGAATTAAACATGAAAATGCAAGTTCAGTAGCAGACATTTGTAATGACTTTATCAGTTTGGAAATATGTAGTGCAAAGATGAGAGAGCCTGCCCTTGGACTACAGATAGCATATCTAATTATAGAAAGTTTTTTGGGCAGGAATTGGTGAAGTGATCTAGGTGGCTGCATTCCCATCAGTTTGGTCACTCCTACTGGAGCCCTTAGCACAGATTTTCAAAGTCAAGAACAACAAGCTGTGAAGGCCAGTGGAAGGAGAGCTAAACTGTAATGTGGTTTTCTTAATCAGAAGTGCATACTAGGTTAGACTGACATAATTTACATTCAACAAGATAACTTTCTTGTAAGATAAGAGTAAACATCATGTCCCAAGAGTACAGATTATGGTAAATCATTCAGTACTTTACCACACAGGAAATTACTGTTAAGGAATTCAGGAAGGGTGTTAATATATGAACTGAATGATAGGTAAATCAAAAACTAAGCAGAAGGCTAAAATGAGCACACATTGAAAAGAAAGTCCCCAAGATGCAATTATCATCAGTGACATTGCACACCCATCAGTCTTAGGGACTGATACTGCACAGTGTTGTCATTAGTGAGAGAACAAGGTGTGTGAGATTGTAGCTGATTGTTAATTAAGGTACTGCTTACTACACAAAAAGCCTGACCTCTGACACCTCTAAGATAGAGCCACAGCAATGGATTTGCATAGCACAAGTAATTGTTGACGAAAGCATTTCCTAAAAAGTAGATTTTTGTCAGCTAGAGGTGAAAGAGAAGCAATATGAAACAGAATAAAATAGCCAACCAAAGGATGACAGGAAGCTTGCCAATGTGACAAACCAGTAGAAAGAGGAAAAAATAAGTCCAGTCTCTACAATTTTCACTGAATACAAGGAAATGATCCTGCCTTCTATATTACACAAGGCACCATTATGAGCTAGGGTACAATAGCTGACGTATTTCTAGTCATTTGTATTCACAGAAATATATCTTAAACTGAAAGGGAAACAAAAAAAGGGCTATGGAATAATATAAATAATGAAGAATCCATTTTATGGGAAGAATAGAAACCTGGAAAAGGGGTATTTAAAATTAAAAAACGAATACATACATATATAAATATGAGCGTAAAAGCTGGAATACTAGTAATTTTCTAATCACAAATGTCTTTTCAAACAGCGGGGGTGGAAAAAAACTGTACTGGATCCAGCAGGAACTATAGAAACTTGAAGAGCTCTATGTGACAGTAGAGAGTGAATTTAGACACAGAAATGGGTCAGCCAAGTCAGTACCTTCCTAGGAAGTTCTTGACACAATGGCACCATAAAGTTATTAAAAACTCTAGTGCTCAGGGCATTTGGGCTAAGATAATAGTTAAACTACATCTGGACCCATACTGGCTCACATTCAGTCAGCGTCAATATTTGCTAGTGTACTTTCCTATTTCCATAAGTGGGGCTAGGACAGGCAGAGGGCTTAGGTGCATGTATAGGTGAGAGAGAGGGACATGCAAGAAATATAAAAGGGAGCAAGCTGGGTTGCAATGTCTATGCACATTTATGTTCAACAACTATATAGACACAGAATGAAAGTGCTTTAATCTGAGTTGCTTTAATTCACCACCAGATCTGTAAACACTGTAAGCATATCAACTTCATATCCTTTTCTATTTATCTTTGCTTTCATGAGCATCTTTGCATCCTGGTTATAACAATCCTTCCTTGGGCCTCCAGGAACATTTGGAACATGAACATCTGAAAGATGCGCAGATTTCTTCTACTCTGTATCAGCTGTGTTCTGTCTGCCCACTTTTTGACCAGACAGTGCAAGAAGTCATAGATTTCCCTGTTCCATCTTTCAGTGGAGGAAGAAACAGGCATGTTTTAGCCTGTTCTTCATCTTGCCTTTGGGTTTGATACATGTTGCAGAAATTCCTTCTGTGGCTGCTGCAGGGAAAAGTCACTGAAGACTTTTTTATCACATAGTATCTTGCTAAGTGTTACAGCTTGACTGTCTTTTTGCTATCCATTCTACATGTTCTGTACAAATGTTTATCCACATTGCTTTTTTTTCAATGTTTAAAACTTGTAAGCCAAGCTCTTAAGACATATATTGGGATTAAAGCAAGTGAAAAACCGAAAGAAGAGCCTGGAGATGTTTGCCTTCAGTTTCAGAGCCTCTGGAATTCTTCCAGGACACAACACCAAGACCAGAAAGCTATAGGTCTATTTTTGCCTTTCTCCTCTTTTTAATAAAAATAGAGTCTTGTTTAATCACTAGTCTGGAGGAATGGACAGTTTCAAATAGAGCATTAGTACTGGGATATTTCCAGATCAAACTGCAAAAGGTGGTGCAGCCAACCTAAATATTCTGATATTTTCAAACAGAAGAGCAAAGGCAGAAAGCAGAAGCATTTAAGTCACCCTTGTGACCCTAGAGGGTAACAGGGAAAAGAGTAGAAGCAACTCGCCTAAGATGACAGGCTCCAGGAAAGCAGAGCAAAGCCACATCCATACTTTTTCCCTTCCTACTTTGGCAGCCAGCTGAAGGCTACACAAGGGGAGCAGGGGGTGTGGAGACCCCCATTTTAAGCTTGCACACCCTAAAGTTTTCCTCATCTGTGATTTCAATCACTGCTTCTGTGGGTTGGCATTGATATGCACAAGTTGTGCACATTTCCCTTTAATGGCAACCTTTTGTAAAGGCCAGGTAAAGAGGTGAAAGTGACATTTATCCTCCTCTGTGTAGGCAAAACTTTTAATTTTTTTACTGATGGAAATTTCTCCCTGTTTCAAAGTATTTATGGTGTTATAAGTATACTGTGGATATTATTACAGCATAAATGACACATCTCACGATAACTTTTACCCCAGTCTCTGAAGTAGGCTTCCCATCAGTCAAATGTAACATTATTCAAACCAAGTCTCTAAATTTCTTGACATTTGCCATCACTTGTATCTTTCCACAGAGAACTGAAGCAGCTTTTCTTTTAAAACTGTAATATCAATAAACTGGGTATTCAATTTTTCGTGAAAAATGGGACTGATGTAAAGTGAGCAATCCCGTATCAGCTGAATAAGGAGTTACATATATGAAGTTACATATCTTCTGTTAAAACACTTATCTTTTACACTCAAATATTTCTATTGCCTACTGAATTTTTTTGGAGAAGATATATAAAATGTATCAACAACAAATTAGTATAAAACTATATTAATATGAATGAATGATCTTTACTTACACAACTCTGCAATCGCAACACTATTTTTTATGCACTGCCACTGAGGATCAAGTACCCTATCACCAGGTCTTCAGTTTTTCTACTACAAATGATCTAAATCTTATCCCATTTTTTTTTCTGCAGAATGATTTTAAATGATCATATTATCCAACTAGTTTCAGTTGTCTTGAGAACTAATATGGCTGTAAGATTGATCTTTGCTAGATCACTAATATATTTTTAACTATATAACTGAATTACCTTGATATTGTATTCAATTGACTTTCTGGACTTACATATATTTCAGTTTTATCCACCAAAGGAACAGAAAGACAGTTTCACACTTTTTAGGTATCCTTATGCAAGTGTCCATCCTTATCTCAGTGTCATTCCCATATTTTAATGATTAATTTTTCAGAATTAGGAGCAAGGGTTAATTAAAAGAAATTTATAATGCCAGAAGTGAAATGTGTGGACGCAAAAGTATTAACAAGTTTCAGAAAAGTAGATTTCCTTTGGGTAACTTCAGTAAATAAACTATTAGGAATTTAAAAATAAGATTTCACTAAGGTCTAATGCTAATTCGTGCTAAATATCTAGTAAGCTGTTTTATTTCCCTTAGAAAATAAAGACAGTGTTGTAAGCACTTATGACTAATAAGTTTCATTTACATACATTTCTAAATTTTGGGCTATTGAATTGCAAAGGTTTTGGGGATTCGTAGGAACAGAGAATAGACTGTACAACCTGCTGCTTCACAGATTAAGATGGGGGGGATATAAAGCTTGCCATCTAATGTCTCTGGATAGTGGAAGTATGACTGTTACTCACCAGCCACTGATTGACAGGTTTGATTGCATGGACAGGTATTCACTGGATTCTCACCACCATGTGGGAGGCTAGGCAACAAAGGCAGAAGGTTCATATTCATGTTTGCAGAAGATTAATTAAGAAAGCATAGGATGTCTGAAAGAGATTGATAAAAATTGACTAGGGATAGCTACACATTCTCTCTTATTGCTTTATCCACCAAAAAGGCTGTATATGTTCTACTGTCCATTTTCAATACAATAAACATTCGTTCTAGTCGCCCCAACTTGACTCTAAGTGTTTCCTAAGTTTACATACAAGCAACATATTTTAAAAAATCTTCTTATGTTTTTGTGTGGTTTACATGATCATTTGTAAAATATGACACATCATGCTATTTGCTTTATTTTGAAATTTCGAGACCTTTCTGTGGTTTCTCCACACCCTGTAAATTTCACATATAAATCATAGGAAAAAAGGCCAATTTTCTGATTTCCTGGTCAGTGTTCCAAAGAAAACAGTTAGGAAGAATGTTACCAACCACTAATGTAAATTTCTATGCCAGCTCATCCCAATCATGTCAGCTGGTAGACCTGTACCTAAAAATGGCAAATACTTGCTAATTGAAAATACAGTTTGACTAAAATGTTCTAATTTGTTTAGATTAAGATAAGGTGTCAAGGGGAAGTGTATAAAGCTGAAGAGAAACATACTAACTTACTCAAATTCCATTGAAGTCCCCATTTGTTGCAGCGGGGATACTGCAACATACATATATCAAACCAGGAGTCCCGTGGAAAGGAAATATATATGGACAGACAGATTCTTGATAGCTGTTTCAGAGAGATGTTTATTTCTCCAGCCGCATGGCCAGGGCTCTGACGAGGAACTGTTTCAGTCACGGGACCAAGGGTCCTTCTGCCGACGCAGGGAAACACAAACCAACCAATGGGAACGAGGCTGAGCAGGGGCAGGGAAACCCCGTGTCTGTGCCCTCAGGGCCCCTCTCCCAGGGCTACACGGCAGGGGAGGAGACCCCAACACCTCACCCGTTTTATTTTAATAAAAGGAGAATGAAAACAACTGGATAAACATAACAAGAACAGTTTCAAAACAAAACAAGCCACCCTCCTGAGTCTTTAAATGTCCAATCAGATTCTGTGGAACATCTTAGGGCTGACAGAAGGGAGACAGAACTCTCTGAGCATGCTTTGTGGGGAAACTGAGGCAGGAGAGGGTTTAACTTCTTCCCTCCCCCTTTTCATCCCCCACTCGGCATTGGAAAGGGATTTTTGGGGAAACAATTGGCAAAAGCATGGTTTTGTGAGGGAAACCATGGATGAAAAAACGGATTAGGAATACACTGGGGGTAATAGGACATAGGGTAAAAGGGAAAGGTGGGATTAGGAATGGGAGACTGTAGGGGGGGCTTACAATGTCTAACATGACTACGATTTTTTGCATATTTACTGCCTTTTACAGGAACACCATCAGGCCCAGTGACCTGCGATGCTTGTAACCCTTTTCTACCTCGTGTAATTTTGAATTCCACCACCTCTCCATCTCCCAAGCTTGGGATGCATTTTTCAGGGTTATTCTTTTTAATAGCAGTTCTATGCACGAATATGTCTTGCTGGTTGTCACACCTTGTTATAAAACCATAATTTTGCTTAACATTATACCATTTTACTATCCCTAAGATCTTAGCTACTATGATCTTTTCCTTTTTCTGAGTAGCTGCTGTTTTCTGTCTCACTGCATCTTTGCTCTCTCCTTTGGTCGCTCCCGTGTTGGAATTGTCGGGGCTGCTGGTGCCTGCGTGCTCTTCCCGGGGTCGCATTCGGGGCCGTGCGGGCCGGGCCGGGCCGCGCCGCTCAGTTCTCCGTGCGTGGCCTCCTCTGGTTGCAGCTTTGCTGCTGCTGCCAGGCGCTGTACCCACATCTCGGCCGGGCCCCCGAGCGACGATTCCCCCGCGCCCTGCTCCAGTGCGCGTCTCGGCTGGGCGCGGCTCTGTTCTACCGCCACCGCCGCCAGCTGCTGCCTGCGCTCCGCCCCTCTCAGTTGGGCGTTCACGGGGCTCGCTTCACCACGCGCTGCACGGGGCCGGGCGGGCACCACTGGGTCGCGCCGCTCCTGCCATGCCTCGCTCCGCCACCGACACTGCAGCTCGCGTGGCTCCACCCGCACGCGGGAACTGCCTCACTGCTGCTCGCAGAGCACTCGGCGCACGTGGCCTGGGTCGCACGGTCCCTGTGCCAGGCTTCCCTTCACCAGGACACAGCTGACATTGCTCAACACTCTCGGTAATTAAATAATATTCACGAAAATATTCTTCCATCGGCATATATTTTGACTCCAATATTAACTGTGTCCAAATGGTTTTCCAAAAGCCCTTGGTAATAATTAAAACCCAAGAAACATAGAAAAAGTTCTTAAACAACCATGCCAGGAAGTGTTTCAGTTCTTTTTGAGCTTGAATCAAGCTAAAATTTACAAATCGTTGTTCAAGAATCATTTTAAGTTTAAGATAAATGTCCATATGTGGCTCTGAGAGCCAAGAGTCTTCCCACGGTTCCTCCATAGTTTAGATATGGAATAGCAAAGCAAAACCAAGGAGAGGAATCCAAAGTTTCCAGGGTTTACTCACACAAATCAGTCACTTAGGGATCAGGGATCGTTCTGCTCTCAATTCCCCACCATTATGTTGCAGCGGGGATACTGCAACATACATATATCAAACCAGGAGTCCCGTGGAAAGGAAATATATATGGACAGACAGATTCTTGATAGCTGTTTCAGAGAGATGTTTATTTCTCCAGCCACATGGCCAGGGCTCTGACGAGGAACTGTTTCAGTCACGGGACCAAGGGTCCTTCTGCCGACGCAGGGAAACACAAACCAACCAATGGGAACGAGGCTGAGCAGGGACAGGGAAACCCCGTGTCTGTGCCCTCAGGGCCCCTCTCCCAGGGCTACATGGCAGGGGAGGAGACCCCAACACCCATTCCCAGTTTTTCCTATTAGATAGATCATTGTAGCTCTCAACCTAGACTCTGAATTGATCACTGAAAGTTTTCAAAAAGAGTGAGCATGTGCATTTGCTGTCTTTGTTTCATTTTTTTGAGGGAGCAGCGGAAATGGGCCTTTTAATTAGATCTGATAATATGGCACACATAAAATCAGGGAGCTGTAGTTTGAAAAGGGAACAGGAAACCCAGATGAAAATATGGAGTGATCTTGCACTTCATAAGAATGCAAGTTGCTACACTGGTATTTAAGAATTTGTAATCCACCAAGGATGCAGGATCATCTTGCTCCCAAGGAAACTTGCTCCATCAAGCGATTAAGTGCAGGACTTAATTGCATGTTTGGCATGTGATGATGTCCCAAAATTAGATTTTTTTAAAAACCTTTAGATTTGGACAGTCCACAAGAAAAATTCACAAACTGCATATTTGCACCTTTACCTGCCTATGTTCAAAACTCTGAACATCAGATTCAGTTACCTGTATTACTTAAAAGCCTGACTTACATATTTGTCAAGGAATAGGAGGTGGGAACTTTTTTAAATGTGACTTCTTTCTCAGGAGCTTAAATTTAAGTACCCAAGTTTGCAAATATTGCAGTCTGATCTGTAGACATGCACACATATTCACACATGCTCATCAGGGAGAATGCTTTTGTTTAGGGTGTAGTTTTTGTGCAGTGTCATATTATGTGAAAGTTGCCTTATTGGCTTGTCTAAACAAAGTTTGTGATAATTACATAAATCTTTTTCTGCTTTGAACAATCATGGCACACTGAATAGAGTATTAAAAGTACAGCACAGTAAAAATGAAAAGAGATTACAGTGTACAATCTTAAAGTCATACTTCAGTTTTACTGGTATAATTAAAATCCCTTAAGATCATTCCAGTTCCTTAAACATTTAAATTTCTCTTCTCTCTTCATTAGTACAATATTATGGAGAGATATCACCTCCACTGTGAAGCAGTTGAGCACTGTGAGCATGGTGAGCAGTTATTGCTGCAGAACAGTCAAGGGGCTGTATGGGGCAGCAGATGGCCAACTCGCTTAACGCTTCTTTGAAAAGTCTCACTTAAGGCTGTAGGCATCTTCACAGGATGCCACGGTGGTATTGGTAGATGAGATTACTTCCAATAATTTCTCTCCATCTGCTTTTAAGTGTTGTTTTCAAGTAGTTCACTGATTCCTCAGCTCCTGGAGGAGGAACACCTAAGTGTTTCTTAATTCACTTTTGCCAAAATGAGCCCAGTTAGTTCAACTAACCTGTATGTTATACATCTTCGCTCTGGCTCATGTCAACTAAAGTGAATTTCTCAGTAAGTGCAGTTTCCCTTCCAGATGTAAGAGTTAGTGTTTTCAGTGACATGTAACTTACTTCTGCATGAAGGAACTATGCCCAGAAAGACATCTATTGACAGCCAAAGTCAATATGCCAAAAAAATACCATTAGTTTAGAATTTAGAGAGAAAAAGGCAAATGCGTACCACATTTACTGTTATAAATTAAATATTCCTGACAGAATTTGGGATCATATTTAGTATATCTTTTTCCTCCAAGAAAAATACCTTTGAATCTACCCTCTCTAAATATGGCAGTTGAGTTAGTGGAGTCATTGCCATATAAAAGTGGTGCAAAATTAGAACACTGGTATGTAATCCCCCTTATCACTACAGGAATGTTTCAGCTAGTGCTTAAAGACCTATTAGAGATCTAAAACCTAGCAATGTATTTACAAACTGCTTAAAACAAGTGCCTTAGGAGGTGAGCAAAGAGAAGGATTTTTTTTTCTGTTTTGATTGTAATCAATAAGACTACACTCTTCTGCCAGCTAAAGAGTGGATAAAAATTAGATATTCCTGTCTCACCCTGTTCCACCCCTCAAAGAGATGGAAATATTTCTCCTCTTTCACTAAATTTAAATTCAACTCAAATTTCAATTCAATTCAATTTCAAAGCCTTCACATAAAGAAGGCAGAATATATGTTGTATATAGAAAGATATGCGCTTATGCACCTTTCAATCAGATTATCTTGGCACATTCTCCTTTAATTTTTTTTGTTGACTCCTTGAATACCCCTCTGCTTTGCATACCTTCTGGGCTGTTAAGAGCTAGGATGTATCAATTATATTTTACCTATTTTCACTTTTCCCTCTGACTTACTGTTATGAAATCAGTAAATTAGCTGCTGAGGTTTTGGATGTTCTGTTTAGTTTTATTTAATATTTTGAAAACCATAAATCTCAGATATGACTCAAAGAGGAATTAAATGTCTTGTCTTCAAAATTAATAAAGATGTGGTTTTTATTTACTGTTTTCTGGAGTGACTAAATAGTGTTCTGGCCCATAAAAGTACAATGCATTCTTTTATTAACTCTGACAGATGAGAAGAGTTGCTTGCAGTTGGCAGTCTTTAGTTTTGATGACAGTGTCATGCAAGGGTTAAAGCTATGCTGGAATTAATTTACTCAGATTTAACAAAATAAATAGGGTATGCAGTAAAGCATACACCTTTAATGCATAGGCAGAAGTGTTCTGTGCAGGATAAGAAAGCAATTGTGTGAATACTTTGGTCCAGATGGCGCTAGGGTTCAGGACGTGTGAAGGGAAAAATTGTTGACTATTTGTCAAAGAATAAAAGTTCAGAAGAAACAAAAAGAAATGCTACTGACCATTACTAGACATGAAAAATAAAATAGGATTTTGTTTTCATAGACTATAAAGGCCAAGTGCTCATATGGAAAACATCTCTGTTTTCAGAAGAAATCTGTCTCTAGTGTTCACAGGGCTCACACAGAATCACAGAATGGTTGAGATTGGAATGGAGTTCTGGAGGTCATCTGGTCCAAACCTCCTGCTCAAGCAGGACCACCTAGAGCTGGTTGCCCAAGACCAAGTCCATGTAGCTTTTAAATATCTCCAAAACAAGAGACCTCACATTCTCCCTGAGCAATCTGTGGCAGTTCGCAGTCATGCTCACAGTGCTTCCTGATGTTCAGAAGGAACTTCTTGTGTTCCACTTTGTGCTCATTGCCTATGGGCCTGTCAGTAGGCACCACTGAGCCTGGTTCCTGTAAGCCTGGCTCCAACCTCTTTGCACTCTCCTGTCAGGTATTTATATATATTTATAAGATTCTCTCTGAGCCTCCTTTTCTCCAGGCTGAACAGTCCCATCTCTTTCATCCTTTCCTCATAGGAGAGATGCTTCAGCCCCTTAGTCATATCTATGGCCCTTTACTAGAGTCTTTGCAGTATGGAGCCCAGAACCGAACACAGTAATCCAGATGTGGTCTTACCAGTGCTGAGTGAAGGGGAAGCAGCACCTCCCTCGACCTGCTGGCACTTCTAGGCCTAAGTCAGATGAGGATGCCATTAGCCTTCTTTGCCACAAGGGTACACCACTGGCTCATGTCCAACATGGTGTCCATCAGGACTCCTAAGTCCTTTTTTGCCAATCTCCTTTCCATCTGGGTGGACCCCAGCACGTACTGGCATGAGGGGTTGTTTTCTGCCAAATGCAGGACTTTGTACTTCCTATTGTTGAATTTCTTAAGGTCAGCCTGTCAAGGTCCCTGCACACAGCAGCAAAACCCTCTGGTCTATCAGCTGCTCCTCCCACTTTTGTGTCACCAGCAAACTTGCTGAGACTATGCTCTGCCCTAGCATACAGGTCATTAATGAAGATATTAAACAGGACTGGATCCAGTAGAGACGACTGGGGTACACTGCTAGTTACTGGCCCCAACTCAGGCTCGTGACACTAGTTACCATGCTCAGGGCATAGACATTCATCCAGTTTTCGATCCACCTCACCATCTGCCTATCTAATCCCTACTTAACAGCTTCTGTATAAGGGTCTTATGGGAGACAGTGTCAAAAGTCTTGCTGGATCCAGGTAAGAAACATTCACTGCTTTTTTCTCACCTACAAGGCCACTCCTTTTACTGTAGAAGGTTGTCAGGTTGACCAAGCATGACTTTTCGTTGGTGAAGCCATACTGACTACCCCTGACAACTGTCTTGTCCTTCAAGGGCCTGGAAATAATTTCCAGGATTATCTGCTCCATAGCCTTTCCAAGGCTCAAAGTAAGATGGACTGGCCTGTAGTTCCCTGGGTCCTCTTGTTTGGCCTACTTGAAGATAGGAGTGATATTTGCTGTTTTCCCCAGCGCTCAGAGTTACCACAATCAATCTAACATTATCAAGAGTGGCCTCACAATTACAGTCAGCTCCCTCAGTGCTTGTAGATGCTTTCCCTCACAGTCCATGGACTTTTGTATGTCTAGTTTTATTCTCTGATGTGATACTCTTTCACCAAAAGTATGTTGTCCTTGCTCCAGTCTTCATTGGTCTCTGGGGCCAGGGATCCCTGAAGATCAATCTTCCTAATAAAGGCGGAGACAAAGAATGCATGGAGTACCTGTGTAATGAGGACCCCTGTTCCATCCATCAATGTGCCCACATTTTCCCAAATCTTCCTTTTGTCATCTATGTGCTTACAAAATCCCTTCTTGTTGCTTTTGACATTCCTGGCCATATCCAATGTCAGTTTCAATGTCAGTTTGGCTTTGACTGTCCTAGCCACATTTTTGTATGCTCAGACAGCATCTCTGTATTATTCCCAGGCTACCGGACCCTGCTTTCACCTTCTATGGTTTTCTTTTTTTTTTTTTGGTCTGTTTTGTTTTGTCAGGAGCATGTTGTTCATCATTAGGAGGGACTGCTGTTGAGCTTGCATCATTAGGAGGGACTGCTGTTGAGCTTGGACAAGGATACTCTTGGCTATAAAGCAGCATTCTTGGTCCCCTTTTCTCCCCAAGCCCTTATCCTGCAGGACTGTACCAGGCAGATCCCTAAAGAAGCCAAATTCTGCTCTCTTAAAATCCAGAACTGTGATCTTGCTTTTTGCTCAGTTTCCTTTTCTCAAGGCCTGATCTCCAACATCTCATGGTCCCTGCATTCAACACTCCTGTCAGCCTTCACACCCACAATGAGCTTTTCCTTTTCCCATTAGTATGTCTGCCTATAGCAAACACCCACTACAGTGCCATTAATGCCAGTCTGTTTTTCAATCCTTACCGGAAGCTTTCTGTTTGTTCAGCATCCATCCTCAGGGAAAGCTCTATGCTCTCCAGCTGCTCTCTCACACAAAGGGAAACCTCCCCTTCCTCATCTGCTTGGCCTCCAGGAAGTTTGCATTCCTCCATTGCAACACTCCAGTCATGAGAGCCATCCCACCACATCTCCATGATCCCAAGAATATTAAGGTCCTGCAGCTGCACAGAGATCTATAATTAATTTTGTTTATTACCCATGCTATGTGCATGAGTGCACAGGTACTTTAGAGAGGCACCCCAGCATGCTGATTTCCCAGAAAGAATTTTAGGGACTTCCCCATAATGGTGCCTTGTAGACACTTCCTTTCTCCCATGCAAGTGCTAGAGGTGGCCTTTCTTCAGCCCTGTTTTCCTAATTTTGTTATCACTATCTGTCACATCACTCCAGGTCCTTTCACTTCACTTCAGCCCTTTCCATCACTTCCACCAGGGCTTCTGGTAATTTTCTCCCTCCCCATCGCTGTTAGTTTACAGCCCTCCTTACCAGGTCAGTGAGCTGGGTGGCAAGGATGCCCAGAAAGCAGCTTGAGAGCTGGCTGCTGGGCAGTTCTTTGTAGCTTTGAAATTGTTCTTTCACTGAAGAGTAAGAATATTGTTCACATGAAAGGGATGTACATGGACTTTAAACAAAACAAAACAACTTCTGAAAATATTGCAAAAGCTGTTACTTAAGCGTGCATATATTTGCATGTTAAAATATGAGACAGAATGTGACCTTTATCAATTACAATATACTAAAATAAAACAATGATAGATCTAAATTCTGAAAGGTAAATATTAATATTTTTGTGTCTTGCAAGTCCTTAATGTGTTTCAGTTTTGTTCATGAACATAATGCTTTTATGGAAGTCATTTGTTATTTTTTTGATCTCATTCAATTTATTTCTCCCCACTGTAGCAGACTTAAATATCCATGGTTATTATTTTATTGTTGCTACCTTGTTGTCAGCTGAAGTATCACAAAAGTTTGAGAAGATGAATTCTGCATTCTGCTCCTGCCAGTGAGAAGTATAGTCATGTCAGGGAGGCAGCAACAGAAAAAATTTTATATGTCTGGGGACATTTTGCTAATCAAATAATGAAGTGAACAGCCTATCTACATAAAGCAGAAGTCAGGCTCCATCTCAGTATCTCAGAAGCAGTTTAGGAACTCCAGTCTCATTTTCTAGTTAACTATTCCATTGAAATAACTATTAATTTACCTTGCACACAGTGTTTTCATAGCTAATGGCAAATAGAGCTCTGTGAGACATTCCTCACCCATGTGTGTTAATGTCATTGTATTAAACTCTGGTGTTATTAAGAAATTTCTGGCCCTTACCTTCAGAGCATTTTATCAAAGGCAGAAATTAAAGAATTACACTGCACTGCCATTTTTCTAGATCCTGCATTAATGTCATTCTCAGAAACCTGATTAACAGTCCCAGACAAGTTTCCAGAACCCACTGTACACAGCGCAATTGATGGCTTACAAGGATTTTGTTATTAGTTTTATTACTCCTATCCTTAAGAAAGACAGCCTTCATGGGATAAATTTCAGGCTAGAAATACATTGACTCTCTGGACACAGAGGTTCCAGACTGTGAGATGGACTCTGACCTTCAGCTTTCTGTGGCCAGTCAAGTACATGTGATCATCATGCATTTCATTTCATGACCAGGTTAAGTACTAACATATAGAACAAGTATTGATATTTCTTCCAGGATTGCCAGTTTATTCATTAAGTAGTGGTGTGTTGAAGAACAAAACCATCTTCACACCTCCCACAAAACTCAGACTTGTTTTTTAATCACCATTCAGATAGTTTAGTGGTCACAGCTAAAGAAATAAAAGGTGCACATTGTTTAGTGGGCATATGGAAATAAAAGGTGCATGTTTTATCCAGCCTGTGGGTGAACTCATGCTGCATCTGCACAGGACAATGGCCACAGAACCTCATGCAGAAAGGCAGTGTGTGGCCTTGCTCCTCTCTATCCAAGGGCACATTATAAATCATAGTAGCTCCATTGACAGCAAAAGGCTTCCAGTAGTGTAAATGGAAGATTAACCAGGACCTTTTGGTCTAAAAAACACATCCTGAAAAATCACGTGGCTTGGCATGATGGTTGCACCACAGCTCAAATTGTGGCAAGATGCAGCACGTTTCCTGAAGAAAGTTGCCCCTTCTGTGTTAGAACTCTAAAGTGGAGCAACATAAGATGTGCGTGTGGGAAGTCAAGCGCTGATTGTTTTTCACTGGGTCTGCTTAATTATTGGTCACTTCGGTGCAGGGGACTCCAGGTTTATGGGCAAACTGGAACAGTGGAAACAGGCAGGGCTGGACCACAAGGGACACCAGCAAGCACGGTGGGTGGTGGCCACGGGCCGGTGGAGCGCCCCAGGCCCCGCTGCCCTCTGTGCCCTCTGCCCGGGCTGGACGGTGACCGGACACTCCTGTGGTTCCCCGGTAACCCCCTGCGCCCGGCCAGCAGGAGGAGGAGGAGGAGAAGGAGAAGGAGAAGGAGAAGGAGAAGGAGAAGGAGAAGGAGAAGGAGAAGGAGAAGGAGAAGGAGAAGGAGAAGGAGAAGGAGATGGAGGAGGAGGATGAGGAGGACGGGCTTGCCGCGCCCGCCCGCAGCCGGGCAAGAGCACAGAAGGGGAAGGTCGGGGCCTTGGGGTGCCGGCGCTGCCCCGCTCGGCGCAGCGCAGCTCGGCACAACAGGTCCGGACACGCACCCTCCCCGCCCGCGGTGCCGCTTCGCTCGTCTGCGGTGCTTCCGGAGCCTCCCCAGATGGGCCCTCTCCCTCGCACTGTCACTGCTGGGAGAGAAAGCACCTGGCGTCTGGTAATACGGCTGATAGTCTTTCCCCTGAGAGTGATTTTCCCTCTGAGGGGAGAAAGGGTCTCTGAAAACTCCTACGTGGTACTAAAAGTGGGAAAGGTGCATGAATCCCGTGTTATCAGATAGTTATGAAGTTTTGCTTTGGGAAATGACTGGAAGAATAGCATTCTGACAAATTAAATAAAACTAAACCATGAAATTTTTCAAGTGGATCCTCATTCGTCCACTCTCTCCACTTTCATATCATGTTTCTGAGTGTTACCAAAACATGTAATTCCCTACCTTAATCTCAACTTAAAGTTATTTTATCAGTCACCCTGCAAACTAAAGCTTGTATTGCAAAGAAGTGAAACACCCCGATCTCTACATAATTAATGTGTAGGAAATTCAGGCTCAAATTTTGGACACCAGGCTGCAGCTGGATACAAAATGTCTGCTCTGGTATTTTCCTCTGAGACCGCCACAGAGGCTGCAGTGACAGCACAACTCTCCTGACATTTCATGGTATCATTAGTGTGGTGGAGAAGATCTTGGAAAAAAATCCTCAAAGCAAATGCATTTGTATGTGTCTACATACATGTGTAAAGATAGTCTTGGACAACTGAGCTCAGTGCTGGACTTACAGCTTCTGTGACTCCTGAGAGCATGAGAATATCCTTACTGATGAGGACCAAAGGTCTGTCTGTGTGGTTTTTAAGACTAGAAATTGGGTTGATTCCCAGGAAAGAGTGAGAACAGAACAACCATATATGACACATGTCCTGACTGTTCTTCTAATCTCTGGCTGTTTTTAGCTCAGGGGATTTTCTATAGCTCATGTGGTTTGGCTGTTTAGCAACCCTCAGTAGACCTAACTTCCAAGTGCTTGTCTGATCTGTCCTTGAACCCATGTAACCCTTTTTCATGCAGAAGAGTCTGTGTTTATACTGTTAAACTAAACAGAGCCAGTTCACAAGTACAAGCCTTGTCCTGTGGTTCTTGATACTGTCAAATTGTTAGTAAGTGCTGTGGCACTACACACGTTGATTGTTACTCCTCCCAAAGACTAGGTAGTCTGAAGCATCAGCACACAGAACACTGCTCTGGGCCAGCAAGGCAATTGCCCACTGGGACCATTCCTGAAACTGTAATCTCAGTGAGGCTCTGTGGTTACGTGGTGATCTGAAGGAGATATATTCAACAGTTTGGATGTGGCTCTGCTTGAGGGGATAGGAAAGCTTAGCACTGCAGATGTAAGTCTTGTCATATTAGTTAATCCCAGGGCCAGAGAATGGTTTTACTTTCTAGCACTGGCATCATCTTTTGGGCCACAAAGGTGCTTAGAAGCTCTATTGCCCTAGAGCCAGGAGTAGGATATTTTGTCTTGAAAGAACACATGTATTACGAACATCCCAGAAGTTTTCACTATATCCCAGATGCCAGTTCTCTTGATTCATTAAGGTAAATAAGAATAATTTCTTAATCTTAAGTAACAAGCCCTTCCTGTTAAATAATGAAGTGAAATTGTCATGGGCTCTAGTGCAAGGAAGGAGTGAGGTATCCTGCTCAGCTTTGTTAGTGCTTCTCCTTGCAATAATACTTAGCATCTCAGCCTCCAAGCCCCTTAACTTTATTCTTGCAGTCCTCTGTGTGGGTCCCCAAATAGGGGTGTTAGAGAAGTAATCACTCAGCTTTCCTGTTGGGTTTTTTTATTGTTTTATTAACCTAATGTTAATAAAATACTTCACATCTTGGAGAGATTGAGACTGTGGGTGGAGGCTCTTTACAAAAGAAAGGAACCATCACAGCACTTTTCTCTGGGTGGTACAGGAAGGATCCTGTAGGAACCTGGGATCCTGGTGGCATAGAGTAAGTACCACATATGGTAGCAGCTCTGCTTTACTAAATGGCTTTTTCTTTAACATGAGATCACATCAAGAGTGAGAAAAAACCTTACCATATGCATGCATTGTTTGATCAATGTTACAATGTGCCAACAAAGATGCCAGTCAGCTTTTTGCTACATAGATGTTTCTTAACTAAAATCTGAACCTTGTTGACTAGCAACTCATAGCCCATCTGGCTTCATGCTGCCATCAAATACTGCCTGCAAACAGAAGCCAGCCTATGACACTGTGCTAGTGTAAGAAGACAGTATTTTTGTTTAATAGAAAAATTTCACACATTGTGGCTGACACAGTTTTGCTAAAGAAAACCCCTGCTCTGGTCACAGCCATGCTGACAGAAGGCAGCTTTTGTCAATTCAGGTTAAGTCTTTGAGAGAGCTAGTGTCAGTAGCAGAAAAATTCTGTTCTGTGTTGAGGCTCTTTAAAAAAGATGTATATATACCTATCTACCTATATTTATATATGTACAGACTGAAGATGCAGTTTAACATTGCAGTCCCCCTGGCAACAAAACCTCTTTATGAAGTTCCTACCCCAGCACCCCCAGCAGAGTTTGCTTCCCCTCTCAGCTGTGCTACTGAAAATGATGGCAGCCCACCATGTAAACGGTACAGCTGCTTTGCCTGAGGCTGAGTGCCTAGATAGTCTAATGTCCCCAATCTAGTCGAGCAAGATAATTTCACTAATCCATTTTGCAGTGTGAACAAAAAATCACATCTGTGCTTCTGACCAGCTGATAAACTGCTCTGCTTGTATAGAAACAATGCCTTGCTAAGAAATAAGTCAATTTTCATATAAGTAAGAAAACCTTTGTACAACTGTACACAAAATTTACCCTCTGATTTAGAGTTTGGAGGACTCTAAAAATATAGTGTACCACAGGCAACCTCTTTAATTTCTCTTCCTTCTGCTATTTGTAGGAAGCTCATGGCGAGGATTGTCTCTTTTCTTATGTTTATACATGCACCCAACACAACCAGGCTGCCTGGTTCAATTTCAGAACTCACTGTTACTTTTATGGGAATAATAATGATGCCACTATTACAATATCATGTATGTGGGATGGTAAGATTACGTTGAGCGAATTGCCCTCCTTTGAAAACTTACTCTTGTTTACATGGAAGTCATGACAGACCCTTGTTAAAATAATCTTATATTTAAGATTATGCAATTTTTAAATAAAAGATCCAATGGTCCAAATTTTGGTGCAAGTATGAAAACAAAGTGGTGCCCATGGAGTCAATTGTCTTTTTCTAATGATGTTTGTGGGCAGGAGCTCTGGAGGTTGTGGTGGCTGCAACAATAAAGCGTGAAAAAGGTAGTTTTCCAAATGCCTTTTTTTGTCCTATTTTAAAGAATCCATGGACAAGAAACTGTGACAGTTTCATCTTTATTACATTGATCAGAAATAAGCTGGTCTAAACAGCGAATGCTGATTTATCATGGCTTTTTTTTTTATGGAGTGGTAGTTTCAAACATAATGTAGGTAATGGGGGTTACTAACTGATTTAATCTACACATTGAGTTAGAAGTTCGTGTGTTTTTTTCTTAACAAAATATTGTTATTCTCTCCAGAAATGTCATATGCAGTCGTATCCGAAGTCCAATAGCCATCATCAAATTCAAAATGTATGAAACAAGTGGCCTTAACATTAAAGAATTTCTAAAGAATTCAGTATTTTGCCAACTCTTTATAGGCTTAAGCCACAGAGAGATTAAAATTGGACGTTAGTGGGCCAATTCAGGGTGAAACTTTTTAAAATTTATGTAATGTGGCCATAAAATTGTCCACTCACCTCTATTTGTGCCATATTCTTCTATTGATACCTAGTCTAAAACCACTAACTTGCATGAATTTCAGACCTGTGTCAGTTTAATCAGAAGTCTTTCTAAATATCATTCTGTATTTAGAAACATTGACAAGGGCTCAGAACTAACCACTTTCATTGACTAAGAGAAAGGGGAAAGGCACAGCTTAGCACTAACCTAGCAAAGCCTGATCCCCCATCAAACAAATGTTTAAGTACTGATGCATTGTGGCAGGGAGGGGGCTGATTTCATAAAAGGAGATAATGGGCTCTAGGAAAAAGGCTTACAGTCTTTAAGACCTGAAAATTAGCCACTCTTGAGTAGCTGACTATTTGGTACAAGGTTAATTGGATTTGTGGGCTAGTGGTTTTTTGGCTGGCTGACGATTCTTATTTTTGAGGCCCATGGAACTAAGTCTTTTATTCTTTTGGATTTTTGCATACACTCCTGAAAAGAAGCAGAAAATACAATTTTGAAAGAGTCTGTCCTTCCACTCATTGCACCTAGTGTTTCCATACAGCTGTCTCCGGAAATTGTTGTCTGTCATTTAGGTTGCTTGTTTCGCTTCTGAGCACATGCACAACCCTACTCCAGCAATGCCCAACCCATGTGTTTGTGTTAAGCTCCCAGAGAAATCCCTCCACCCACGCAGCTAAGCATCTGACCAGCCATGCATGTGGCCTGTGTGTTGGGCGGTGGCTCCCTATTACTACAACAGTTTTGTTGAATAAGGAAATTTAACTACTCCTGGTGCATGCCCTTACAGAGGGAAACTGCTGCACTCAGCAGCTTCAGTGACATTTCATTCGGTGTTAACAGTATTTTCCATTGCAAGTATTGCAAGGATTATTTGATTTCTAATGCTTCAGCTTGTTGTTAGTCTTTTACAACAATGGAATTAAATGATACTAAAAATTTAATCCAGCTCCCACTTGTTTGGAGTACTATAAGCCTCTCTATTCTGTACTGAACTATTGCAGTGTATATACAGTACTTATAGTATCTAATCTTTGCTATTTAAAGTTGTATATTATTTAGAGGGCTGTAATACAATAAATTAAGGAAGGCAGAGTTATTGTAGCAATCAGTATTATAGTATATTATAATTGAGTGAAGGTATTGCACCATATGGAAATAATAATGTATCCAGAAGACATAAAATATTGCCTTCATCCTACTACTACTAGCATATTTTTAATGCATGGTTGAAAATCATGGTGCTGTTGCTTTTTAAAGTGCAAAATTCACAGTTTAACAAATTCTTTCCAAATGCAGATTTTTCTAAGAACTTTGTGTTTTTGTATTGTCTGTTATTGCCACATCTTGTAGATCCCACAACATAGGACAACAGATGACTTAGTTCAAATGATTCTTTATTGTTTTTAGTATTTTTAACATCCCAAGGAAGCAGCCAAGTGGTATTTATATGTTTAATAATTTCCAGATTTTTGTCTGTTCAGTTGTCTGGAAAAAAAATCTAATGACTATTATTCATCTTTTTCAGTCAAAGATGGTTTTGGACCTCTGGTTAGATTATTAAAGCAAAATTGCTCCATTTTGTTGAGGTATATTTTCACTTTTTGCTTACATCTAACAGAGAATAATGAAAAAAATAGTTTTTAATAGCATTCCACTGAGTTCCTTCTTTTGGTCACACATATGGATGTGGGACTAACTGTGTGACCCACACTTTCTGATGGCAAGTTTAATATATTGGTTTATGCTGGCATACATTTATCAATATGGATTATTCTATTATATATTGTTATTATTGTATTATATATAATAATATGCTATTCTCATAATAATAAATATTTTGTGGGTCAAGTCCTTAGATTTATAGAGAGGTAACCTAGCTTAGAAAACATGACCTAGTCTCTCTCCAAAATGAATTTTAGCTTCTCATCAAAGTGAATTCTCAGTGTAGATTGTTATAAGGCATTTCAGTCCTTAAGCAGATTTAGCTTAAAATTCTAAACAAGAAAAATGTCAGTGGGAAAGAAGAAAAAGAGATTAAACTCATGCACCACATTCTGATGAGCTGATTTTCTGCAATGCTAAGAATTTGGAGGAGCAATGAAGATTTACAGGAGAGTATATGCTGGATGAAACTAGTAGTGTCAGTGAAAGTCTTAAGCTATGTTGGTATGTGTTACCAACAGCAAGACTGCAGTAGGTTTTTCTTGAACTTATTGTTCTCATAATTTGGGGTTTGAGAGGCCTCGTCTGTCAATAAACAAGTATCATTTGTTTTAATTATAAAATGCTGCATGGGTTGTTCTTTTAAAAATCAAACTGCAGTAGGTTTTTCTTGAACTTATTGTTCTCATAATTTGGGGTTTGAGAGGCCTCGTCTGTCAATAAACAAGTATCATTTGTTTTAATTATAAAATGCTGCATGGGTTGTTCTTTTAAAAATCAAACGAATAGGGATAAAATATGCAATTGTATATGTGGTCCATAGAAGACAGTGACTATAATTGTCATGCCGTGCTTTCCTTAGAGAGTCATTTATGAGCTAGAAGCAATTTAAGGAACTTACTTAAATTGGTTAAAATGAAGAGTAACACTTTAAATGGGAGCATGAAAAGAGATGGCCTTTATCTTTACCTTCTGTGTGGAATAACAAAAGTTCTTGCTAGGAAATTTGATTGTAGATGAGACCAGAAAGCTCAGGAAGCATCTGCTTGAAATCACTTTTCTAGTAGGATGAAACAGTTGTATATTGTACAAAATGCACATAGAAGGGACACGGCTGCAGAAATGCGACTGTTGTCTTTGTCAGTACAACCCTTTCCGTGTCCTCCTGTGATAATAAAACTATACATGAGTATATATATATATATATATATATATATATATATAAATCAGTAAAAACTACTGTCATCATCATACTTCTGACCAATCTGGCTGGATTCAATGAAGATTTTTAGTGCAGAAATAGTCTAAAGTGTAGACTAAGATATAGAAGCCAATAAGGACAGGGATATACTCATCTTTCTGCAAGCCTGGGAAACTTTTCTTGTTTTTGGGAGGAGGAACTGCTGTGCAGTGCAAGAAGTTACATCAGATTCTGTCAGTTTTCATCATAATTCAGTAGTTTTCTAAGGCAGACTTCAGAAGTCTTCCTTCAGAATTGAATTCTGGTTTCAAACCCAACATCCCATACATATCAAATTCTTGAACAGGTTACACTTTGTATACCAACATATAATAATAATAATGCCTAATGCCCTTTACATTTTCTATCTAGTGAGGTGAGAGATGTATTCATTCTCTTAATCTCCTAGTGAAGTGTTATGTGCCAAAATTTACTGCCAAGTGAAGTCTGATATGCAGGATTTCATTCTCCTTCCCTTCCTGCCAACTTTTCAACATTCTAGCTCCATTAATTCTTCATATCAATGCTACGAAAGGACAATCAAACCAGTGGGAGCACAAGGTGAAATGGATTCCACAAGTTATATGATTGTCATAGAGTACCTTCCTAAAACTAACTCCCAGTGAGAGATTATTTTGTTTAATTGAAAGCTAGTAGTGTTTCTTGTAGACATTCTCCACAATGACTTCCATTCAGATATCTTAAGGTCTGGTTATTAAAGTTGTTGAGGAATTCCTCAGCCTGAATTAAGGTACAAATGAGACCATATGGCAGTGAAAATAGTATGGATTTTATTTGATAATAAATATGAGGGAAGAAAAAGGGGAGAAAAAGAAATAGGGAAAGAGGAGCTTGGGGGATGTGGCAGGGGGAGAGAGTGAGGTGGAGACAGACTAGGTATAAAGTATCACCACTCCGTAGATCCCTATGGTGTCCTGTTGATCCTCTTCTTCTGGTCTTCTTGATGGTGAAGGTGCCCAAAAAAGCATAGAACCTGATGGGTTAATATATGCTCAGGCCAGGTGGCAACGTCCAGGTACCTCCCCCGGGCTGGGGCAGGGGGCAGTCTCTTGCAACAGACTGGATGTGTTATATCACTGTGCAGTCCTGTGGTGCAAGGCCTCTGGGGAGCGCTTTGGGGGGTCTTTGATGGATTATGACACTCCCTCAGCTGCTTCCCACATGAATGTCCCATGGATGTTCCCTGTGGGGTTGGGCCAGTTTGTGAAAGGGAGGATGGGTGTTCAGTGCCCCTGACCAGAGGTCACATGCAAAACCTCCTCCTCCCCACCCTCGTTTCAGGGGGGAGTCTGTGTAAACCTGTCTTCTGCCAGCTGTGGTCTCCCCCAACCCCAAATCCAGCCAGAGGTGACTCTCAGCATGGGTGCTGGGTTTGGTTCTCTTCTGGATGCATTCCTTTTCCCCAGTCTTGTTTGTTTTTTCCTAGGCCTGGTGATTGAGGAGTGTATCAGTCCGGAGTTCCAGTCAGGCATCCTTTAGGGGGGATGGTCTTCTTTATACAGTTTAAAACCTTATATCGATGTGTGAGGCATGAGCTATTTCAGTCTCTGACAAGATATCATAGAATAATAGAATCATTTATGTTGGAAAACACCCTTAAGATCATTGACTCCAACCATAAACCTAATACTGCAAAGTTCACTACTAAACCATGTCCCTAAGTGCTACATCTACACATTTTTTAAATGCCTCCATGGTGATTCAACCACTTCTCTGGGCAGCCTGTTCCAGTGCTTGAGAACCCTTTTGGTGAAGAAATTTTTCCTAATATCCAATTTAAATCTCCCCTAGCACAACTTGGGGCCTTGTCATATCATCCTAAATTTTGAGGTGAGCCTCAAATGCCCACATTTTCAAATTACTTTAAATATGATGTTCAGTAGTAAATAGACCACAGTCCTTTTCCTCTAGTAAACCACAGAAAATTTCCAGGGATTGTGTTGTTACTCCAGGTGCTTATAAAAATCTGCATGATCAAATAGTTTGTTGTAGTGATATTAGATCAGTAAATTGAAGTAGTGAGTACAGAAGCTCCTGTTTCTGCACTGGGTGCACTTCAAAGCTCTGTTTTGTACTAGTCTGCTGAACCTAATGACAAATGGCCACTCATTAGTTCAGACCCAAATGCTTCCAGGTCATCAGGAATACTGTCAATGACTTCAGCAGCAAGAATGGGATTTGATTTAGTCCCTTTGTTTTCTGGTCACACCCATATGTATAACAAGGAGATGTACATATCTTTCCAGCATCATTTGTGACATTTATCCTTCTGAGAAAGTACCGTGCACAGAAGAAGCAGAATGTTTGTTTATATGCTATGATTTGACTTTCAAGATTCTCCTAAGAACTGATTGAGTTTGTGACTCAGAGCCAAAACCAAGATATACAACACTCTTGTGAATTGCAGAGATAGGATTTGTGCAATGATAACTGTGCTGGAATTTGTAACCAGCCTTATTTAAGATGTTTAAAAACGCGCACTAATTTCTGACTAACCCTCAGGGAGATGGAATTTTGAAAAACAGAAAAACAAGAAGAATCATCAGACAGCACATGATACTAAGCATGCGTTATCAAATATGTCATATGTGTTTCTGTTCTCTTTCTAGGTATGGGTTTTTTGAAATAAAAAACCAGTGTTTTTCTGTCATTTTACTGTATAAGTCTTCCTTTCAGTCTGTAGCAAATCTGAGGATACTTTTCTGCAGTCTCCATATCCAGAGGCCAGATTCATGCCCATAGCTATGCTCCAGCTAGAGACCCTAACTAATGGCTTCTGGAAGGACAGAGATCCCCATTATACTTCATGGATTTAGGATCAGATTACTCACAGCGGTGCTACTGCATTGCACCAATCTTCTGTCATCAAGAGATATTGTACTGTTGTGAAATCATTTGAATTTTCCAGCAGGTATTGAACTTAGCTATGGTTTGATTTTTTTATTCCTGTTCTGCTTTGGGAATAGGTAGAAATTCCCACCGAAGACATATTTGCAAAACAACCTATCAAACCATCTATCAAACAAAACTTGCTTGTGAGACAAGCAATTAAGCACCTTTTATCCATAAGACTTTATCTTACATTTTAAAATATCTACACTAATCCTAATAAGTATAGGAAACTTAATTTTCTACAGGAAGCTACAGTTTTGTACTCTGATTTTGCTCCTTTATAATTCTGTGCATGATCCTGCACAACTCTTGTTGCAAGCTATTATAAAGAAAATAGATTTCAGACTGAAAACCTAACAGGCTGGTTGGTCATGTATTGTGCAATACACACTACGAAGTGCATAAAGCTTCAGCATATACAAATTAGTATATTTTGTTGAAATTATGCCCTGCATGTCCAAGAGAACAATATTATTTCTGAAGTCTTCTTAAAAATATGGGCCTACATTGTGAAAAAAAAAATAGACTGTCAATTTAGAGTAAATATTTGAGATATTTTAAAAAGGGTTTCCTAATCAGAAAATATTTATTACTTGTTCTCTGTCAGTGTATCCATGATGGACATCAATATTATTTAACTAATTAGTAGAGGTACTCAAAATTATGAATGACTTATAAAATGGAAAGTATGAGTACTGCAGTCTTCCTAGAAGTTAAAATCCAAGTCAAAGAAATGCAATAGGGAAGTAAATTGAAGTAGAGTGGGAACTGATGGCAAATAATATGAGTGGGTTTCCTGGTATTATTGGTGTATCTCAGTTACTTGTAAAAATTATGTGTGTAATAATTGGTTATTTAAAGATTGTAACCTATAACCTTCTTAGGCATTAGCAGCCAGAGGATTGAGATACATAACAGTAGGCATTCAAATGGACCTGAGACCTGCCCAGTGTGATCAACAGAAGGATGGACCTTAACTCCTGTGAGACCAAAGAGGCTTTGGGTATTCCATGCTGCCCAATGCTGGACTAAGATGCATAGTCTGACATCCAAGATAAAACAAAACAGTAGAATTGAAAAGAGAGAAGGTATGACAAATATGGACAATTTACAATCAATAATTCATCAGCTAGGGCAATATATAGGGTGTTAGAAACACCATTCTCACCTGGAAATTGTTGAGATATGTGATTTTAACTTGTGTAAATAATAAAATGGACTTCAAACGATCTTTTTTTTTGCACACAGATTGTCCCAGAATACTTCATCCTTTTTGTAGGAGGAAACTTCTCAACACAACTCACAGCATATGCTTTTAGCTCTAACACCAGTCTGTGACAGACAATTTTACAACTTGGTATTTTTCTTGCTCAACTAACATCCTGCAAAGTTTTTAAGAGTGTTTTTGTGTTTTATTCTGAAGGCCATATGGTAAAAAAGCATCTAGATTTACAGATATTAAAATTACTGCCTTTTTTTCTATAACATATATAATATAGGTGGCATTTTATAAACATGAGATATTGTTCTACTGTAACAGTGTCATGAAGCCGTGAGATTGTTGAATAGAGAAAAGAATCAGCTTGTGCTAAATTAATTTCTCACATCTTTTCTTATACTTTTTGTCTTCTGACTTTGATTGTATGTAAATCGACCTTAAGGTGTGTTCATGACCTGCTAATTTTTAGAATGACCTAAACCATAATGGATTTATTCAAAATCAAATATGCATAAAGGTCAGTTCTCCATTGACTACAGTCTTATGTGTCTCCTTCTTTCAGTAATCTAAAACCTTTCCACTTCAACACCTCACTGAGATTTTAAGGTAGGATATGATTTTTTATTAAGGTTGGTTTTGGTTTTGGGGTTGTTTTTTTTTTTAATACTTGTGGACAAAAGTTCAACTGTGTCAGGAAGTCAATCTCAAGATGACTGTACACTGCATTTCTCCTTTCATGTCTTTGACACCTGCATTTTGGAACATACACACTACCCAGATTGTTGACTGCAGTGTGGGTGTGGAGAACATCCGGTCAAGTAGCAATCTCTTCTCTTTTTATGAAGAAGTCCTGGGAGCTAGATTTTTCCTTCATTTCCTCCTCCCTCTAATCCCCCTGTTCTCTTTAAATTCCATAAGATTTTTATTGCCAGACCACTATATAATGTCTAACTAGTACATAAAAGACAAGAACACATCTCTGGGTAAGAGCTTTGTAAAAGGGAACCTATCAGCTATCTACCCTTCCTCTATTATGTTTAACAAGATGTCTTAATTAGTAAAGGGAAGTGTTTGGTAACTGTTTCTGTAATACTGTCAGTATATGTCCTTTCATTATGCATGTCTCTGATAGCAATGAAATGTCTCATTTCAGTTGACTTCTCAAAAAAACATTAGTTATTTCTGCTTTGGTTTCCTAATTTTATCTGCTTTCAAATTCAGTTTGTTCTGTCACGCTCAGTTCAGATTGCATCTTCAGACAAGCAGCACAGGGTGGCATTTGTGAGGAATCCAGTAGAATTTTGTTCTTTGTAAGCCTGAACACCTGGAATAAGAGTCTAAAGAGCTGGAAAACATCTGAAATGTTCATGTCTATCCCCAAATCAGAAGGAAGTCTGCAGGAAATTTTCATTAAACTATGTTTTTACAGACAGCTGACATATAATGCTGACCTTAATACCTGCCTTTGAGAAAGCAGGGATCTTACAAAGTTTCTTTTCAATTAAGTATTATATCAACTGACTTCATTGTAAATCTGAGAATTCCTCCTCTAAAAAACAAGAACATATTGAGGAAATTCAACTTTTTCTTTACTTCAGAAGTTTGTTGTACATAAAATTTCAAGGTTGGCAAAAAGAGCAGAGACACCAAAATTAAGGGATGCTTTGTAAATGAGGATTTAGCCCTCAACCCAAGATGAGCTATGTATCTCTAGATTTTCTGTGAAGGTTTTTTCATTTGGTTGTTTGGAGGATTTTTTTTTCTGAAGAAGGAAAAGTGTTGTGAAGTAACACAAGTTTTAAAATGGGATTATAAGGGAAGCTCACATTCTTGACAGTTATATTTTGGGTAATATAACCACATGTATTACAAGGAATTACACTAAAATGTTGGGATTGTTTCATTAAGTGACCATGAAGCTGAAAGTATAGCTACTTCAACGACAACGCTATTTCTCATGTCTTGTCCCTGTACCAAACACAGCCACCACAACAACATACCAAAAGGTATGAATTCAGCTAAGGCACTAGAGAAGAGAGCTGAATATGAAGAAGGTGGGATGATGAAGTGGAAGGGGAAATAAAATATATTCTTTTTCTGCTTCCATAATATGGGAAGACATGGGATTCTCTGAAGCACAGTGCCTCTCAGATGTTTCTCTTCTGTTTTCTATTGTTTAGAACTGACTGTAGAGATTCAGTATATGACTTCTGTCTCTCCCTCTCCTCCCAGTAAAACTGAATAAACAGGAAAAAAACGCTAAAGCTCTAGAATAAACAGTTCATTTAAATGTGAAAATTCAGATTTGGTACAGCTTTGCAAACATTGCTACTTTGCATATTTAGCACTTGGTCTTATCCAAGTAGAACAGTTGCATCAATAATACTAAAGTTTGGGATGTAAGTGTAATTCAGCTGTTAGCTACAGGTGCATGTTGAGGTTTTTAGTTTTGTTTTTTTTCTTATTAAATTTCTGATGTGGCTTTCCAGATACATTGGTATCCATCTTGTGATTGTCCAGTACAGCTCTGAACCAAATTCTGTCATTCATATAACTGTATTTTCATGTGGTGCCTATTGGTTAAGACAGTGCAGACTGCTATGTTTTTAGCAAAAACTGTTAGACCAACCTGACCTTCGACACATCACTGGCTTTCTACTTGCAAAGGTGATCCAACTACATCTTTGTTGGTGTTAATTTTTCATTTACAGTGCTTTTGGTCAAAGTGCCTTGATGTTGAATTAATCTTGATTGATGCTATTTAAAAATAAATACTAAGTTCAAGAACTGTGTATTTAAAAAAAGGGTGATTACTTCTATTTCGTGACATTGCAGATATCTCCTTGTATTAACAGGAGTTCAAAATGGTGTACCATATCTTGTGTAACATTATAAAAGAAAGAAGAGAAAGGAAAAAAAAGTCTTTCTGATTGTGAGAATCAAAATTCAGCTTGATGAAAATGCTCTTGCCACAGTCTGAAATACATCTTAGACTGGTGTGTGAGAGGTGTACAACTCTGATGAAGGAAAAACTTGTTCTCTTTTATTCATTCAGTCCCCTGGTTCCCTTTGCCTCATTTTACTTAATTTCTCACAGCATTTCCTATGCATTTTCATTTCAGTTTTGAAAGCATGCTATAAATGCTCACCCCAACTGAAAAGCTACCTGTATACATAGAGTGTGAAAAGAGGAAGGCCTCTTCTTTCTGCTAGACCTAATCTGATACATGCTGCCAGACAATCCCAAGGATTTTTGTACTTCATAATGTACAAACAATTATTAAAACCAAAATTTACGACAAAGTAACAGCAAGATTTCCTGCAATAGTCTGAGGAAAAACCAAACCAAACCAAACCAAACCAAACCAAACCAAACCAAAACCAATCTGAAACAAAACCTCAGAAAAAATCCAACAAAAAACCCACCATGAAACCAAACATGCAGTATACTGGGCTTGATCAATTCCTGCTTTGTAGATGGGCTCGTGCAGTCTGTAATTCAGTCCTGGACAACCTGCGACCTCTTTTAGTCAATTAATAAAATGATCACAAAGACAAAAGAAGACTGAAAAGCCTTGGTAGTCACCCATTGGGGAGTTAAGCAAGGCTGATCTCTCTTCTAAATAATCTTCTATTTCCCAACGAAGAGTGTGTACTGTTACACTATATTATTCACAGATAAAATCATTCCTTTTTATCCTGCTATGTATGATGCTCCTTTCAAGATGCTATTTGAAAGGTTTAAGTATTGAATTAAGAATAGAGAAACTGAATAGGTGATTTTAATTATATAAAAATATGACTTGTAAAAAGTGCAGTTTTCAAGATTAACAGTATCATGGCCAGTACCTTGAGCAATAAAATATATACTTCTCTCTTCCACTTGAATTTTGACACATTTGAACAGCTGATGAATTACCGGAAGATGAGCTTCAGTGTTAATGATGAAGGGGTTGAAAGTAGAACATGAATCTGGCTCTTATCATTCCTATGGCAGAACATATTTGTATAAGCCAGTATCTGTGAGCATCACTGGTTTTATTTTTCATGAGGAGTAAGCATCTCTGACTGAAACACCATATATTTGTCTATATATACATCTCACCATCCTCTTCCTCTTGAGAGTGCAGTAGAGCTTCAGAAAGAATGGTCATAAATTTTGGCATTGCCAATTCAGATTTTCTCAATCAAAGTTAAGCCAAGTTAACAGGAGTACCAAAATATGCCTAGCAAAATGGGAACAGAATTTGCAGTGGCCTGAACACAAATACATGAACTGTGCAAAATCCATGTAGAATCTCGATGTTGGGGTTTGGGGGGATGGGTTGTTTGGGTTTTTTTTTTCCTAGATTTGCGAGGACATTGCAATGGAAACCGTTTTCTTATAGATGGAAGGAAAAGTTTTAAGAGTTCAGAGAGCACTTAAAAAAAAAATGTTAAGGGAGGCACATCCACGAAGATGGGGCAAGATACGGACTGAGTCCTGGGCCAGACAGCAACATCTGGGCAAACGTGGGTGGGTGCGTGTGTGGGTGTGGTCATGCACATACATTTCCCCCCAGTCTTCCTTGGAAACGCAGCTGCCATTTGAGCTGTAAACCGGTCTCAAGGTATGCCCCGAGCCTGCGGGCAGGCTGACGGGCGGGCGTGTGTGAGCGCGAGCACATGCGCGCCTTCTCCAGGGTCGTGGCTCTGAGCCTCAAAGTGGACAGGATTGTAGCCAGGAGTCCAAAAAAGGGCACTCTCCGAGGGCTTCTCTCGCCTCTCTCGGTGCCAAGGAAACACGCACGGACACGGGGACGCGCACACGCACAGAGAGACAACTTTTTCTCGAAACTAGAGGCATACGACGTGGCCCTCTTGCCAGGGCCACACCACAGCTGATTCCTAAGAAGTACCCAAAAACCCCCGGCATCGCCGCGGCCCCCGCCTACTACCACCGCACCGCACCGCACCGCACCGCCCTCACAGCCCTGCGTGACCGAGCCCTGGATCCGGCGAGGGCCAGCGCTCCCTGCCGCGCCGCGCGTTATTCATGGCGCGGGGCGGGCTGGCGACCGCGGCACTATATAGGGCGGACGGACAGCACGGGAGACAGCTGGGTGTGGAGTGGCGGAGAGTGGAGCAGGGGAGAGCGGCTGGCAGGCGGCACGGGGAATAAAACGAAGGAAACCTCGCTTTTTCTTTCACCCCATCTCTATTTTTCCCTTCTCGGTACTTTCTCCTTCTTTTCTGAAACGTTTTTGGACTAAGTTTTCTTCAGACCGTCTGGGCTTGGCTTTTTTTTCTTTTAACTTTTGCAAAGAGTTGTTTTTTTTTTTTTTTTCCTGAGTGTTGTGTGTGGCAAAAAAAGAAAAAAGTTACTGTCGAGCCAAGTAATTCAGGCGCTCTGCAGGGAGGAGAGGGGAGAAGAGAAGGAAAAAGGTTGCCTTTGTTGCTAGCGGGCTTTTGCTGCCTTGATGTGACTGCGGGCAAGCGACTGCAGAAGGCCGGAGCGCGAGTGCCGGCAGCGCGGCTTCCCGCCTCCTCGCGCCGCAGGCTTGCGAGCAGCGGGCAGCTCCGCTCCCCGCAGCCCCCTCGGAGGCGGCTCGGGCTGCGCCGCTCCGCTCGACACCCTCCGCCCGCGGCGGCGTGTGAGCGCCCGCGCGGAGCTCTGCCCGTCCTGAGCCCGGCCGGGGTGCGCGGGGGCGGCTCCCGGCGGCCCCCTCCGCCGGTTGCTATGGTGCCGCGGCCCGGCGTGCTGTGGGCAGTGGCGGCGGCGGCACTGGCGCTGCTGGTCCGGCGGGCGGCGGCGGTGCTGGCGGGGCCGGTGGTCCGCTGCGAGCCTTGCGACTCGCGGGCGCTGCAGCAGTGCAAGCCCCTGCAGCCCGACTGCGCCGAACGGGTGCGGGAGCCGGGCTGCGGCTGCTGCCTCACCTGCGCCCTGCGCCTGGGGCAGCCCTGCGGCATCTACACGGAGCGCTGCGGCGCGGGGCTCAGTTGCCAGCCGCGGCGGCAAGAGGCGCGGCCGCTGCAGGCGCTGCTCGAGGGCCGCGGGCTCTGCACCAACGCTACGGCGGGCGGCAAACTGCGGGCCTTCCTGCTGCCGGGACCGCATGCTGCAGGTAAGGGGCTGCGGGGTGGGAGGCGAAGGGGTGGCTTTCCTGCTCGCCGCTCTCCCTCTTCGCTGCTTTCTTGTTGGTTTTTTTTTTTTTTTTGTTTTTGTGGGTTTTTTGTTTGTTTGTTTTTTGTGTCGCTTTCTTTTGTTTTAAGTTACAAAGGGAGCAGCATGAGTGGGGGAACGTGGGCTTGCTCGCGGCAGAACTCTGTCTCCGGAAACGACCCTCACTCGCTGTCCGCCTGTTGCCGGCCCGTGGGCGGGGGGCTCTGCTGGCAGCCACGTAGCCGAGCCTGGGATCATTTTGAAAGAGGTGTGCTTTGGCCTAACGAAAGGACAATTTACCTCTTCCACCTTATTTATGTATATACTGATTTTCTTCAACCCGTGCTCCTCGCAAAAGAGGCAGAGTTTAAAAAAAAAAAAAAAAAAAAGGGACTGGGGGAGGGATTGCATGTGACTTCTGCGGGTGCATGGGACTGCTAGACTACAGAGCCTGGATGGAGAGAGAGAGAGGGTGAAATCTTCGCCGTTTGTCCCCGGTGTGCCTGGAAAGAGAGTGAGCAAAAAACTTGAGAGAGTGGGCTCTAACTCCTGCATAGCAGCGTGGGTAAGTCAGGGAAGTCTAAACACAGAGAGGAAAAGAAAGAAAAGACCAAAAAAAGAAAACAAAAAAACCCACCAAACAAATAAAACTCCAAACAAGCAAAACACAATTTAAATTTAAATATCCCTTTGGCCTGGAAAGGTGGTTGTTCAGAACAAAGCGTTGCACAACAGTGTTTAAGAGGACGTTGTTTTTTTGTCTGCACTGCAAGTAAATCTTCGGTCAAACGAAGATTTCCTGTGCCTCTTGCATGTCTTGTAAGTGAGATGTTCACAGAACGGGTTTTGTTTGAAAAGGAAGGGATGGTTGGAAAAAGTTCTGTTAGGATGCACATTTTGAAACTTAGGGAAAGTTGGGATTCAGATCGAGAGAGCACAGTCCCTCTATGCAAGCATTTAATTAAACTGTTTGCTAACCAACAGCAAGTATGTTAACATTTATTTAATAGAAAAGCGTGTCAAAAGGCTTTCCACTGTTTGCATTTTTAAAAAGCCATAAGATTTTCTGCTAGATTGTGGGAGCTCTGAGTAGCCATTCCTTAGCTGAGAAAGTGGCACCAGTGCTCCAGTTAACTGCCTGTTAGAAGAATAGGAGATGCCTTATAATAATTATTTATGTGCTGCTTCCAAGCTGTGACAATTTGAATGAGAGTTTGAGGTTTACTGAAGTTTTTAATCTCTTTGGAACATTGAGCAGCTTCCTTTATTACATGAGCCTGGTTCATCGTATTCATCCTTGGAGTAACACTGGAAATGAGGCATCTCCTCAGTACTTAGGCGTTGGTGGTATTTAATCTAGGGGTAGTGCTTTCAACAGTGACTGTTAGAGAGGAGAAAGGGAAAGACAGAGTTGTACTTAGCTGAAAATCTTTCCATTTTCATCTGAATTCTTATTTCTGCGTTCTTGGCTGAGAAAGGACTCTAATTTTGAAATCAGTAGGAACTTTTGATACCTTAAAAAATGCATAGTGGGACCCTTACAGTTCACATTCAAGGAGTGAAGGTTGCAAACCTGGTGTGCAAGAAAGAAGTACCCAGAACCTATATGACACATAGTGCCTACCTTCTCATGAGGACCACTTCACTTCTAGCTCTAAAGCCAACAGTCACTGGTATACACCCTCTCCGGGCAGGATCACATCAGCTCCTTTACACACAGCTACGTCCTGCATCATGTGCTATGCTGTTGGTCATTCCTGGTTCACAGAAATTGCTAGAAGCTGATATAGGGTAGAGTATGTTACAGTAGCATTGTAACAGAAACTGTAGTAGGCCACTGACTTTCCAGTTGTTTTTATTGGGCACAAAAGTGTTAAATAGTAGTGTGCATTTGCAACTTGTTTAATCTCTTTAAAAAAGAGAGAATGGGTAACTCTCATGGCAGTTCTGTTTCTCTTATGAGGATGTAAAGCTAGTGTGGCACCAAGTTTCGTGAAACTGAGTTAGTCAAATATACTTTACAGTTTAAAATGTGGCAATATGACCATTTTAATCTGAAGTGTAAGAAGTGCTATTGAACTATGATGGCCTATCTAAACTGAAATGACCAGACATCGTCATGGATACTCAATGCACGTTGAGAATATTTTCTACTTATTTTTTGGCAGAAGAGAAAAACTAATGAACTGGACTGATTGCCGAGAACCTAGATTCAGGTTTATAACATTTTAGTGACTCATTTCTTGTGAATTTCATTGAGAGTGGGGGGGAAAAAATACTACTGTTTCAAAACAGGACATTAAACTACCAGAAATATGTTTAAATACCACTGAGAATCTGAGTTAAACCCACAAAAGCCAGGAAATTTGGACTTAGGACTTAAACTGCCTTAATCCATTTGCACTGTGATTTGGATTTTCCTGGTCAATTAAGTCCATTGCCAGCCGTGGCTGCACTAAAACCACCAGTACCAAAAAGTTAACTTAGAACCCTCTTCCTCTTATGTTCCTTTCCCCATTCCTGTGTATTGGCAGTGCCACTGTACTCCCTGTGTTGAAATATTTAGCATCAATGAACTATGTGAACATGGAGTTCTAGCACTGAATTTCTCAGCTTTTGTGATTTTTTTTTTTTTTTTTAGTGAGTCATCAAGTATAATTTTGGCATTGGATGTTGTCATTGTGCACTCCCAGTAGGATTTCCTTAAAAAAAAAAAAAGAAAAAAGAAGGTGGTCAGCAGCTAAGACAACAACTAGTGGGGCTTAGCTGTTACTTAGCTGTTAGGAATACCTTAACTGGAAAAATTCCCTGGAGGAAATGCATGTAGTTACAGTTGCACTGCAGGAGTCTCCTAACAGAGCGAAATGCAGCATAGACAAATACCTTAGAAGGTACAGGAACACTGAACTTATGGAGTATGTTAGAAAAATCTACTTCTCCTGGCTTTTTTTGGGTGGTAGTTTAAAGAGAAAATATTTTTGAAGCTCAAGCTGAAAACAGTGTTTGTCCTTGGAACCATTACAGAATGAATGGCGTTTTTTGACCATTAAAATGTGTTTTGTACACCAATAAACGTTTTTCATTTTAATAGCAGAGAAATGAAAGCGTGCTGTTTTTCTTTCCTGTTCTGTGTGTTGAATAAAGTTAAGGAAAAAAAAAGAAATGGCTAATTAGAACCAGGAAACTCAGCGGGCTAGAGTTGATAGTATTAATGTCTCTTTAAAAAAAAAAAAAAAAAATTACGAAATTACGGCCCTGGGACAGGCAGAGCCACACCGCAGCCCCTAAGTGCCCACAGCCGGCCGCGTTTATCAGGGGTTGATGAAGTCAGCAGTGGCGGAGGGCAGGGATCCGCGCCCCGGCGCCGGTGGGGCTGCGGAGGGCTCCGCTCCTGCGGTGCAGGCCTGCCCCCTGCCGCCGGCGGGCGGCGCTGCAGCGGGAAGCCAGGGGCGAGTGGCCGGCGCGGCCGTGCTTCCCAGGGCCGTGGCCGTGGCTGGTTTCCACGTCCCGGGTACAGCCTGCACAGGCGCTGCAGCTGCGCACTTTGCGAGGCCGTGCTGAGCGTAGGAATGCTTCAAAACATCGCTTGGCAACAACGGTGCTGACACATGTGGAATGCTACATCGTTCATCTTTTTGTATATTGCTATTTTGTAAAAAGGAAAATTAAACACATACACTAATCTAGTGGCTTGTTGATTGAGGGGCGACTTCATTGTGGTCTACAGCTTCCTTATAAGAGGAGGCAGAAGGGCAGGAGCTAATCTCTTCTTGCTTGTGACCAGTGATAGGATCTGAGGGAGTGGCATGAAGCTGCATCAGGGGAGGTAGAAGTTAGATATTGAGAAAAGGTTCTTCACTCAGAGGGTGGGTGGGCTCCCCAGGGAAGTGGTTGCAGCAGCAAGACTGACAGCATTGAAGAAGTGTTTGGACAATACTGTCAGTCACATGGTTTGATTCTTGGTGCTGTCCTGTGCAGGTCCAGGAGTTGGACTTGATGAGCCTTGTGGGTTTCTTCCAGCTCAGGATATTCTATGATTCTACGTTTCTATGCCCTTGCAGACACTTGTTACTGGCAGCCAAGTAACATTGTTTCTTCTGCATTTTTTCTTTTTGAAGGCAATTTCAGTGATTCAGAAGAAGACAGGAGTACCAGCAGCATAGAAAATCAGGCCATTGCAAATTCTCACAGGGTGCCAGATTCCAAATTGCAACCACCACACATCAAAATAGATATAATCAGGAAAGTGCAAGCCAAAGATACACAACGCTATAAAGTGGAATATGATTCGCAGAGTACAGATACATTGAATTTCTCTTCTGAATCCAAACAAGAGACTGAATATGTAAGTATTTTTGTAAATAGGCAGGCATTTGCCAGCATGTGAATGTGTGTGTGTATATATATATATATATGCTTGTTGTGCATATGACAAGATAAATAATTGTACTAAATAGCTAAAGAGTGGTAATTGTTGCAGCCTTTTAGGACATTCTGGCAGTTTAACTGGTAGATCTATTGATTCTGCAAATGCATACACAATCAGCAGACCAAGAAGATTGTGTTCAGGAAACACATAGGACTAACATAATGATGTTTACATCAATACAAGCATGACTTTCACTGAAGTTTCTTAGAGGTCAAAAATTCTTGTGTCCCCCTGTAATTGTCACACTCTTGTGTGAGTGGACTTGGGACAGGTTTAATAGTGTCATCATTAAACTTGGTTGCAAACAGTGTAATTGAGTTGCAATAATGGAAAAAAGATGTTTCACATTGTGTGTAGTGGCACTGTGTTCATATACTTCCTGGTGCAAATCCAGCAAGATGAATTTAGGCTGAGCTGAGAATTAGGATCTTGACTAGTCAGTCACTGTATGACATGCTGAGCACCGCCTGCACTTGCAGTTGCTGTTTGGTGCTACTGCCTAAGAGCAAAGTCTCATGGTCACATGAGCTGCCGTTGCTTCCTAGTGACTGCGCCCAGTGAATTTGCAGGGCAGTCAGAGTGTGGTGAATCTGATGGCAAGAATAATTCTCTTCCTGGACATCCAGCTGATAACCTGTGCCTGAGGCCAGATTGCCTGAAAAATGCATCTGTATATACTTTGGTGTTTCACCAAAACAGGCATGGTAAAAGCAGATATGGATTCTCATCTTCAAAAGAAGGTTTTGAAACTTGTATGAGGTGAAAACCTCTGCCTGAAGAGAGCATGCCTTCCAAGAGAAACTTCATTTTTAGTTTGTCACTGATGTCCAGCCATCTGGTAATATCACCTCAGTATCTGCCTTCCAGTGTGTCCTCCTCCCAAAAATGTGAAGTTAAAGTGCCAACACTAAAAGAATGAAGGTTGGTCACTCTGAGGAAATAGATTCTTAATTAGGATGAGTAGTGATAGTTGGGTCCATGATCAAATGTATACCAGTTTACCAAGGCTGCTGATGTCTTTAAAAACCTGAAATAAGTCCATCAGGGACAGGTGCCTTTGTCAGCAAATGCTCTTCTAGCTGTGTCTGCATGTTAGCTTTTGATACTGGCCTGGCTGACTTTGGAAGCTTGCTTCAAAATAAAAATTTTAAAAAAGCTGTTGATCTTTGTGTAGGCCTAATTTGGGACCAAATCTCTCAATGTCTGTCACTTGCATTCAGTGTGTTTGAGCAGTAAGAGGAGACATTTAAAGCCTGTGTTTAGAGCTTGTGAGGTCAATACAGAAAGAAAACTTGAAGGCAACAAGGAAGGTCTTTACTGACCAAAAAACTCCGTTTTAATCTCCAGTGGTACTATGGAGATTGTATGCTTTCAGACACTCAAATAAAAGGTACCTTACATGAGCAAACTATTAATATTACCACTTGAAAGTATACATGTCATTACTTCACTAATTAGAACCAGCACCAAATGAGTCTTTGTGTCAATTCAGCAACTTAAACATTTTTAAACCATTAAACCATGCAAAGAAATTTTTTTATGGCTTTGCTAAAGAAGTGGGCTGGTGGACCAAGTCAGTGATCTACCCAGACAGGAGTGTAGCTAAGCACAAAGTTTGTAGGCTGTGACTCTTGAATCCTGATCCCCCTGCTGACTGCCTTCTTGGCCTCTGGCAAAATGTGAACTCCTCTGCTGTTGATTTTCTGACTGCAAAGTGGGGCTCATAATGCTTTATTCCCTACCCCGAAGGGCTGCTGTGAGATATAATTAGTTGGTGTTTGAGACATGCTCTTGTAAGTGCTTCTGGAAGCTGTTTTTGGCTCATTGTCCTAGAGCTAATCCTCACTACATTGTTGTCAGCCTTTTGCAGATGAAGAAACTGAGGAAAAAAGTGACATACTTATCTAATGAGACTATTGTGTGATACTGATGCTGTATGACTGCATCTATTTGATTCAATTGAAATTGGGAATTGTTGTTCAAAGTTGAGGAATTTTATACATGCATTATGCCAAACCACTTGTTTTCAATTGAATAAATTTCATTTAATCTTTCAAATCCAGCAGAATCACAAAAATCAAATGTCACTGGGGAAGGCCTATCTAGTAGTGTATTTCCACTGGCCTACTTTCTTCTTTTCCCACTTGGTGCAAGGCCGGCTTTTCCAAACTTAAGTTATGTTATATGTGACAGATTTACATACTGGTTAAGCCTTCCCAAAGGTATATGTGACTGTGATTTCAACTGGAAATGCCAATATGTGCCTCAGCATAGCATAGGGCCGTCAAGGTTTAGAAATCAGTTTATGTTGAATAGATCAGAAAATCAGATTTTTTTTTGCAAATGGTCTGCCCTTTGACATGTTCAGCCATCTCTTAGTTTTAATGGATTTGTTTGGGTTTGTGCTTTTTTGCCCTTTAAAGATTTACTAACTCTTGAGTGAAAGATGGAATTTGGGAGTGAAGTTTCACCTGTGTTTTCTAAAACATGCTTGTTAACAGGGTCCATGTCGTAGAGAAATGGAAGACACTTTAAACCACCTAAAGATCCTGAATGTCTTGAGTCCCAGAGGCTTTCATATTCCAAATTGTGACAAGAAGGGATTCTACAAGAAAAAGCAAGTAAGTACAGAGTTTTGGTCATTTCAATGAATGCATTTCACCTTTTCTGCATCTTTGTTGAAGGATCTTCCCAGCAAGGTGCATTATATATCATTTTGCAGAGGAACTAGTTTATTTCCAGTTTTAGAACCTGATCCGATAGTGCTGAAGCTCGTCAAATGGGGATAGTATTTTTATTTTCTGTTGATCATGACAACAGATTCATTTGAGAAACTTCATACCTAGTCACACATGGGTTGACTGGTGTCCTAGATACTAATGCCCTTTGGTTTAAAAAAAGCAGTGCCTCTACAATAACCCACAGAGCTAAAGTTGCAGTCACCATATGACTGCAATAGATCAATGCTTTGAATTGTAAATAGCTGCTTGAGAGTTCCTAGAAGAACTATACCGGATCATATTACAAAAAGCAACTTGAGAAAGGTATGTATCTGTCCTTTATGTGCTACACAGATCGCTTCCAAAATCCAAGTCATGTTATCGTGAAAGTGATACTTTCAGTAGTTACTCTGCAGCAAGGATGGCTTCTCAGCCCTTTCTGGTTCTGGGGTTGTGACCTTTCTTGACAAATGCCAACCAAAACTGCAGGTATTTATGCTTTAGTTGTGTTGGATTGAGCTACAGCCGCATTCTCCATTCAATGCTGCCGCTGAAGCTCGTTCACAACTTGGGGAAGTGCAAGTTGTGCCAGGTTCTTTGTTTAGTGCACACATCCCATCTAATTTCAGTGTTTAGTTAGTGGCCTGCCTACAAATATATATTTCTTGGTATAATTAAAAAATTTCCTGAATTCAAAGGTTTCTTTAAGACTTTTCTCAAGGACAGATTTTGTTTGTGGACCATCATGTCTTTCCCTTTGGGTTTACACGAATCAGCCTCTCTATCTCTGGTAACTGAAGGAGTGGTTAACTCTCTCTTGCTAGCTAATGCAGTTCATTGGTTGGAAGTGAGAGGCCAACCTCTGACCAGGCAACCTTATTTTAGGAATGGTGTCTCTATTTTTTGGCTTCCAGCTTTCTTAGAAACAGTCTTTCCCTTTCTAGTATTCCCTTGAGCTCTGCAATAAGCTGTCAGTGTCAGGTGAGGCATTTGTAACAGGGGTGAGATTTCCAGCCTTCCTTTTTGCCATCAGTCCAACATTGACAGTGCTGTTTGACCTTTGGTATGTGCTGCTGAGCTTATCTATGCTTCCCAGCTTTTCCTGAGCAGGTGGTGGCAACTCCCAAGCAGGGGAAGTTTCTTTTTGTTGCCTGGAGCTTTGAGAAGCCAGTGTCAGCCATGTTGTGCTGTGTAAACTAGCGAAGAGCAATGCTCACATCTCAATCTGCTTGTTTTCAGAAAATGCATTGGACTGCTATGCAGAGTGAGGCTAGGACTGTGTTTTGTGCCTGTGCCATAAAAGTATTTTCTTAGCTGCTCTATAACAGCACATCAAGACACTCAAGTGTGCCGTAGCCCTTTTCCTTCTCTATGTATTATAGAAGACTGCAGATTGGTATTTACTTTGTTGAGTAGATCTTCCTTTCATCTCTCTTCAGACTCCGAGGTTCTTGCATTGTCTGCAAAAATGTGGTGGTTTGCAAGTAATCTCTGGCATTGTGTGTAGTAAATCAGATCTGCAGTAAGCACGTATTAAAGCAGCTTACTTGAAAGGAGGTCTGTACTTTAAAGTGCAGTCATAGTTCTATCACCAAGGCAAAAAAAAAAAAAAAATACAAAGGCAAAAAAATAGGAAAGACAGATAATAATCTTACCTAGCCTTTGTTCCTAGAAGCTGATTTACAAGAATAAGGTGTTGGTACAAAACAAATATGCACTTTTGTCCTCTGTGTATTGTCTGTGCTGCCTGGAGACTTTTAAAACTTCTTTAGGAAAGGTTCCTGCCATATGTGCAATAGCCCATCTGGTCAGCATACATAGAGAATGATGGGACACTTTCATACCTAGCCAGCCTTGTCAAGCACTGTGCCCATTTACACAGGTCCAGTAGCTTCTATGGTAGTTTGAGATGACTAAGGGTCTTGCAGGCAATGCCCACAAATGGAGCCCACATGACTAAACATTCTACATGAAATTCACTTGGGTTGCTGATTCTGTAGATGAACCTTGATCAACCCTGGGAACAAGACCTCAGAGATGGGATTTACAGAGGCAGCTTGCTTCTCTCACCAACAAAATACAAACCAAAAATGATAGTTGCCCTCATAGAATTAACTCCTAGGAAAAAGACATCAGTTTGAGAAGTGAGCGAGTCCTGTCCAGATCAAATTAACTGTCAGCAAGGAATTGTGACAATTGTGGTTTTTTGGTTTTCTTTTTGAAGAATCAACATATAGGTCTGGTATTTTAGATACTGTGATGATATGGGTGTCTAATCTCATTAACAGAATGCTATGCTGTTTAATTAAGTCCCTGCAGGCCATTATCAGCCATGTTCAATCTGTAATTAAATTATATTCTATTCTCACAAAATTCAGAGTAATAGGCTGTGAATTAGACAGTAAATCCATTAAAAAATGAATGCAAGCTAGACATCTTGAGTTCTGGAAACAGTTGCCAAAACCACTGTCTAGGATGAGACTGTATTAGGTTTGGGATGGTAAGAATCTGATAAATTATGATCACCCTGGCACCATTAAAACTCATTCAGGAGGCACTCATATTCTGCGTTCCTGGTCATCTGCTTTTCCAGTCCACTTGAAAGCACTTATTTTTCATGACATTTGTGGATACCTAGAAACTGACTTCTCAGGAACAACCATGGAGAAAAATTTGCCTATGTGGAACACTTCTAAGAACATAAATTTATCTGTTAGGCTATAACATGAAAAATGTTTCACACCTTGTGTTTATATATAAACTTTAAAATCAGACCTATTAAAATTTATAATTCTTTGTCTTAATAAATCACACACGTAAGGTTGTACTATTCAGCTGTGATATATAAGCATATTTATGCATAATTAGTTGATACAGGCACATTTCTACCTCAAACATGGGAAAAAAGGTTTTGATGAAATTAGAATTATTATATGGGGCAATTACTAGAATTGCCCCTTGTTTGTATACTGGAGCCAGATACTCACCTAAATGTGAGCTGGCATCATTCCACTGAAAACATAGCTGCACTTGCCAGGAGCCAAAATGGCCTGAGGTATATGTTGTCTGCAGTCTGTTCCTGAACACCATGGTTGTAGCTCCATGGAGCCCTCTGGACTGACCAGGAATTCAGTGGGATACCATATGCTTTGCTGTGCCCCACAAATGCCTCTGCGGCATTTCTTTGTGGAAGGGAGAGGGGCAGGTGGCATGGAAGCTGGCAGCTGGTGTTTCTATCAGAAGTTATTACTGTTTCCACTGCTTGAGCAGTTTTCCAACTTTTTTAACTTATGAAGTCATACAGAATAGCTGGGCAGAACCTAGAAATGTACGTGGAATACCAAATTCATAAGAGCAGATATTTAGATATATATGGTTTTCCATGTGACCTGTCTACCACTTCTATAGGGAATGCATGCTGGCTGTTTCAGGATAAAAGCATTGCTTTTCAATCAGAAGTGCTTTGTGATTGACAGTATGGCTGAGTGGGTGAAAAAAATCACAGTTTGGAAAAGATAAGTTTTTTTCTCATAGAGTGTCATTTTTCAGCTGTAGAATGATCTAAGGATGTTGCTTTTAAAATGGATTGTCCAGAAGAATTAAAAAATATATACTACTGGTAGAAAAGGTGTTTCTGCAGATTAACTTTATGTGAAAATTGGTTGTGCAACTGTTAAAAGCAACCAAACCCTCCAACAACATGAGAACTTTAATTGATCATTTGTTTTCAGAGTGATGCAAGCCTATGAATCAGCGAGAGTTGTGTAACATACTTCATATAGTACTTCTAAAAGGGGGGGCTATGTTACTATTAATAGCAGAAATGTAGTTTCATTGCCAGAGCACCAGGCTGGCAGCCAGAAACCCTATGCTCTTTGGGCTCCATCTGTGCCTACTTTGTTGGGAACAACAACTCTAGAAGTGCTGCCTCAGTTTCCTTTTTTGTAAAATTAAATTGTGCAAAGGCTGTTGTTTATTAATTCCTCTGTTTTGAGCATGAAGAATTTAAGTCATTAAATGTTCATAATACCTAAGCTAGAGTCCAGTCCATTCACCACCAAAATTGATGAAAAATTTCCCTTGATATTAGTGGACATTGAGCTGCCATCCATGGAAATCCTGGAGAATACATGTAAATTCTAGTCAGGCTTTTGAGACAATAAATATAAGTTGTAGGACTTATGTTTAAAGATTTAGTAAAGATAAAAACTGAAGCGTGGGTAATCATTTAGTTTAGTGAATTATTAATGTAGCTGTTCTCTCAGTAGGTTTGAACTTCTTCACCCTCTTCTAAAAGTAAGTGGTTATGTACATTAAGCTGGATCTTGTCATCCTGCTGCTGTCCATTTTCATAAGGCTAATGCAGAAGGACTGCAGATTTGTAGAAGAGAAAACATTGCATTATTTCTGCATTGGGCTGTTTATTCAATAATGTATCAGAAGGGTGGATTATTTTGCAGTTATGCTGAATAACATTACTTAATTTTCTGTAAAATAAAATAAACAAGATGAAGACTTGTTTGAAAAATTTGTATCTAATGTGTGACCTGTCCTGGGGTGACGTTATGAAGCCGCTTTATTCCTTAACCGTCCGCTCAATGCCCAAGGACGCTGTGCCTTTAAGATGGACCTGGGGACGGGCCCAGAGCCACGGACCAAGGGGCCAGTTGAACGGCTCGGCCCAAGGGCTCGGGAGGGAGTGCGCCGGGAGCGCTGTGCTGCTTTTTGGTTTCCTTTGTGTTCGAGCTAGCTGGGGAAACGTTCTGTTGGGTTTTTTTTCTTGTTCTTTTTTCCCTTTCCTTCCCCTTGCCTCACTGCCTCCCTTCCCTCCTCGCCGGTCCGGGGAGCCTGCGGGTGGCCCCAGCGGGCCCGCGGGGTAGCCCCGGCTGGTCCGAGCCCATGTGTCTGTTCTCTCTCTGAGGGTTTTTTAATCCTGTTCTACCCTGTTTTGTTTGTGTGTTAATAAACAGTTTGGTTTCTTTTTCCCACTTTTACTTCTTGTGACCTGTTTGTCTCATTGATGGAGGAAAAGGGGAGGCCTTTTTCCCTTCGGAGGAGACATTTATTCTGGAGTGTTTCCTCCTGAAGTTTTGTCTCAAAAACAAAATTATGGTGGGATTATTTTGCGGTTTTGCTGAATAACATTATTAATTTACTGTAAAATAAAATAAACAAGATGAAGACTTGTTTGAAAAATTTGTATCTAATGTGTGACCTGCTTCCATCTCTCTTTCACAAGGTCTTAGTGAAGACTGTCTACCCTACTCCATGCTGCCACAAATTAGTTGGCTCCTGGGCCAGTGTGCTGGTGCAGGTTGTCCCAGAGTGGTCTGTATTCCCAGTTCTGTCCAAAATAGCACCTGAGATACTAAACTAGACATGGAAAGGATGAGTCACGTTGAGCAGCATGTGGAGCCCAACACTTGCTTCATGTTTTCTTGTGTACCTGCGCATGGAAAAGATACTTAACATGAACCACTGCCGCAGCCTCCTGAGACATCGGGCCATGCCTATGAGACTCTGGAGAACAAGAAGTTGAGGGGTAGTGGAGAAGTTTACCTGAGGGCCATAAGTAGCACCTGTCTAGCAAATCTTCCTTCATATTGGTAATGCAACAGGTGAAACCTCAGGAAACTGGGTATACTTGTATCACTGCCTCTTTTGTCAATATGTCCCAAGTAAACAGCCACCTTTGTTTGCATTTGAAGCAAATCCTGTGTCAGCAAATCTCAAAATATGAGCTGATTGGAAGGCTGTGTCTTGACAGTAAGGCTGACCATTGCAAACCTAGTGAGATTCTGGAGATGTCTTTTGAGTGGGTAAAAACCTTGAGAGGTCACAGAAGTTCATGGTATGCAACTGTGTGCAGTTGCATACTGAATTCAGCCTGCAGCATGTTACCTCCTTTAGTCTACTTTTTGCTATTCTTGGTTCCTTGGGAGGAGCCTTACTTACTAACATATTTACTGCGTTACTGCTTCTAAAGAGGTTCAGTGTTCTTGTCTGTGATAGTTTCAGGTTGGTCAGCATTGTTGACAAATTCCAGCAGTTAACTTAAAGATAACATGTTATAGACCAGTAGATACACAAACTTTTTAATAGGAAAAAACATGTAAAGTTCTAGTCCACCTAGCAGTTTTTTCAATGATAACTACACTGCAGAAGGATTATGTATCTGTTAATAAATGTCAGCTACATTGTTGAATTTCCTTCAGTAAACAGATGCAAACCAAGTGTGTTTATTGCTGCAATGGTTGTCTTTGCTAGACCTGTGCTTTAGTGTAGAACATATCTGCTAAATTTTTTTTCTAAAGATGGGTCCCAGTCACTAGCCCATACTGTTGTGTTGTATTCAAAGGGGGCAGGTGTGCTGCCAAATATAATAGGGAGCACTTCATAAGCCTATTTTCTGGTAGTTCTCAGTGCAGTTTTATTATAGAGTAGTTAGACCCAGAGGGATTGATGGGGAGAGGAGGTAAGTTTTTATTGAAATACTTTGTAGTGGTAACAAATACTCTGTTAGATTCTGTCAGATATGGTCAGGATATTGAAGTGCAGCTATCAAATGAGCAGGAATCCCTGCTAACACTACAGGTGCAGAAAACGAAAATCATGCTAACTGGGTCTTTTATTCTGTTTCAGTGTCGCCCATCCAAAGGCCGAAAAAGAGGTTATTGCTGGTGCGTGGATAAATATGGACAGCCACTTCCTGGGTATGATGGGAAGGGAAAAGGAGATGTCCACTGCTATAACTTGGAAAGCAAATGAGGGCTGGGTGCCAGCTCTTCTGGCATCTGTGCATGGCCACTGGACCTCACAGAGACCTTGGAGGGGCTGGGCAAACGCTGTGGACTGCACCGTGCATGGAATAACAAGCTCTGCCTCCTGCAGCAGATGGGGAGTCGCAGCCTCTGTGGATGCTGCTGCAGCTGCACCCTGCCGCTGACACACATTGAGCTTCCTATGGGATGTGTAAGGAGCTCTGAATTCCCATGTAAACCTGCACTATTGATATCCAGAGAGACAAAAACAAAAGGCACTTCGGAATGGATTCAGGGAGTCTCCACTGACTTTTTATGGTCAGAATGGCCTGTGACCAATTTGATCCCAAAAGATACTGGGTTTTTTATTTTAAAGAATTTGTAGATGTTAAGCTTGTAAAAATATTAAAAAGAAAAACAAATCCAAACAAATCCACAATGATTTAAAGGTAAAGCTTTTTTTACAGGTCTGATGGGAAACCTGTCTTCACGGGTAAAAAGTTTTATAAAAATCTCAAAGAACTTTTTAAAGAAATGTATTTCTAAAATAAAGACATAGCTATTTTTTCTGTAAAATATATTATGAATATTCTGCTAGTTTGTATTTAATATAATTGTTTTTTAATAAACCTTATTTAAATGTAACATGTGAATACCAAATATTACACAGTAATTCTAGTGTATACATCTGTGTGCAAAGAGAATGATTTACAAATATATATAAGTCTGTATGCATACACACTGACCTGTTCTAGGTAAGAGAAATGAATTTGGGATGCAAAGGAAGTGTTTCCAGAAGGGATTGAGTTTTGTTATTTGATATAACTACAAATACCAAGATAATATTTTTTTAAATTGTTTTATTGATAATTGTAATGTACCCATCACTGAATTATGCCACTGGAAAGGGTAACAGTCGCACTGAAGCTCTTGGTAAAGCTTTCTTCTGTCTGTCCTTTGCTTCAGTTCATGCAGCAGGGCTTACATTTCCTCCATTTACTGCTCACACTAATACAGAATATTCATGGACAAAAAATTGCCATTACATTACTACCCTTTGTATTTGCTTATTTATTTTGAAAAGGTGTATCTATTCTGTGTTGTCTTGATGCATTCTACTAAAGCACATACTCTGTGTGAGGAACTCCTTTTGAAAACAGTGTTGACAAGATGGGGGGATTGTGGACCCTGGGTGTTGAGACCCACATGTTTCATTTATGCTATACAGAATTGTTGCTTGTTTTGACTATGGTAGAAGTCATTTGCCTGCATCTAAGCATATAATAAGAACCATTGGGTTAAAATAGTTAAACTCACTGTCTGCCATGGTGTTATATGTCTTTTTAATTGGAAGAGAAGTGATTTGGTTTTGTTGTGGTATGTGATACTTTCACATAAGGAGGGCTTTGGCAACTTTTTTTTTTGAGGCTGATTGTTTAATGTACTTTGTGAAAAGTTCTGTATGACAATGAAGTCTGGATAAGGAAAGGTGGCCTGTGAAATGTATAATCTCTCTGGAAAATAATGCCGTATTTTGTATATGTATTTATTTATATATTTTATATAAATATTTTATATATTTATATAAATATATATATTCTTATATGTGTCACTATAAATATTTGATGTCACTGTAGAAAAAAGAAACCATCAACACTGTAATTTCTTGTTGGGTTGGGAACTCCATGAAGACTAAGGACAGTAGGCTTTCAGCCAGGGGTTGATGGAGGAGAGACTGTGGTGCTGAGGAGCCTGTTCCTCTCCTACTGCGTGAATTACAACCATCCTTGTTCTTGCCAGCAATGGCAAATATCGAGAAACTCTGGCATGGAAAGATTTGGATATGCAGCTTGCCAGGATTGAGGCAGCCCATCACCATAAATCAGATGTTTAAAGCCTTACCCTGAAATGTATTAGCTGAACAGCACTATGTGTGTTCTGCACATCTTTCCAATTTCTGTCTAATGAAATGAGTTCATATCATCATTAAAACTGAAATTTTATAATCTCACAGTAAGAAATAATTGTACTTGAATTGATGCTTATTCCAGGCTAATACAGATTTCCTGACACATGGTTACAGAAAGCTTTGTGAGGTGAAGGTTTATTGCAATATTTTTATTGCTAAAGCAAATCTAACGCCTGCAAAGATTTGTTGGCAAAATATTAAATGCTGGGCTGTTTTTTTGGGGTTTTTTAAGAGTTGTAAACTAGTTATTTTCAAATAATTTCACAGAGAGAACGTTATATATACACCAATATTTGGGCACATATTCATAGTTAAGAAAATAAGGTTTGGATTCATTAAAGTGAGTTATTATTTTGCCTCCTTTTTTTTTTATTAACAATCTGGGGAGTGTTCTGAAAACAAAAATCAGTTTCTTGCCAAAACTGATAGCTGCTTTGCAAGACACATTTTGCAAGAATGTAAGATGTTTTAACAGCCTGTGACAGGCTTTATGATTTGGGTATTTTGTCAAGTATTTAAACTTTTAAATGTTTTTTTCTACCATTAAAAACAAATACATCTAGAAGAAGCTGGCTAGTAGAAGTCCTTAAGTCATATATTTTATAAAAAAAACCCAAAACCCCTACATCTCAAGGAGTTAACCTGACTCAAGCATGCACTCTGTCACATGAATATTTAAGAAATGGCATTCAGCTCCCTTATTAGTACTAATGGTATTTAGTAATGTAACAGAGAAAACATACAGTCATAAGGGGAAAAAAAAAGATCTGTGTGTAAGTCCGTTTTGTTATTTTGCTTCCAACAGACGTCATTATAACAGAAATCATGTTTAAAAATAGCCCCCATAAATAAAGTCTCACCTGTAATTTAAAGCTTCATCCTTTTCAGAAGTTGCCTTTTAAATATTTTTTACAAGCACAGTTGCTTGCACTAGTATTGGATACTTGCCATTAATCTGATGTCCCTGTCAGTTGACATTGGTATGAAATGCAAAATAATATTATTATCCCTCTTCAAAAATATAACTTTAAAATGAAAGAATCAGTGGTGGCTTTTTCTTTTTTTTTTTTTTTTTAGCATTCCTATTTCTGTGAAGACAGAAGTCCAATTCAATAGACAAAAGTACTTGTCATTCAAACATTTTTCTCCTGCCTAAGGGAGCCAGACTTCAATTCAAACAAATATATGTGTTTGTGGTCTGCACCCAAGCAGCAGAATGTGGGCAGCATGAAGCAAATGTATGGGTCAGTATCAGTTAAGAGGAAGGTGAGTTCTCTCCAGGTACAGGTTAGAAATAATTCCTGCTAAGAGCTGCAGTGAGTGGAGAACTTTGGGTTTGGTGACAGAAATGAAACCAATGCATTAGAAAATCCCTTATGTCTTGGTGCTTTCACTGTCTTCAGCTCAAGTGGTGTATTTTATTAAGTTAACATCTGCAGCTGTTTTCTAGTTTTTAATAAGCTCTTTCAAGAAACTAAGGTAGTCTGAGTTAATATTAAGAAGCCTCAGAAAAAAATTTGTAACTGATGATATTATTTACACCTCAAATATTAGCATGGCAAGGCACTACAAAAGATCAAGGTTTGTATTGCAAAACTTGCTGATTTCTTCTTGAGCATATTTTGTCTCTAGATGGTACATGAGTATGTATATATGTAACCCAGATGAATGTTGTAAGTATTTATTTTAACAAGGGTGGTAAATAGCTGCATAAATCCCTATAGTTGACCAGAATACAAGTTAAAGCTGCCTGCAGGCAGCTCTATTATCATACAAACTGAGAAAGTTCCCTTTTTTAATAGATATACTGTGCTATAGTTTTTGGAGCCCAGAATGTCCTTTTGCACCTTTTTGGCACGCCCGCCTTTCACGGCATAGTATTAGCTATTTGTGCACAAGAGAAGGATACTTCACTGAATACCAAAACCATGGAATTAATTTTTAGTACAGTCTGAACTTTTTATGACTAAATTCCATAGAAACCCTACACAGCATAATTCCTTATTGAACTGAGCCCTGAAGTTAAGTATTGGTTTTTCAAACTTCTTAGGAATTGTGCATCTCTAGTCACTCTAAAACTGTGTAAGCAAGGATGGCTTCACAGAGATTTCACGTATCAGCAATAGGAATTTTATTTAAAAGATGAAAAGTACTGAGCAATTTTCCTGGATGCCGAAGCATATTAGTATACAAAATGAAATGTTTACATAGGTAGCTCTTTTCTATGTGGTCCTACTGTGCCTTTAGAAATCCTTCACTTCTATTAATTTCTACCAAAAAAATATGCTTGCTTCCACATTAGAAAGGACTCCTTTTTCTTTCCCAACTCCCACTTTTTTTTTCTTTTTTTCTGAGAGATCCAAAAATAAGATCCAAAAAGGATATCAGAGTATTCCAAGGACAAGATTTCTGTGATCGGTATCAGTAATGGCTTCATCAGCAAGCATGCTAAATAGGTTCAAGGCTTTTAGAAGAGAAGTCTTCGGGTATGTCCAGTGGACCTGAGTATCTTCTAACTAGAACATATTTAGGCATTTGGTTTTGGAGTCTCCATCCTTGGAGATGCTCAAAAGCCATCTGGACACAATCCCAGGCAACCATTCCCTGGTGGCCCTGCTTGAGCAGAGCAGGGTGGACCAGGTCATCCCCAGAGATCCCTTCCAATCCCAAGCATCCTTTGAGCCTATGAGCCTATCAAGATGTAGCAGTTTGGTGTCCGAAGATCCAGCACGTGAGATTGTCTACATTATGCAATGAATTGATTGAGAAGATGTTACAACTTTTTTTTCCCAAAAGAAAATTTTCTGGTAAAATGCCAAGTAGTACAAATTTGTTGTTCCCCAGAAGAAGCTTTAGTTTTAAAACTCTGCATTTTATTTACTTCTTCCAGTTCAAATTTTGGAGAGATAGAAGTATATATACCAGCCTTAGAGAAAATCCCATTGAAAGAAACTTTCCTTTTGCTTTTACCTTGTACGTATGTTAAAAAATGTAAATGACTTCAAGGCAGAATGTTGCTGCACAAAAAAAAATGGAGACGAGGTATTAGCAAAAGCAGAGGGTAATGCTGCAAATCTCAGTTTAACCTTGCAGAATGTGTGTCCTGCTGCTGTATGCATCCTGGCTTTCCACTTCTGCTGACCTATCCAAATTCCTTAAGAGCATTTCTCCGTCAAGGCTAATTTCACCCCACTGCTCCCTCCATGAGCTGGGATGGAAAGAACGGCAGCAAGATTATCCTTGCAGAGGGAAGCTGAGGTTTCATCCAGAAAAATCACCTAACCTGAAAAACTCAAAAGAAAATGTCACCGAGAAGGACTGCTTCCCACAGCCATTTGTGGTAATTCCTTCCAAAAGTGGAGTAGTGAAGGGACTTGCTTACAAGAGCCAGGTTGAGAGTGCATTTCCGTCACTCCTTGCAACTGGAGAGCAGAGGCTATTTTTTCCTGCTTATGCCATATAGAGAATATTCAAGGTGAAACATGTTTCCTATGTCTGCTGTGTCATGTAACTTGCACTCAGTAAAAAAGACCTAACAGACTGAGCTTGGAAAGTTGATTATTGTTTTATCACAGGAGTAATGCATGCAACCTTCAGCCCCCAGATCCTGCCATACATTTCTACACTGCTATTATCAAGCAACCAGTAACACATTGCTGATCTTTGTTCCCTTGCTGGGGCTAAATGGTAAGGGCTCAGCTGCCAAAGCAGCAATAAGCAGAAACCATAGGCAAAGAAAAAATATGAAAGAAGATGATGATGTAGCCATTATTTGCTCTATGCCTCCACAGATGTCCCACACTAAGATGCTTTTCCAAAGAACTTCAGCATCTCCACATCAGTCTGGTGAACTACAAAGCACTGTCAGTGAGAAAGAGGAAAAATCACCTGTCACCATTCACATAATTACACAACTAAAAGCCTCAGTATAGGCACAAATAGGCTTTTTGTTAGCTTAACAGCCATTGGAGAAGACTGAGAACAAGAGGAAGACTGCCTATGCTGTGTTCAGCATAACATAACTGCAGCACAAAGACTCCACTAGAAGAGCTGTGTCTGTTCGTCAGGCACTGTCCCTGATGGGAAATGTGGCTGGTAAGAAAGCACCAAGGAGGTAAGCATGTGCCCAACATTGCATTCCTTTGTGTGCCCTTGTCTCTGCTGGGCTGCCCATGCTGCCACTCAGACTTGATAATCCAAGAGGGAGTCTGAAAAGATGAGCAGAAACTTTTTCAAAATAAAACAGCCATGATCTGGAATAGACTAAGTTTAAATTTATTCATTTGACCTTACTGCAACATCCACGAGCACCCTTACTCCCACATCTCTCTCATGGGATGCTTCCCCTCTTCCTGAACCCTCACAGTAGTTTCCTTGCAGATGTACTTTACACTGTGGGGGAGGATGTAAGTCAAGGGAGGAGAAAAAGTGGGAAGATAAAGCCTTCACTGGCAGAGCTATTTTCATTATTCAGAGTGCAAGTGCTGGTATGTCTGGGTTCCTGCTCCACTGCTGTTTTTGGTACTTACTGGTAATACAGAATGAAGGGGCTGTATTCCTAACAGATCATCTTCTTCTTTGTCCCCTCCCACCTTAGACCTAAGAATTACTAGGTAATATAGGGTTGTATGTCAGTAAGAGAAGCCTTCCACTTGCACCAACTCTGCTACTGTTACTCAATAATACCACCTACCCAAATCTCAAAGAATCAAATAAACACAATTAGATGTTTATTAAGATGCTCATACCCCACTTTCCTCTGTAGTCTGGATACCTGCCCAATTCTCGATGCAATGTACAGCAACAATTGGTCCAAAAATGTGAAATGTGTTTGCAAACAGAAAACATGAGACCTGTTTTCAGTGCAGCCTGGAGAGACTGTTTAGGATAGTGGTTTATCAGTGGAGTGACAGCCGAGGAAAAGTAGACCAACTTCAAAAGTGTTGTCTAAAGATACACATAGGACTTGACCACTCAATTTGCAGCATGATCGGAGAGTCTAGCTTGGAGTGAGTCACTTGGATCTTTTTTTTTTAAAGGCATTTTTTCTTTATTATTTTAGTGTATTATTTTTTAAAAAAAATTATTATTATTATGGGTTGAGCAGGGGTTAGATATTGGTGTTGTTCTGCAATAGCAAAGCAATGATGTGTGTAGAAAAATAACATAGTTCTGAAAAGTCAGTGCTGCTTGACTACTGGCAAAGCACAAACATCTTTACTTCTGACTTTGCAGCAAAAAACCTGCTCTGTATTAGCATTTTGTTAGGGTTTCCTTGTAATATCTAAAGCTGTGGGAACTGAGTGCTTTCCAGAAATGCAGTAAATCCTGTGATGAGTCTTTGCCATGTCCCATTCTTTTTCATCCCACTTTTCTTCTCCCTGAGGAAAGAAAGCTATATATGATGCATTTTCTGATTACCTTTTAATTTTTTTCTGTGTTTAAGACTCACATTAACAAGTGCAAGATCAAAGGAATATGTTTGTAAAGTAAAAGGCTAAATTTTTTTGTGCTTAATATCTAATTGCATTTTGGACTGGGTCTGCAGGAAGTTGTTCCCTGGCTAAGTTTTGCTTTTCCAAACCATATGTTCTTATGGTAGAGAAGTGACAGAAATGCTGACGAGCTTTCAGTGTTGGGGTTGGCTGCCCTTCACCACCATTTTCTTTACTCCTTTCTCTCCCCTCACTTTCTGCCTGCTCTCGTTGACACAAATGTGTCTCTGCTGTACACCAAAACAATGAGCAGAACTGACTCAGTATGAGCAGAGCCCAATACCAGGTGATTTTTGGTTATCTTGGACACCTTTAGGGGAAATGTTAGGTAGAAAATTAAGTGCAGAGGGCAGTGACCTCATTTCTGTGCTATGAGCATTTTGCAGCTGGCTGTAGGCCATGGGCAGGAGGAGGCATGGCTGGAAGAAACCCTGCTGCAGCAAACCTCACAAGGTTTTGGCAAGAAGAAGCACAAACTGGGTAGGTAAGGGTCTCAGATGACATGAACCAAACATTAGAGATGCTCATCTAAGACCTTCCCACCAACTAACTTCTTTTTAGGTAGAGTAGGAGGAATGCAAGTGAGTATGAAGGGAGGGAAATAACAAGGATCAGTACATTCCCTTTAAACATCCAGCTACATGCTAGGTGACCTGAGCTACTAAGAGTATCCTGTGGCACCTTCCTTGTTTGCCTACTCATTCCTGCCAGGCTTGGCTTGCCAGCACAGGAGGAGCCATTGCAGCAGGCACACAGTGAAGCCAGGACTGCCAGCTGAGACATGCCAAAAAAAAAAAAAAAAAAAAGCAAAACCAAAATCCTCCACAAACAGAAAAAATAAAACAAAGGAAAACTGCAGACCTTTGATTTTTCACCCTGATGTTTGAGGCTGATATAAGAATTAGGACAAAGGATGATATATGTCACCTATGGTGTAAATGTAGTCCAAGATTCTGGCAGCATTTTCATAGGGGAGATAACATTTGCCTGCTTTGCCTCCTTGCATTAGTCCTAATCCCAGTATATGGAAGAGTCTGGTCCAATTCAGACAGCTCATCCCAGAGCAGCTCAGCAAATGTCTGTCCTGGTGAGTCCTGGCAAGATGTCACAGGAGGCCAGATTGCAGATAAAGAGGCACCCCTCCCCTGCAACTTTCAGTGGGATGTAAGGGGCTAAACCCTTCTAAGAAATTGGCCTGTCATGCCTGAATGTTGTGCTAAGTAACTTCTGCTTCTGGTACTTAACAGTTAGAGGAAAGAGTGTCTCCTAAATCCCTGTCCCTACTGAAAATTCCAATTTCTTACAGCTAGGATGGGTACCTTCCACCCTGCAAAACGTCGGAAGTAGCTGTCCACTGGATTGCTATTCTGCAAATAGACTATTATTAATGCTATGAATGTTTCCCCTATATATAATTATCCCAACAAAAAGAATCAATTTCTGCTCTTTAGAGATAAAACTTTACACAAGGTCTATGGAGTGAGAGAAGTCAGAGTGCTCTTAAGAGTGTGCTGTAGCTGAGAGACTGATTTCCTCTCTTCACCATTTTCCCATGGCAATGCCATGACAATTGTTCAGTGCTGAGTAGACTCCCTGAAAAGGGCTCCAAAATTATGCCCAAATTTGCTGCTTCTTCATTATTTTGATACAGTGATTGCCAAGCATTTGGAGATAGTGAATGTGGTGCTGTGACACAGTTTTAGCCAGGTCTCACAGTAACTCATTACAGGGATGTTTGTAATTAGTTACTTACAATACCAATACCATCAACAGATTTTTTGCAGTGCTTTCCTTGGAAAGATCTCAAAAGACTTCACAAAGGAGGTCAGTAGTATATCCATACTTTTAAATCTAGAGCAGTTTAATAGACCCCCATCAGATCGGCAGACATTGGCATGCAGATACAGCCAACACAGTCAGCAAGTGCAACATATGATGCCACAGAAATGTGACAGGGAGAGCAGAGATCTACAGGCTTTGGTTTTGCAGTTTCTACAAGCTGCTTCCCTCTCCCATTTAAAATGCAAATCTTGTACCAACAAAAGTCAGGAGGATTTTAGGCTTTCACTTCTGCCAGACTCTTAGAAAATGTTATCACTCTCAGGCTGTTTTCATAGGAAGGATTGGTGCAGACTGTTTTCAGCTGTGGGACTTACTCCCACATCAGTTTCTCCATGGACAAAATCAGCTTGAAGCTGCAATGGCAGTCACTTGCATTCTCTTTTTCTCTACAATCACTAAGTCAAAGGAACTTGTAGGGGAGGGAAATGGACCATATCCCAAGCCAAGAGTACCGTCTTCTCTGCTTTCAGAAAAAAGTGTAAGGCTGGGTTTTTCCCAGCCTCCTTTTTATAACCTCTGATGTTCTGTGCAGGAAATGGCTGTTTCTAGTCTTGATGTTATCTTTTAAGTGTACTAATACTTCTGTCTTGGGCTTTTAAGTGGAGAAAAGCATCCAGCTTTCCTATCCAGAAAATCTTTTAATAACTTCCCTTGGAAGCTGCATGGCACAGCTGGGACTAGAGAGGACAGGACTATGGGAACAGGGCAGGGAGACCAAAAGAAGGAAACTCACTGAAGGAAAAAGGTGCAGAATTCAGGAGGCAGATTTGTAAGACTTTTGCCTGTTTTCCTGTTGAAGGGAAGCAAGCAGAAAACAAAAGACAAGGGCAGAGTAGAAGACTTTAATAGCTCATTTTAAATAATATGCCATTGTCAACATATGAATGACTTACACCTGTCCAATGTGGTGCAGAATATCATATTATGTTTTGCCGTTTATCCAGTGCAAATATTTAAATAATAGATACAAATACTGTCCCATCAGGAGCTTCAGTATATAATCTTTGCTTTTTAAGAAACAGCTTGGCACTGAAACAGAAGTGCAAAAGTAACATAATATGTACACAAAACAGGTTTTAAATAAGTTTCTAAGCATGCTTTCTACTAAAATCTATTTTTTAAAATTCAGTTTTACATCTAGAAATATGTAGTACAAAAATGCAAGTTTACAAGCCATTTTTCCCAATATCTATGCCATTTGAAGTCTTAAGTAGCAACATTCCTCCAACATGATGCATACATTTAAGCGCAATAATATTAAGTATTTAAATATAAAGTTATGAAGTGTTTGAGAATATAAATTAGTAACAACACATAGAGACAAAAATACATGCACTGTAAAATAAATAATTCATCAGCTTTACATTTGAGGATATATATAATATTATACAAACAAAATATACAAAATTACAGGATTTGATCTTGCAGTTGCTCATATTTGTCACTTAAACATCTAGGCAATCTCAGTGCAGTAAAAATGTTACTTTATGGGGTTACTCATACACTGAAAATCAGGTGCACAAGACTACTTTAGTGAAATGGCTCCTGACTGGAATGGCTCCTGACAAGAACAGGCCCCACAGAAAACCGGGTGTGAAAAACCTTGGTGTTTAGTTTTATTCTTGTGAGCTGAGATACTGTTGGCACTCTGGGTCTCCTTTAATTTCTGGAGATCCAGGAATTCTTCTACCATTTTTTGGATAGACACACCAACATGCAGCAGATTCTCCATCCAGTAAAGTTTCACACTGGAATATTATTAGCAAAAAAAAAAAAAAAACCACAATAAGTAACTGTAAGATTACCTGTGAGGTACTGCAAGTAGAGGTGTTGGACAGAATAAGGATCAGAAGGTGGGGACCCACCATGCACAGGCTTGTTTTGAATGCAGTGGTCTACAGAGCCTCTAAACAACACACTTAGTTAGGGACCCAAGACCTAAGCTCAGCTATCACAAGAGCAACTTCAGATTTAGAACTGTCCAGTCCTTGGTAAACTGCAGTAGAAAGCAGCAATATCTTCCAGTGCCAATGTGAGAAATGGAAGGATGGGAGAATATACAATCTGGTAGGGTGAGAGCAGTGACTGAATTGTCTGCCTCTTCACACAAGGAGACAAATAAGTTGGTATGTTTTGGGTTTTTTTCTTGGAGAGGGGCTTAAACAGATTTAGGTCCCAGGTCACAGTGTTTGTGAGTCACACCGTGATGCTATGCCCAAAACCAAGGAGTCTTGGTGACACAGATTTGCGTAGACCTACTAAATTTTTGTGCATAACCTGTGGTTGCAGGGTGTGGCTTAAGGTTCAGAGCTTTAGTTAGTTCTGCAGATTACTCTCACTGTAACTTGCAACAGATTTTTTTGACAGTATAATGGAAATGAACAAATAACCTAATCCACAGGTGGCACAAATCAGTTTTTTTGTTTGACTTTCAGAAGGTTAATTTTGCTCCAAAAAGTTTTCTTTCACTGCCTATGTAGGTTTTCCACTGCCTGTGAGCTGAGAGCCCACTTTTTAATAAGTGATTATTATATATTCAGTGGGCTTTGTCAGGTAGTATGGCAAATATTATGAATTAATGTCAACTGAAAGTATGCTAACAAATCAAGTGCATGGGAGCAGACAGGGTTAAAATATTTTGGAAGAGGCTTTGAGTGCACCTGTTCTGCAAAGGGAAAAGACTCCTGCCTCTATTGCTGACAGCTCCCAGCATGTGGATCACCTTGAGGAGAAGGACAAACCATCTGCTCTCACTACTAAGTATCCCTGTTTTCACAAACTTGTAAGTTTGGGAGCAGAGGGCTGTGAAAGGGTTGGCTGTATCAGGCTAGTTGCAGCACTGCTGGGAGCAGAGAAGGGGAAAAAGGCACACACACCTGTTTACTGTGGTAAAATCCATTCTTGTTGCAGTTGGGCAAGTAAAATTTGTAAATCTCCCCTCTGCTTCTCTGCTGAGCCTTCACCAATTTATACAGGGCTCTGTAGAGCTCCTTCTGACAAGGACCCTGCAAGAATACCATGCACAGGTAGTGGATACCAAAATCACAAGGAAATCAGCTACACACAAGGTGACCAGAATATAGACAGTAAAAAGCTGAAAATACTTATTAGGCATAAAATCTACACCAGTATGTGTTTTTCTGGTTTCAGTAGGAGCAAAGCCAGAATACTCTGGTGTTGCATTCAGACCTTTGTTTTTAATTCTTTGAGGTATTTTCTGTCCTCATAAACATGGGGATTTTAGTCCTTAAATTGCCACACACGGAAATTTAACCTGTAGTAAGTAAACACATTACTGCTCAGAGGGTACAATCTAGCCTATTATGGGGAGATGGACATTAGAAGACTGGTATGTGAGATTGGCCACGTTTTTCTGGGTTGCCATGGCCTTCTGCTGTGTTGATATATGGAGGATAGGTGCAAGACATATATAGATGGTGCAAGAACAAACATCTGAATGTTTGTTATCTTTTGCACAGGACAGAACCGTTGCCAAAGTAACATGGAGCTATTCTGTAGCTCTGGGACCAAACCCCAAAGTTCTTGGAACTGGGAATGAAGAACTGTTTGCAATATTCACTGTTTTCACAATTTGCTGTCTCTCTTTTTCAAAGTCACAATTTCTGTACATCAACAGTACCTTGAATCAGTGCAAGAAAGGAAAAGTCACAGAACAAATATTTCTACTTTAGAGTGAAAATAAACATAGCCTCTGCTTTTGAAAGATCTCCCCTCATATAAGTTGTCACATTCCAGTCTGTGGGTTTATCTGTGGCTCTGAGTGAGAAAAGCAGAAGCCCTAAAATCAGAACTGAAGTTAACGGCGCATGTGCATAACAGTTCAAACTAAATCAGTGATTAAGTCCTGTTCTGGATATGGAATGAGGCTTCCTAAGGTAGGGTGGTGCTTATTGTATTTTCGCTTTTTCTTTTCCATTTTTTTGTCTGTGACCATTACGAACCCAGACTTCTGTGCTGCCCGACTAACCCAGCTCCGTAATGCACAGGTGCTGCTGCCTGGGGGGGGTCTAAGCGTGGTTCTCTGGTGCCCTCCAGTGGAACAGAAACCTGCTTGCAAAGGCGCTACACCCCAACTACCCGCTGGGATTTTGCAATGTCGAACACCACTTTAATTGTTGAGCATTTTGTCTTTCTACATGAATGTACTTAAAAGTGTTTCCTTGTGATCAGAGAGAATCAAGTTTTGGTTTGCATTGGTGTTTCATCAATAACTACATGGAAGGATTCCCTTTTATTTCGCTGTGTGTCAGACCAGTGACAAATGCCTTTTCTTAACTAAAACAAAAAAGGAGTCCAAGAATTCCTGTAAATTAAGGGACCAGGTTATAATATGATTGTAAATGTGGTGAAACATTCAGCCTCTGGATGAAGTCTGTGTAGGACATACCTGATGCACGCCTGTTATTATTGCTCCAGACATTTTGCCTGTTCCTCAAGCATCTGATGAGGACATTCCAAAAGTTGGTTTGCCAGCTACCCAAAATACTGACATCTCAATGTTGCTGCTAGAATTTTTTGCAAGGATCTACTGAAATCATCTCTGAAAAAAAAAAAACCAACCCACCTGCTCTTTCCATTTCTTGAGTTCAGATATTCTCTTTGTTTTCATGTTTTCATATGCAGTGATGGAATTCCAGGGGATGGATTTATCCTGGTCTATGGGAAACATCAACTGATAGTTCAGCAGCTGATCCTGTGTTATTTCAGTGCTTTCCAAAGGCATACCATCACGTTCAATAGAATCTGGAAACGAATCGTGAAATTTTGTGAAATTTCAGTGAAATTTTGCATTTATTTGTCGAAGTTAAAAAGATGAAGAAAAAGATCAACCAAAAGAAAAAAAAATAAAGTAGTATCTAAGACAGATCCATTAGAGTAGATCTTGTAGGAATAAATTACATGTGCAGCACAGCAAATTATACTTTGGTCATAAATTCATAGAAGGGCTCAGCAGATGTTCTCTAACATGTTAGGTATTTTATGATCCATCAAAATTACTTGAATACCAAAGATGAAGCTGCAGCCAGTCTGTTAGAAATTAAAAAACCTTCTTGATCACAGTGGTTTGTAGAAACTTGGCTAAATGAAAAAAGACTGAAGCTAAACTTGTAATGAATTTAGATTTTTGTCAGTGTGATGTATTTCTGGTTTTATTCATGAGACAAACTGCTCCAGACCTCATCCCGTGGTATCCTGTACTTTGTTCTTGCCTCACAAATAAGATGGGGTAGCAATTCACAGGAGACAGCAGTAGCTCATGCTGGCCTGCAGTAGACCAAATAGCAAAGGACTGGCAGAAAATATTTGGATCTGCCAGATCATGGTCTGCTTGCCGGTGCCTAAATCAGCATGTGTGAACTGTTCCACTGAAAGCAACAGAAGCTCTTTGCAATTGCAGGTGATAGGATATAGGATAAAATTTTTATGTGTCTAAATTACTTGCTGGATCAAGGCTGTAAACGGACAATGGACTAAAAAGCACCCTTTGAAAATTTTAAACAAAAAATGGAGATGAGAAATTGAGGAGGGAAAGAAAAGAAGAAAGAAAGGAACGAAGCAAGCAAGCAAGCAAACTCTGGAAAGAATCAAATCGAATACAGGTAGTTTACATACTCAGTTTAGTCACTGTTCTCTCCCTTCCTCACCCCCTCAAGCACAAGAGAAACTCCACTTACGTCTACTGATGGCTATTGTTATTTTGAGTCAACAATGATTATTTTTGTAATGCTACCAAGTTACCTTCATCATCACTTCATGGACATAGCAGTAATGATGATGAAAATAATAATAATAATCATAATAAATTGAAAAATAAAGAAATAACACTGAAGAAATTCCTGCCCATCATATAGTCTAAGACGCTTGAGATGCCATTTTGCCTCAAGATAGTTTGACTAGCACTCCACTACTCCAGATACATTTTATTCCTGAAATGAAACGAGGCACAAAGCCCGTTTAGTCTTTTCACTCTCTTTCATGGCTTCTAGAGAAGGACATAAGCAAAGCCTATAAAATGTTTGTCCTACTGTAGCTACTGTCTAGTACTAAAGAAAAACTGTCTGCAGCCTCCCAGATACTTTATTCTGGTTATTCTGCATTGTCCCATCACTGTGCTTTAGGGTTTTCGTGCTCTCAAGACTGTAGCATACCAGCTTGCTGCGAACATCCTATGCCCGGCTCCAGGATGCACCTCACCTCGAACAGCACGTTTCCCTGGAAAGTGCATTCCAGCTTCCTTATTTTTCAAACGCCTGCCTAACTTCGCTCATTGTTCCCAGCCTCTGTCTCCCAGAGCCCGCAGCGCCGTTTCCAGCTGCGGTGCATCTCGCCTACCAATCCCCCCGGCTGCCCTCGGCCGGGGCTATGCCGCAGCGTCCGGGCACAGCTCCCGACCCGGCCCGCCCGGCGGCGCGGAGCGGGGGCGCGATGGCGCGGTACCTGCTGGCTCTTCCGCGCGCATCCCTCCGACCTCGCTGGCGGGCAAGCACCTCCCGTTCCCCTGGATGAGGGAGGAGAGGGGCCGGGGCTCCCCGGCGGGGACGTGGCAGCGGAGCCCCAGGCGGCAGCGGGCGGTGTAGACCCCACAGGGCTGCCCCGGCCCGAGGGCGCAGGTCTGGCAGCAGCCGCAGCCGGGCTGCCGGGCAGCCTCCAGGCAGTCGGCCGCGACGGGCGGGCACAGAGCGAGCCTCTCCGGGGTGCATGGGGCGCAGAGCACGGGCTGCGCTCCGCGGACGAGGCGGGCGCCGGGCAGGGCCGGCAGCATCAGCAGCGCCAGCAGCAGCAGCGCGGGGAGCCAGCCGTGGCACAGCGCGCACCGCGGGCCACTCATGCCGCTGAGCAGGGGCCGGGGGAGGGCAGCTCGGCGGCCTGGGGAGCAGGAGGCACTTTACATACATTCCGCTTGCCCGGGCCATTTATACACTGCTTTGCCCGGGTATTAATCTTTAACCCCGAGTTAACTATTATCTGAACAGGAGGGCCGGAGAAGCATCGTTTCACTGGCAGTTCAAGTCCCTGGTCACTCTTCCCCTCCCTTTTCACTTTCCCCCTTTATCTATTTTCTTTCCTCCAGACATGCAGGAATGCTTTTATTCCCTCACTCCCACCTCTTTGCTCTAACACAGTTAACAAGGAAAAATGTGGTGGGGGCTGGAGGTGAAATTGGAGGAGGGGAATGGATGAACAGGGGCTATTCCCTCCCCTTTTCCCTGTCACAAATGTCTCCTGTTCTTGACATTTCCTAAAAATGTAAATGTTCAAAAAACAAGGGCAGGGGGAGAGAGGAGGGAAATCCCATTGAAACTGAAGCAACTGAATTCATATTTCCACAGCAAAAAAATAAAAAACCCCTTGTTTAATTTTCGTCGTGTGGCTGCAACTTAGAAGTACACTGACATGCCAAAGAGGAGGCCTCAAGGGTAATAAAGCCATCAGGATATTGTAACTACTGCACACATGCACGTACGAGTCCTTACATTAACCTCCGGGAGGGGCTGTGCAGCTGAAGCAGGATCTCCTGTGCCTGGGCTCAGTTTTACTACTGCTCCTGGGATGAGAGGAGGATCAGTCCTCAAAACACACACTTCAGGGAAACCAGTATTTGTCAAACAGTCCAAAAATAAATGAGATACCTGTCTGTCCTTTTAACCCTCTCCATCTACTCCCGTATCACCTAGGGAGGTGTAGGTGGGAAATCTTTCCTTTCCTCCTTTGCCTGCAACAGTTGCCACTCCAGTAAGAGAAAAAGTACTCAGACTTCACTGTGCTGAACAGATCATTTTATTCTGGTATGCACAGTATGTACCAAGCTTGAAATAGCACATTCCACTGCAAAGTCATCTAATGCAGCATGATTTTTCATTTAGTTGTTTCTTTGGTTCTTTTTACATTTATTTATCTTCTTTTGTAAATACATCATTTATGTGAAAGAAAGTGAAGCAGAACTGCAGAGCATGTTTAATGTCGTTATTCACTCTGTTTTCTGATATTGATGCCAAAGGTTTTATTTATAATATAGTGATCTTTTACCCCTCATATCATAAGTCAGTTCTCAAAAGCATTCTCATTGATTACAGACTTGACACATCTTCACTTTACTTTTTTTTTTTAAAAATTCAGATAGTTTTGGAGATCTCTATCTAGATACACCAAAGTTGAAACTCATTAGTATTTTTAAGTACTTTAAAGAAATCTGATTTTACAGATTTTAAAACAATTCTCTGGACTTCACATGTCTGGGAGTAAAATTTAGCTGAAAATTTAGGGCACAACAATTTCTGCAGAACATTGCAATTAGACTTTTCAAGCTCTTTCCCCCCTTTAATTTCTACTTTTTCTTGTACATCTGTCTTAGAAAACTACGACTCTCTTACCATTCAAAATGAAGTGAAAAATATACAGAAATATGTCTGTTTCCTCTCCCAAAGAGAAAAAGGAAACAATGCAAAACAAAGTCCCATTCATGACGAAACATGAAAAAGAATTACGAATGGAAAGTGGACCAAGTTTTAAAATGACAAAGACTCAAAGAACGCATATGCATTTGTATATGTGTATGCATGCATTCCTTCAGTTATCTATTTATGGATTTTGCTGTTTAGACAGCTTTTTATGAGCAGAATTGAGGATCATTGACCGACTGCTTAACATAAGCTACTTGCCTCTCAAATTACTCTACACTGCCACTGTCCTGCCTGAGTTTTTCTGTCTAAGAAAACTGAGGTGAACTGAGTAAATATCTTTCGGTGATATATGTGAAATTATTTTTAAAAAGGTTTTTTTAACGCATCACCATCATTTTTAAGTAACCAGATAAAGACACTTAATGCAAGAACAGCGTACTTGTATAATGTACAGGCCTACATAACAAAACTTCCATTAGTTTAAAAAAAATCTCATTCTTCCCATGCACCATCATGTATTCAGATCTTTGGCAAGTTTTTCTTTCCTGTCAGGCAGCTGGCAGTATCTGAACTGCTCAGGCAATTCCTAACAACTTGTAGCCTTTTAGAAGTCAGATCTTTTCAGTGTACCCAGTAAGATAAACAAAAGATAAACAACACTCCTCCCCATTGATTATAAAACATTTTGAAAGTGGTTTTGGTTTGTTTCCTTTATAGTTCCAGGTCAACTTGAAATGATGGCCCAGACCTTTTTTTCCTTGCTATCTTTTGTGCATTCAAATTGAGGAAACCTAGAAGTTTGCTAAAGCAGACTTTGTGAGATGTTCTTCTGTACAAAAGGTAGACCCATAAAAAATCAGTCCCTTCATATTTCATTTATGTAAATGTAATGAACATGTGTTAGAACAGGTTATAGTAACTTAGGGCAGTATCAATCAACCAGGCAATTCTTTTATATAGGCCATGGGACATCAATGAAGTGAAAGTAGTGTATATGTTTATGTAGACTCTGTTTGATGTAATACTACAACTCATCTACCAATCTCCATCTCTGACCCTGACATTGCTTTAAAGAACACAAACAGATAAGAGTCAGGAGGTTAAAAACATTCATGATGTAAAGTTGTGTTTACTAAAGACTTTTGACAGTAATTTTTTGGTGTTCCAACTGTTGACTCCTAATTTGAACCACTTGTCAAAAGACACCACATGAATCCTAGGCAAGGGTTACTTTTTCTGCAAGATTTTCCCATTGGCTTCTCAATAATTCTTAGTCAATGACCTCACTTTGAATGATAAATAAAGTTTGGCATTTTTAAATTCTTTTTCTTTAAAGTCATATGGAGGGATTCATAGAATGTAAAGTTTTGTATACATTTGGGTACAAGTGATCTTTATCCACTAATTACCAAAAATGCAAGTGACTTGCCAAATAATTTTCTACTGGGACTGCTTCTCTGGATATGTTTAAAAAAAACCCCAAATAACCAGTGGCATAGCTTCAGTATCTTTTTTTAGGTAAGAAAATAATTCTGAATTTTAAGCTTAATATCCAAAACCACTATGATGCATGAACACACACACACCACATGCACATGGCATCAAGTATATGAAGAGAAACAGCTATGACAGAAATAAAAAAAACCCCTAGTTTCTTCTCTGCATTTATTCCATATCAAAAAATGTTTTATTTCAGGTGTGTGGATTATTGGGAATGTTAGTCAATTGATTGTACTTAGGTTATTAATGAATCATTTGATTCACACATTTGTTGACAGTTGTCACTTCGTGGCAGTGACATGTAAGCCATTTGGTATTATTTATGTATTCTGGTTGGACAAATATGACTTTTAGAATTAAATTTTGGATGCAGAGAAGATGTTCCAAGTTTGTGTTGCACTAACTTTTGGATGCAGACTGACTTTTGCTATTTTCCCCCAGCAATTAATTTTGCTAAAATGTGGAAAATAGTTCATGAATACCTAAAACTTAATCTGCAGAAACTCTAGTGAGAGGCTGTCTCATGGCAAGTCTAGCAAGGGAAGGCTTCTATGGACTTTCTGCATTAAATCATGGGTCATGAAAAAAACAGAGAAAGAAGTAGTTTATATCCTTGGTGGCACCCAAAGTGTCTGGGCACTGAGTAAAACACCTTGTTTGCAATGTTGTGCATACATAGACCAGCCAGAAAACTATTTTCTACAAACTCTTGCACTCTTCTGGCAAGAGAGGTTAAAGTCCTTTAGCTATCCTTCCATGCGGCAGCTGCGCTCTCAGTTTGCCTAGCTGGAGAAATAATACAGAAACCCTTTGACTTACTGTGGTATGACAAAGCTGAAAGCATGTTGTGGAGTATGAGTTCCTGTGTGGACAGTTAATATAAAAAAAGCTTCTGCTTCACTGCTTCTGCTGTAGTCAGCATTACTAAACTCAGGTAGGGGTATTTCTATGACCAACCATGGAAATAAAGGCTTTTCAGTGCCTACCACAGTGAGCTATAGCTTAGAAGGGACTTTGAAAAATGTAAATTACCCCCTTAGTGCTGGCTCCAGGCATCTAAACCAGGATAAGCTGTTTAAATCTCTTTGTATTCTTCAGCCACTGTGTCTCTCGGAGCCCAGAAACAGAAAAGAACACCACTAACCATGTGATATGCCCTTTACTGCAGTCCCTGAGGGCTGTAGGCACTGATGGAGTGAGACTCCAGTGCTCACCACCATTAGGTTTACTTGCTGAAGTTGTTGCTATCTCATGCTGATAAAGGAAAAGGTAAATTCCCCAGAGATTTAATCTGAAAGCAATTTAAACATAATAGGACTTTCAAATACATATTAAAGCATCTCATGTGAAGTTTGAGACAGTAACAAAAGACTACCACTTACTTTAATGTCTGGGTCTGTCACAGGGGTTAAATGCCAGGATTCACATGAAGCTTCCCTTTCTCCCTGAACTAATAACAATAATACATGGCTTTCTAGGCACAAGCATTTCCACATGTAGTAGGGAGAAGAGTAGGCAGTTCTAACTGAGAAAAAGGGTGATCCAGACCCAGACCAGGGCCTTCATAGTTACAACCAGTCGCAAAAATTAGAGGAAAAGTGCCCAGAGGACAACAGCCAGCAATACTTCATTTATATTGGATTCTACCTTATTAAGTGCAACAGCAGATATTCTCTTTGACAGTAGATAGACTGGATGTTGAAAGAAACTTACTGCTAACCCAAAACTGGAGGAGCTCCTGATGTTTCAAATTCCTGATCTTGTCTGGTGAGGTTTTACAGAGATTTTTAACCTCCATGCATGTATTTGGCTCTTAATACTTGAATCTAAAGTGCCATTCATTAATCTTTTTATCTTTTTTAAAATGCTAATAAAAATAGGAATAGTCATAGGATTCAGACCAGAGTAAGTCAAGAGGTCTGTTTTCTCTGGTCGTCTGTCCCATAAGTGGAAAGCCAAAGCTGGGGTACAAACATGCCAGAACTGTGCTTGCTACATGAACACGGCCTGGGCTGCAGGCAGAGCAGAAGACAGCAGACTGGAATACTTAGCAAGAGAGCAAGAGGGTTGTTACTGACAGCAAAGTAATAAATGCTGTTAAAACAGGAGGACACATTTCTCTCTATCAATTAAAATTGTTTTTCACATTTAGGTTATTCAATTTGCACTGGTTCTTACAAAAATAAAAAGTTTGCCCAGATGCTTTTGTCAGGAAATCTGTCCTTGCCTTTTGTCCTGGGGCATTTCTAATTTCAGCAGTATTATTTGTATTAATAATTATTATTATTATACTGTTGACAGTAATACCAAGAGTACTTTTTTCAGGTTTCAGAGCCTCTACTCTTTTCTCAGAGGTCAAGACACTAGACTCTGGGACTTCAGTCAGTTCTAGAAAGCCTGAGGTTTGCACAGAGAGCTGAAACCAGGTAAGCTGCTGCTGGGAATCAGGTTTGCCTGAGCTTTAGTGTCTGATAGTGTCATGGTTTGACACTGGCCAAATGCCAGACACTCACGAAAGTTGCTCAGAGGAAAGAAAAAATTAACAAAGGGTTCATGAATTGAGATAACACTCCAAGGGCAAAACAGGCTTGACTTAGATGTATAAAGTGAATTTATTACTAACAAAATCAGAGGTGGATAACAAGAAGTAAAATAAGCCCTTAAAAACACCTTTTCTTCCCCCAGCCCCTCCCTCCTTCCCACTGACAGTACAGGGAGACAGGGCATGGGGTTTTTTGGTCAGTTCGTCACCCGAGATCTTCTGCTGCTGCTGAGGGAGAGGAGTCCTTCCCCTTTGAGACCGTGGAGTCCCTCCCACGGGAGACAGTTCTCTGTGAACTTCTCCAGCGTGGCTCCAATCTCACAAGCAGCAGTCCCCCCAAAACTGCTGCAGTGTGAGTCCCTCCCACGGGCAAACAGTCCTCCCAAAACTGCTGTGGCGTGGGTCACTCTTCACGGGGTGCAGTCCTCCAAGGACAGGCTGCTCCAGCCTGGAAGCAGGGGCCCCCTCTCTCCACTGGGTGTTCCACTGGATCACAGCCTCCTCCAGGCATCCACACACTCCGGTGTGAGCACCTCCCCCACGGGCTGCCGGTGGATCTCTGCATCCCCCATGGCATGCAGAGGAATCTCAACTCTAGCTCCTGGAGCACCTCCTCCCCATTCTTCTTCATTGACCTTGGTGTCCCCATGTTGTTTCCCTCACATGTTCTCACCTCCTCCTCTTCTCTAGCTGGAATTAAAACTGCGTCCCTTTGTTTTGATTTTCTTCTTAAGTATGTTATCACAGAGGTGTTACCAGCCTCTCTAATTGGCCCAGCTTTGGCCAGTGGCATGTCCATCTTCAGAGCCATCAGGGATTGGCTCTGCCAGACGTGGTGGAAGCTTCTAGCAGCTTCTCACAGAAACCACCTCTGTGACACCCCCGCTACCAAAAACCAGGCTGTGCAAAACCAGCACAGATAGTTATCAAGTGTGAAAGCTTTTGATACTCACTGCTGCCTTAACCTAAAAGCATCTAGTATTTAAAATTCTTTGCAGGGGATCCACAGTGAGCTATTGAGAAGTTCACACTGTCCAGAGGATCAAAAATTCTCCGAAGAAGTTAGACTCTGCTTGGGAACCCTGATCTTTTTGGTGTGAGTGGGGCAGAGCTTACTTTCTGTGGGAAGAGGTAGGAGAACAGCATAAAGACAAAGTAAGTGTGTGGCACAACACCCTCAGTTAGACGGGTCACCCCATGCAACACCTACTCTTTACTGAATACAGCTCAACAAGCGTTTTACAGAAAACTGAAGCTTCTAGCTGTACTGGTCAGCAGTTTTAGGGCTCCTTGAAGGACAACTAGAGATGTGAAGGGGTTAATCCAACTTGTTATTATATCAAAATCACACTGGAGATAAGATTGAATGTCGCATGAATATTTGCCTACCTACTGTATAAATAATCTCTGCCATCAAACACAAAGATCACACAGAGTTGCTGTATTAAAAAAAAAAAATCAATTTAATTAATGTAGAATGAAACAAAGCAAAAAGCTAAGATTAGACTGTTAAAGCATATTGTTACAGATGAAAGCAGAGTGCCTCTATTTACAAATAAGATTTGACTACCTGTGGTAAATCACTGTGATTTTGCCTTCCATAACAAAGTCACATGGAAGAAAATGAAACTTCTAGTGGCCCATAGCTTGGTGATGATGGAGCAGTTGCAAAAACTAAGATAGACACAGAGAGGAATTATTATATGTGTCAAAAGATTTTCTCTTGAGAAATCTGATTAATCAAGCTGTTTTAGAATATGGATAACTATAAAAGTAGGACTTAAATTTTATTTTTGTTGCTGCTGTTATTACAATCAATGACTGGGTGACCATGAAATGGTCAACATAACAAAAATAAACAACCCCCTCAGCACCTCCTTCTTTATAATGTTATTTTCTACATTTTCATGTATAGTACATTTCCACTATGATTTGATGTTTTTCTCAAAGATATCCATCTTGTGTAAAAACCTGTTTTACAGATTTATTAAGTATATGCAAAAAAAGGACACGTTTTAAATATGAAGTTCAAGATTTATTTTCCTTTAATTCACTGATTTTGATTTCTGAGAAACTGTAATAGCCAACAGACATTTTAGGTGTCATAAGTCTGCTATAGTGTTTTTGCTTCTCTTATTCATCTCTTCTCCAAATTTGGTTATCATAGACTTTTCATTTTGCTGGTCTTACACAAGGAATTTGCTCTGTGATTTGTTTTCTTTAATCAATTTTTATCATCTCCCAGCTGTGGCCAAAAAAACCCATCTGCTACTGAATATACTAGTAAAGGTCAGGATACACTGTTGATTTGCATGCTTGCATCATAACCTTTGTGGTATAATTGCCAATCCTACAGTCTTAGTGAACTTTTTCTCAGCTACCCAGAGGCATTCAGGATGCCATACTTCTTTCTCCACCATTCCAATTCCACCCCTTCTTTCTTCCTTCTAGCACAGTTATAATTTTAACATATATCCACATTAGCATGTGTTGCAAATAAATCTTTTGATTACAATTGCAAGCCTTCCATCTAATTGCAATGTCTTCCCTCTCGTGGTGGCAAAGCTTCTTGCTGTTGCTGAGCTATGGTTTGTGCAGGTTTCGGGGCTTTGTGTGTTTCTTTTTCTTTGAGAGGAGTAACAAACACTAAAACATCCATGACCTTTGTTTGAATACTCTCACACAACACCAATTTGATTTAAGTGCATGCCGTATGATGCAATGAATTGCTTGTGTTCTCTCAGCTGGGAAGTATACTTTGAAACCAATTTTACCTGGGCATCTTGTAAGTGCTATTTTTTTGGATTCAGTTCCTTTCCGAGTAAATTTGTCAGCAATCCTGCACATACTTTCTTTCCTATATTTGAATTCACATCAGCTTTCCATACTATAAAATGGAAATATTCCATTTCTAGGAAGAGAACCTTCTTTTCCCCTATCATTGCTGGCACTTCCTCTTTAGGAGAAGATCTAAGCTTTAGGAGGGTTATGGTATCTGCTTGTAGAAGAAGGTCGCTACAAGGGACAAACCTGCAATAATATGAAGAGCTGAAAGCAGAAGACAGTTATAGTAGGACATGTAGAGCACGGAAAGGCCAAAAGTATGAAGTAGAGGACAACAAAAGGGTTCAAAATGGCAGCAACAGTAAGAAGCAGAAAAGATACGGAGGATATTTGTCCCCTTTCTTCTTTCCATTTCTGCTATAAAAAGGAAGAAAAACAGGAAAAAAAACCTCCCACAAACCTGCCAAGAAATGAAAAACCACAGATGAAGGACAGTGAGTGACAGAACAATTATGCAAGTTCAATCTTACTTTTAATAAAAGCTTAGGCAAAGTGGAGCTACTTTGACAGGTAACACTTAAAAGCACTGACTTCATAGTAAGCCTAGAGACAATGGTTACTGCCTTGTGAGTTAGGACATTTGGTTTCAAGCTCCTATCTCAGGTGAGTAGGGGATTTGAAATGCAGTCTGTACTTCCCAGAGTTTTATCCTGTGGGCTGCTGGAATTAAAATCAGATAGATATAACTCTTATCTCACTGCTGTCTGCTGCCCATCTCCATGCACGTGTACCATTTCAGGTTGGAGGGGTGGGCTGTTGTGAGTGCTGTGAAGCCACATGTATGAGTAGACCCAAGAGACTGGCGACTGTCAAGCTCTACAGGATTTGCGTGCCTATTGGGACTGACTGCACTGTTAAGCACCATTTAATTGCATAGGAGCATTAGGTACCTACGCAGTAGCACAAAAGCCTGAGCAAGGTTTGGGCAGGGTGAGGGTGGGCAGCTCAGGTCTACAAACTAAAGGAGGTGGTAAGAGCTGTGCCTAGTTCAAGTTTTTGGCAACATTTGAAAATGTTACCCAATTGCTTCAACTGGTCTAACTTTTCTAGGCGCTGCTAGGCTCAGTGTTTGTTCATTTTTTTCTTATAAGTTGGAAATATTGAGGAATGAGCTATTTTAATAGGCATGGTGGAATGCATCAACAGTTGGAGCTAAGGGAGACTTTTGTGCTTGTACATCTTATAGTACAAAACACAACCAAGTACAGGTCAGCGACACTGTTGTGTGATTTATTACTCAGGGTCTTGTCCATAGCAGGAATGTAACGATGTTGTAACTCAGAGGAAAAAAATACCTGTTTTTATTTAAAAGTTTTCCACTTTTCCTAGTTATTCTAAAATTGTTCAGCTGTGATCAGCAAAGGAAGGACTTAGTTTCCATTTGTCTGTTACATAAATTTGAAATATGTTAAATATATGTGCTAAGCATTTTTCTCTTCAAAGTGGCCTCCTACAGAAGTACTGCAGCTGGGCAGAGCATTCCCAGCTCTGTCAACAGGAGTATTACCATTGCTTCAGTGGGAACAAGGCTGAGCTCATAAATCCAGGGTGAAGACATTTCTGTCTCTTCCCTCTGTTCTTGGTAATGTTTTTGTTCTTCTCCCTCCAACATCATGCTTAGTCACTGTCAGCAGGTAGGTTGTGTAATATCTATTCAGGGACAAGTGTACTGAAAACAGTTCCATAGGTCAAGGTCATAGCTTCACTCCAAAAGGAAAAATACTGCCCTAAAAGAACACTCTCAGTGGGAAGGCTGTTCTGAACTTACAAATGAGTCCATGTTGCATTTGAAAGTCAGAACAACACCAAGGCTCAAGAGCTTGTTGCAACTCTGATTCACATTCATTCATGCAGGAAAAGGGCTTTTTATTTTACAGAACAGCACATCTTGGGAATTATCTTTTCGTAAGGATCTGGTGTCTGTAGTCCCCAACCTTTTTCAGCCTCAGCACCCGAAATCCATCCTTAAGGTCTCTAATAATTAGAAAGACTTCTTTTTTAGAGGGGTTGGACTCTACAGCTCCCTTTAAGAATTCTTTTTTTTCCACACTGTAATATTGTAATATAAATATTCATAAGGGAATTTTGTGCATGAAGAGAAGCACTAACTAAAAAGTAATTTGCCATTGTTGCCACTAGAGGATGAGCATTAAACAAGAGTGAAACTGCATACTACTAGTGCTCCTCCCAAAGGCTATTCCTTTCAAAGTATACATACATAGTATAACAAAAAACTAGCTGTATCATTTAAACTTAAATGGAGACATGAAAGGAAGTTGAAGCTCCGTAAACAAAAGGAATACTAGTTTTTTGGTGGTTGTTTTTTAAATTTATTTTTGCCCTATGGATATACTTACACATGAAGTATAATAACAGCAGCTTAGTTTTGTGCGTGCAATTTGATACATATAGTTTCACATTTTCTAACATCCTGATTTTATAAATTAGAGACAAACCTTTCTTTGGGAACACCTTTCACTAAGGTCTGTACTATAGAGGCCTGGTTGAAGTCCCTTGGGATTGTTACATGCAATTAACTGTTGATACTGTGGTTGTAGAATGTCAAGACATATGTTGAAAAACCGCTGAAGAACCAGTTGATTGTATTAATATTTTCATGAAATACTATAAGCAGTTTAATAACTTTTGCAAACTCATGAACACCTAAATTATTCCAAAACAAATGCTATAGAGTCTTTTGTATTTAACCATTCTAGAGAGAAAATAGAAGTAGTTTTCAAAATCATGAGAACCCTTGGTTTTTGCATCTGTCTGCCTGATATAGCTTGAAAACTTGGAAAGACCCAAAGTCAGTTCTGTGTTATCTCTCATTACAATTTGTTTTCCTTCACTGAGGAAAGTCTTTGTGATTTTATTGACACCAACTCTTTCCATGAACCTGACAGGGTGGCACCTTGCTCCCTGAAAGACTTTCCCATCATTTACTGTGCTCTGAATTTCAGAAGTTTTGCATTGCACTTGGAATGAAGCCAAAGATGTCTTATATGTTAAGTAGCCATAGTCCCTGGATTCCTTTTGCATTGAACGTAGCCCAAAGCAGGGCCTTAGAAGGAATTTTGCAGCAACTACACCCCTGGCCTCCTAATGTCTGGAACTTGTCCCACATGACCTTCCCACTTGGCCTAGCATCATGGAGGGCATCAGCCTAAGTAGACAAAGGCACTTTGGGGTATGACAACAGAGCCTGAGTTTTGGCAGAAGACCAGTGTCAGATATCAGAGGGTATCAGATGGGCAAGGAATCCAGCAGTGAAGACCAGGCACTAAAGACAAAAGACCTCTACGTCTTATAAGGAAGGAAACAACTAGAGGCCAAATTGGAGAAGACATTAGAAGAAGACATTTGAAGACCAAGAAACTCAATAAGCAGGAGCCAAGAGTGACTTGAGAGGCAACTGTGAGAAAGGAAAGCAAAAGCAGCATCAAGACTTCCTGAGACTAGGATGAGAAGCGTGAAGAAAGAACAACTGGAACTGACTATCTCGGAAGGTACAAATAAACAAGAGGCAGAACTGGGTCATTTGGATTAAGCATTGGGTCATGCAGCCAGACTAATCTGTGCTTGTCCCAGGGGTAGAGGAGGGTTTTACACTAACCTTGCACTTGCCTGATCTTAGTTCAGCTCCTGGCACAAATCACAGATACTGATGAAATGCCTGCAGGCTCAAGGGGAATAGCAGCACATCTGCAACCATGCCTATTTTATCTCAAAAGCAGCTTGGGATCTACACCAGCCAGGAGCTCTCTGGTTGCCAGAGGAACCTGTGGAGGCCAGACAAGCAGCCTGGGTAACACACACAAACAAATTCCAGAACATTAACTAAACATGAAACCAAGTGAGCGTGACTTGGCTCATGACCTGAAGGACAGCATCACCCCACTGCCTGGCTAAACAGAAATCCACGTCTGTGGATAAGGCTGTTCTCCTGAGGAATTCTGAAGAATTTCACTTCAAGAATCATTAGCAAAAACATCCTAATTCCTTTGAAATCCTGAGAGAGGTTGTAAAACCACAACTCCGCTCTTACATTTTGAAGTGTAACAGAGATGCTATTGATTGGCCTGCCTCATAATGTTGGCATGGGACATACTTCTCCTCTTCCACCTTGGATGTGAGAGATTACAATTTACAGTGTCTGGGAAGGAAATGCAAAAGTGTCCCCTGCCTCCATTCTTAATGGCAGCTTCTTTTGAATGTGACCTCTCCTCTTTGGGGTAATGAGTGCCTGGAACAGCTGAAAAACCAGTATAAGCCAGGAAAGCACATATGCTAGAGCCACACAAGTGCAGAAATGTGTGTATGTAGGTGGTAAATCTATTGTGGATTCCAGCTGTTGACACTCCACATATCACTTAGAAGTGATAACACTGCCTGTATAAAGATTAAATAACAGACAGCAGTAGGAACTAACTTGACTATTGTGCCTTTTGCATAAATTCTTGACTGATGCTTCAGAAAGTTCCTTTGAGCCAAATTACTATTTTGACAATACAGCTGTCAGGTAAGACACCCTTCTTGACCTCCATGCAGCCGCTCCAGAGGAAAGAAACAAATAGAAAACCCATACTTGCTCAAAACACACAGCCAAGCATTAAGTATCTCAAATACCCCAGTGAGTTGCATTTACAATCTGAGGCTAGGACAAACTGATTTTGAACCAAAACTTCAAAATAAGCTGTCATTAATTAGTAATCCCTAAAGAATGGCCTCCCTCCTTGTTGCCTCTCAGTATTTCCTCATCTCGCCAGGTAGCAGCAAAAACATTCCAGGTTGCATCAGCTTTGATTACCCTTAAGATGAAGAGCTTCTCCTTTGGCTAACCAGGATTACACTCTATGTGACCACTAGGACTTTGTCACTTAAGAAACATCAGCAACCCTATAAGACTTGAATGCTGCATGTAAGACAGGAAAAGCTGTGGCAGGGTGAAGAATGATTCTTACAGAAAGTGTTTCCTCCCTTCTTTGTCATAGGCCTTTCTGCCATTATGAGTAAACATTGACTCTTCTTAATTTATACCTGACTTCTCTTAGATTTAAGAGGAAAGAATGATAAAACAAATAAACAACAGAAAAAGAACATTTTGGAAGGAAAGAGGAAGTCTAACAGACACTTTAATGAAGAGTGTGATTTATTGGAACTAGCCATTCCCACATGATGGATGCAACAGCACTACCCACAGGTAGCCCAGTCAAGCTTCTTCAATTGTCAGCTCGTGTTTAGCTGCCTCTTCAATGTTTCTAAGTTGACGAAGCAGCCATTCTCTTTCTTTCTTTCTCTGTTATAGAAGAGAAAATATTATTTAATCAAGCTAATCCATTTAGATGCCACCTGCTTTCAAAAAAACCCAACATACACAAAGGACTTATGATCCAACTTGATTTTGGCTGAAATTTTCCATTTGTTTTAAGCAAAGAAGCTTTTAGTTTCAAAGATGGCAAGTTTTCTTGAGTTTTTAACACACTCAAGAACAATATGGTACAGAGGAAAAACCAAACTAGAATGGAACCTGATTGCTTCACTCTGACATGACAACCTTCAGAGTCTAACTGCTGCCTTCCTATCCTTTCTGTGGGCTTTCCACAGGCCCTTTGCTAATAATTAAAGCTTCAGAAAATTGAGTTCTTGTGCTTCACAGACAACCAACACTTGCAGAACATCTATTAATCTAAGCTTTCCCCAGGAAACCCTACATCAGTCAAAAGGACTGCTCACAAGATCCCATTTGCAATGACTGGCATTCTTTTTATAAAGCAATACAATTTGGATTAAACAGAGAAAGGAGTAGATTATTTATTTCTCTAGTTTGAGTTTACTTGCTAGCATTAAGAAACTTTAGAATTTAAATTACTGATTTCTTCCTATTAAATAACTTCTAAATAAAGATGTATTTTAAAAAATATACTTTCCCACTAGGGAACACAATGAGTCATACCAGCTCACAAGCTGAAGCAAATAGCTAGTTTGGAAGTTTGCATGGCATTCTGCCTGTGATTAGGAATGGTGTCACAGAGTCTACCAGGTTATGACCCAATTCATAAACAGATGTCCTCACAGCTAAAGTTGTGGAAATGTTCTATTAGTAAACTATTCCCACTTTACTAGAAAGATCTGTATATATTCAGCATTGGTAGAAGTTTGTGTAACTTAGCTATTGCATACTAAATGAAAGCCTTTACCTGAAGAGCTTTATCAATTTTCTTCTTTCTTGATTTTGCTTCTGGGAGATCTTTTATCCCTGGAATTCCAGAAACAAGCCATGAAGGTCTACTCTTAGGAGTTACTGCAGCATCCACAGATGCTCTGGTGGTAGCTTGAGTTTCTGTGCTTGGGACAACATTGTAAGCTGGCTCTTGATTTGATTCATCAGAGGCCAACACAGTGGAAAGCCTCCTTCTAGAAAATACAAGCCGAGAGCTTTGGCTTTTCTCCTTATTTAGTTCTTGCAAATCAAATGCTGTTGAAAGCCTTTTTGGGGACATATGAGGGAAGTATGCATCAATACACACTGATGATACTTGAGATAATGATCTGCTTAGATTTGGCTTTGGCATCGGAGATCCATAAACCCTCTTTGTGGCATCTTGGTCCTTGATTGACTGATTTGTCAGATCTGTAAGAGATGGAATTGTTCTTGAAAGCATTGAGTCCACTGGGGTGCTGTGTTTCACCATTGTCTTCTTCAGAGATCTTTTAACATTCAGAAAAGAATCATCTTCCTCCGACATGTTGAAATCAGGTTTACCGCCTTAAGAAAAGAAGAAGATTGTGTCATTGTTCACATTGTGAGAGATGCGATGGAAGCTGCTTTTTAGCAGCAAGCTGATAGATCAAATCCAAAGCGTTCCTATTTTCTTGTCTACATTCTGTCTTGACATGGAATTTATCCTTTATGTAGATCAGTGTTCAAGCATTTGGAAGAGCCATGTTGGAAACAGACCGTGAGAACACAGCTGGTCACACATCCAACACTTACTCCTCTCCCAGCCTTCTGCATGAGGAGGTCCAAGTATGCCAGAATTTTAAAAGATCTTTCATTAACTGCAACATCATTAAGATAGTGTTTTCTCCCTCCCAGCATATAAATAATATATTTTTGGGGTTTCAGCTGCTAACTGTTCAACTGTATGTAGCTGAAAACTATTAGATGTTAGAGGGACTACCATAGAGTAGCAAAAAATCAAATTCTCTAAAGAGATGGGCAGAGAATTTCTGGATTCACCAATCGTCTCTTAGTCAAATTGGAATTTTATTTCCCTTAATTCCTTTAAAGGGGGCTCACAAACCTCTAATTCCCTCCTATTTACTTGACATTTGTCTTACTTCAGCTGATCCTAAGCTTCGATTCTAAAAAAAATATGTTCTGTGCAAGTCTATTTTCAACTGAATTTACAATGGCAAGGTTACTTTTCCTAGTAGCATTATCCCTATCCATTTGCAAACCCCCAACAAAAAGAAACACTACTTCTTACACTTACTACTTCTTGGGCAGAAAAGCCCAAGATAAAGATATCCAATTTAAGATAAACATCTCAATTAGGTGAGCAGTTAAGTACTTCTAGTAATTGCTGAACTCTTTGCTTTCATGAGGTGGTTGAGATATTTCATGCAGGTTGATTGCCCCATATTCTAAGCTGTATATAGATCAAGGCCTTGGAGGGGCAAAACAACAGGGCTACGATGAAGCAGGGCACAAGAAGACCGGGAGGTATATTTTCTGAAGTAAAAGGCATTAGCTCTCTATTCCTTGCCAGCGTTTTGCACCTGTGTAGCATCTAAGTTTTCCAGTAGAGTTTCACATCCACTTTGTGTTTCTAAACACAAAGGCAGCAAGAGACAGAGCACTGACTCTTCAATACAGCTGAAGTCAGGTATTTTGTGGTTTTTTTTTCTCGTTAGAAAGAGGGAGGAGTACTCCATAATAATTTTTCTTTGGATACACATTTCTTCTCTCACTTTTTAACCATGTGAACTTGACACATAAGCAGCACTCAATCTACAGACACTGCCTTTTTCCTTTCTTGTTTAGACAGATTGACTTCTTTAGTCTTTATCATAGAAGCTTACTGGCAGTAAGCTTACATGATTGAGCTTAGAAAGGGAAGAAGAAGGAGTTTGCAGCCATTGCTCCTCCCCCAAATCTATCCTCAGCTATTTATTTTAAAGCTTTCCCCTTCACCATTACATGACAAATTAAAAGGTATTTCTTATTTAAATTTGTTTTTAACACATGTTTCAAACCAAAGCTTTTGTGGAAAGCAACAATTTTTTTTCTTTCATATTTCTTTATGCTTTAGAAAGATAAATACATATAAGCAACAGATTTTCTTCTGCTCTAACACCACTATAGATAAAAGAGAGAAGTTTAAAAACAAAAGAAAAATATAAACTATCTGAGAATATCAAAGTTACCACAGAGAATACATTTTGCAGGAAACTTGACAAAATATAGCAGGCTTACCAGACCTACCAGGTTCTAGCTGATATCTTCCTTCTCTCCTCTTTTAAGCAATCTAACTTCAGCTGCTACTACCCTTCTTATAGACCTGTTCATCCTGGCCATCCTTTGCTGCAGACACTCCCTAATTATCACATTTAGCATTATTTGGGAGTATCAGCAGTGCTTCTAACTGAATAAATAAATAAATAAATAAATAGAAATCTAGGATTAATTAATCATAGGAAAATGGGCTAGCCAACTTATCTATGTACTATGTTTATTGCTATTTAATCTCTGCTGCTTGCTGCCTATTTCAATCACAAAAATACTCTAGTGGTTAATTGGCTTCACATGGCTGCTTAAGGCACATTGAGGATCTGTTGCAAGATGGATGTATGTTGATGAAGTATATTGCCATCCTGATTTTATTTTCTCACTGCTTTCCTTGTTCAAAAAATAAATTGGAAATTAATGTTAAATCTACCATGAAAAGGCTCTTCTTTTAGGAAAATAGTGAGAATAAACTGAAAAACTGTAAATTTCAGTGTGAATTTCATGGTGTTTGCAGCTAACAGCTAATGACAGCATTTTATCTTGAAACATGTGTTTTCAAAGTATCAGCTCTTAGATTAGAATTTCATTGGTTTGAAATGGTATGCTTTAGGTGGAGGACTGTAATTTTTATCAACAGAAAAGCAGCTGGACTACACCAGTCCTGCTGAATTGTAAGTCATCTCTGTGGTAGCTGACAGTAAACAGCTGTTATCACAAAGCTGTACAGCAAGAACAGGTGTGAGGGAGCATGTGCACAAATATTGGGGTAGCCCCTTTTGACAAAGCATGACCTGTGGACCTTAAGCTGATCAGACAGACCTAATTTCAGGGATTAATGGGAATGACCTGGGGTTGTAGAGTGCATCTACTGCAGACAGAGGGGCAAAGCACTGATCTCGCAGGGATTTGAACTTTTGGTTCCAGGGAGTCTGGGCATTTCGAACTTAATCATAAACCACTCTCTCTTGCCACATTAATAGTTGCACTATGAATAGAGAATTGGAGCTACCAGTTCAATATTTAGAAGTAACAGTCTGTCAGTATATGGGTAAAGTTGCTAGGCTTAAGTTATGTGCCCCTAAGGAGCTGAAAGAGAGCTTGAGAAATGGAGGCACATTACAATCACATGGATTGCGCGAGTAAACATTTTGGAAATAAATAGTCTGTCCAGGATAAGCTATTTATTTTCTGAATTCCCAGGGGTAGTTCCTACCGGAATATTTTGAGAATTAAACAAAAACTATTTTGAGATACTTGTGGCTGGGCAAAAAAAAAAAAAAATTCTTAGTCCTTTACAAACATAGACCAACCTTTACCTCATTTTGAGTATTTGTAGTTAGTTTTCATACCTTGTGGCTTGGTGACCAAACCCACCAGGTCAGCCATGATGTGTCTCGCAGGGCCCAGCAAGCCAGTTCCTTATATAGTACAGAGCACAGAATGATGTCTTGACATGGTGTCGCAATGTTTGTGCTGTCCTGCTGTATTGTGGGACATAATATCACCTCTCCCAGCAAGGCAGTGGTGCAAACAAAAATGAGCAGCAGGAACCTGAGTGAGAAGCTTTTTGGGGTGCTGAGAAAACGGACATAATTTCACTGGACCCCTTCAAAAACTCATGGCTTTGCCTCCCAGCTGGTGCTTGGCGCTCCTTGCTGTGCTTGCCCTTACATTTTATGTCCTTTTCACTCGTATCTCACAGTCTGCAAGTGCTATCTGTAGCTTCATCATCTTTATGTCTACCCTCCATAGCCTTTTCTGCAAAACTCCTAAAAAACAACCTTTCCCTTTTCTAAAAAGCCTTTACGTTCTGTTTCTCTAGAACCTTGCTAAATGTTCTCAAGATACAAATTAGGAGATTTTGCAAATTGTTCTTGCTGTTAATAATGTTTATCTTATGTCCTACAGATTCATCTATTTATCAGGTGGTGACAGGATGTTACAGAGAATAGGAAATACATAACTGTGCAGAGATAAGACAGAAAAGAGTCCAAAATTAATGGAAGAATCAGAGCTCAGCAGAACATCTGCAGTGATGATATTATCTTGGTCTCAGTGTATCTGTAGCCATGTTCTGTATCTGAACAGGAAACAGCCAAACTCTGACTTGAGTGACACCTTGAAAGCTTCTTGCATCTTTCAAAGAATGGCACATACTGTGTCCTGCACTCAGAATAATTCCTTCACTAAATTTACATTCCTTGGAATAATCATCTTCATCCTTAGAATTGCCTACTTGATATTTTGAGCAATAACTTCAAAGATTTGGATACAGCATTTTGGCCAATATTTGCACACTATTCCTCTCATTTGTTGCATAATGCAAGATGGCACTCAGTTCTAGCAATGTTATTATATATCTCCATATATATTATATCAAACCTCCCACTGCTTTAGATTTATATCTTGAAAGATTCTTTTGTTGATCTCATTTTAGGAGATAATTTCATCTTCTTTCTAAATTTGTTCCAAAAATACAAAACCTACATAGGTTACTGCATTCCTGTAAATGAAACATTAATTCTTAAAATTTTTACTTCCAAAACCAGCAAAAGTGGGGAATACAATAACAGCACACAGTGTTTTGTTCAAATTTCGGCCCTTTCATTCTAGTTCAAATACCTGAATTCACTTCAAAGACATGGAATTTTGAGAAGGCTTCATCTGGAAAAGGGAAAAACTGGAATTATTTTTCAGTTTACTAAGAATAATAGACATACGGGGACAAAAATGGACACTTTTCTCCCTTTGTCTTCTGGTTTGTTTTGAGAGACTGCAATTCTTCAATTGCTGCTCTTTTAATCTCTTCATTTTCCACTCTGAGGATGTCACTAAACAGTTCTCCCGAAAAGAGCTTGTGTTCTGAACTAATCCTTAGCTCATATGCTTCCCTAACATATTTTCTTGAATTGGATATGTAATTCTAGTTTGTGAAGTCACCAATCTTGCGTAATTCTCTAAGCTAGGTGCTCTGCAAGAGCTAGGTGCAGTCTTTCCTGGGTGGAACACTAAGAGGCCCTCTCTCTGCTCTTGCAACTTGTCTGATGTTTTCAGGCATAGAGGGTGATTCCACAAAGGAGTACGTAATAAGAAAGAGGAGCTGGTAAGTAGAGCTCAGTATTCTACTCTGTCTGATCACCTGTGGTGGGAAAACCCTTGTTCAAAGCATTTAGAAGGAAGAAGGAAGAGCCAGAGAAAGCATGGAAATGGTGGTGAGGAGCAAACGGAGAGCAAAAGAAGAAATTAAGAGGACACAAATGTGAAAATGCTTCCCTAAATTTAGACTCAGGTAGAAAGAATAAATTAGAAGAAAGATAAAAGGAGTCGGCAAAACAAAAGAAACAATTAGAAAAGAAAGGAAATTAAATTGTTTCCTAAGTGATTTAGAAGACTTGGGCCCAAACTACAAGTTGTTTATGGATGAAACTCCATAAAAACACAGATTTGATTCAAATTCACATAAACTATTCTTCCTGTGTCTGAGTTTTGTATATAGGCAAGTCAATCAGGAGTGCTCTAAGGCTGCTGATCAGACCAAGCTCCTTAGTGAAAATAGGAGTGAAACATTTTATTTGCTAATGTTAAGCCTAAAATGAGCAGAGAGCCTCATCATGAAGTAACCTCTGCAGAATAGTGCCTCCTTTGGTACAGGAAAGCATTATGATACAGTGGGCAAAAGGAGAATTGATTCTGTCCCAGTAAGCTTCTTGGGCAGCCAGACATTGAAATGGAAACACTGCAAGACTTTCTGTGGGCTTAATCTCTTCAGGTGCATAAAGCTGCACAGAGGAAGCCAGTGGAACTTTTCGAAAGCACCTCAGCACTATTTCCACTTACTTTAGTGGGAATTACATGTCTGGACACCACTGAGAGTCCTGAGTTTTGTGACAAGGTTAACAGTGGGGACAGGCATTTTATATATGTGTTTGGAAGACACTTTAGTGTAGAATAGAAAAGAACAGATTAGAATAGAAAGGAATAGAATTTTTCAGTTGGAAGGGATCTTTAATGTTCATCCAGTCCAATCGCCTGACACTTCAGACTGCCCAAAAGCTAAACGATGTAATTAAGGGTGTTGTCTGAACAACTCTTAAATGCTGACAGGTAAGGGGCATCAACCACATCTCCAGGAAGCCTTTTCCAATGTGTGACCACGTTCTTGGTAAAGAAATGCTTCCTAATGTCCAGTCTAAACCTCCCCCAATGAATGTGGCTTTGAGCCATTCCCACATGCCCTGGCACTGGTTACCAGGGAGAAGAGATTGGCACCTCTCTCTCCCCTTCCCCTCCTCAGGAAGCTGTAGGGAGCAGTGAGATCACTCCTCAGGCTCCTTCTCTCCAAACTAGACAAAACCAGTGTCCTCAGCTAGCATGTCTGCCAGCCCCTTCACCAGCAAAACCTTTGCTGAAACCCCCAGAAACCAAGGAAAATATGAATCCTTTGTAGTCTGTTAATCAAACTTTTCAGTGCCTGAAAAACATTATATACAATCTTCCTCTTCAGCAATTTTAGCCTTTCTTCATGTTATTTATGGTGGTAATGTGAAAGTGGTACCTTTGCAAGTGTTGGAGGTTCCCATTTTTCAGTGTGGCAATGACTTTTTTCCTGGCCAGAAGCAAGATCAATGTCTTTGTCTACAGTGTCCAGGAACAGACCTATGTATGGCATAATTTTCACTCCAATCTGATCATAGGAGCATCTCAAGGAGCCTGAGAGTAAGACTTTAGGGAATCCTGGATAAATAGGTTTAGCGATTTCATAACTGGTCAGAAAAAAAAGGGCTTTGAAGTAGCAATACACTGGGTCATGATGTGTGCTTCAGGTTATACATTTCTACAGGTTTTGCTTATGACTGCTATGACTGGACCTGTCCAACTGGACAACAAATCCAATTTTGTGCATTTAAAACCACAATCTTGAAATACTTAATGGGTTTCATGGCTGCTCAGAAAGTCAAACCCTTATTTAAATGTCTAAATCATCTTCCATATGATTCATTTCAATAAGAGTTTGAGGAACAATAAGACTTGGCTCTTTGTCTCTGAACCATTTCAAATAGTCTTGAAAGCTTTTAATATGGGTGTTGGTGTTATAAATTTTTCGCCAAGGTCCACCAATTGCAGGCAATTGGAAGTAGTATTCTAACAGCCAATTTTTTTTTCTGCTTTAGTGTAATAGTAGGACTGAAGAAACAAGTTCCTTAAGGAACTTGTACCTTATAGGCAAGTTCAGTGCCACATCCTCCCTCAGCTTAGACCAGCTCTGCCCTCAGTGTTTGGTGTCTATGTGAAAGGAAGATTTGTTTGTACACATATAAAGATGCTACAATATTAAGATAAATTATAAAAGCTTAAAGCATTAAAAATTGTTGTTTTTCTTTGTTAAATGAGGTTATAATACACAAGTAGCCAGTCTAAAACCATTGCGGCGGATGTCAAATTGAGAAAAATTAGCTTTTTTATATAGAAGTCTGGAGGATCCCTATTTGACTTCAAAAAATCTAATTACCTCAGTAGTAAGAAGTCAGGTATTCTTTACTAGCAGCAGAGGTCATTGACCTTGATAAAATCAATGTTACCACTGCCTTTGTAATTGCGTCAGTGATTCCACTTCATTATATGCTTATACACTCTTGTATTACCAGAATGCCACAATGTTCTGTCTGCATGTTGTTTATTCACTAGTCGGGGTCCTATACACATTCTACGTGTTTCTACATCCCACAAGTCAATCTGAGTTAATGTTCAACTGGGACCTTTCCTCAGTAACTTGCTGTGTCTTTTCTGATACAACTGCTCCTTTTTAATTATGTTGGCAGAGCTGCTGAGGAGCACATAACAGTACTGCCAAAGTTCAATAAACATACAGAGTAACTATAGAGTTTGGGGGAAAACAGTCGGTGCTGCTTTCACGACCTTTGGCAATAGTATGAGCCCAGTTTGGCCAATGCCAAACAAATGTCTAGCTTCAAATCTCCCAGCAACCAGAAAATGATGGATTTATTTTACTTTATTTCATCCAATAATAAACTAAAAGTGCTGTGTTTATGCAGTGCAGTCACATGGCCAGACTGAGTGTAGTCCTGTGCAGGAAGTAAGGCCAGGTGAATATAAGTAGCTCTTTTTCGTTGCATTAGAATTGTGAAGATCAGTCCCCAGGTGGTCTAAGTTCAGGGAAAGCTAATTAATTCATCAGAGTCCCACTGAATTAGTGAAGCAGAGCACTTCTGATAGGCAAGCTCATCTGCTTCAACTGTGATGGTGTAGTAATTTATATGTTACACTGCCTCTATGAAAGCCATCATTTGCATCTTCAGAGTGTGCCTTGTAAATGAAAAGGTAAATGTTCTTGATAATAATGACTACTTCATCCTAGCTTCTTCCTTTCTAGCTCTCTATGGCTAAATATAATAACGGTTAATCAATGTCTGATTATAAATACAGGAACAGTGTAAACCTGGGAGACTCATATTAATGTAATATTAAAAACCAGTATCTATTCTCTGAGCTTTGAGCCTGGAAATCTATGCAAACTACTGCTGAACTTGACAGCAGAAATAATCTTCACAGAACTGGATATTTAGGATCATACCAGCACTCCTCAGCAGCCTGACTATACCTCAAGATCCTCATCCTTAAATGCACTCTTGACAGTTTAGAGGGTTTCATGAGAGCCAAAAATGTCACAGACAATCTCTAATATGTGGCACACTTTACAGCTATGACTCTTTTTTTTCCATCATTAATGGCCCAAATGAGAATGGCCCAAACAAGAATACAATCCATGATTTGATACCTGTATAATTTTTTCCTTCCATTGGACATCATGTTCTGCCAGCAGAAACAGCATTAGGTGACCCACTGCTCTAGGGAATGGCTGCAAAACTGGAAGAATTTGACATAGATACAATGGCAATGCACCAAGGTACACAATGGACAATGTACACAATGTTCTCATTTTCTATTCTTCCCTTCTGCCTGTTTGAAATTGACAACATCCTCTGGTAATATTTTTGGACAAAAACCTCGATTTCAGTCCTGGGTGGTTTATGCTATGGAAATGCTGTCTTGAATTCCTCATGTCCAAAAGTGTTACCAGAGCATATAAGCAATCTAATGCTGATACTGCTTCATTCTTTAAGCAAAATGAATTCTCATACTTCTCTGAAGTGATTTGGCTGTGTAATGGGACATAGCAGAAAAATGTTTCCAAGTCATGACCTGAGTCAACAATCCAGAACACACACAATCTTGTTAACATATGTCTGGTGAGTATACATATTTTATACACAAGTATAAATAGCTCTGTGTGCATTTATGTACATAAAATTCCCCAAAATAACACTGGAAGGGTTACACATTTTAATATTAAGAGAAAGCCTTAAAATACCAATGGGGCAGAACAGGCACAATGAAAGGTGAAGGACAGATTTTCAGTTTATTTATGTCCATTCGGCTATAGTGGAGTCATTCTGATTTACACTTAGGAAGGTCTAGCACGTTGCCTTTCAGAAGGGAAGGACAAGGCAACAAATGGCTACATAAGGCCTCAAACACTTCTCACTAATGTAAGGGCAAAGCAATAAAAGTTCCGTCACACTCCAATTACTGTCAACACTGTAATTCTGTACAACTCACACTGTGCTCTCTAACCTGCAAGAAAAACAGCTGGGGAGACTTTGTCTAGCATTTGGACTAAAACCCCTTGCATCTGAGGCCAGGCTGTTATACCTCACAGGGGACTCTGAATTTCCAAGTTATCTCAGGGCATATCTTCATGGACAGGAATGAGGCACCTGAGCACCTCTGCTGCTGCTCTGAGCTGGCCAGATGAGAGTCTGCTGTCATTTCCAAGTGGTACAATGAAATTACTTTGAACTACCCAACCTTAGTGACTCTCTTGCGAGGCATGTTACCTGATAAAACTTTATCAGTTTTTAAATCAATTTTATGTTAATCTATACAATTTTGCACTCAGGTTGGCTCTATATCTTGCACAATATAAACTGCCTACAAAATCTACACTTGGCCCAAATTGTCCAATTTCTGCTTTGTGGAAAGGGAGAGATAAGCTTCCCCTCACTGTCTTCTGGTCTGTGTGGCTGGTATTTTGCTGGTCATTGCATGTTTACTTTCCTCTGCTTGCACAGTGAATGGTACACTTGGCCCAAGCTGGCTTACACTGTGGTCAATGCAGAAAATCAGTGAGACTCACAAGGGAGCTGAATTGTTCCCATGAGATTCTTTAGTTCAGAGCAATTCTGAAAGCAGAATTACAGCATTTCTAGAGGCATGTTCATAGCCTGAAAACTGAGAAGCTGTAGCTGGACCCTCTGAGAGACCACTTGGGATATAATAATTAATGCAGCTTGATTTAAAAAACAAATGAACAAAAAATCCCAAACAACCTCCCCCCCCAAAAAAAGCCAAACCAAAACAAAACCAATTTCAAACAACTGTTTATTCAAGCAATTTTTTCCTTTATTTTT